>NC_080641.1:5825272-6144046 GCF_027579445.1 Ammospiza nelsoni | reverse complement strand
TGCCATCGCCACAGCACGCTGGGGCTGTCACACTGTCACCTCCATCGCCTGTCCATAGCACAGGGTCCATGTCTGCAGCAGGAAATCATTGCCTTCCTTTGGGCCTCTCCCACGCTGGAGCACGGCCCAGGCAGAGCAGATAAGTGGGGCCTGGCGGGCCGGCAGCAAGCACCCTCTGTGCTGCTGGGGTGCTGGGAGCCTGGGATGCTCTGCCTGGCCTCCCGTGGCCTGGTGCCAGCCCTGCACTGCGCCAGTGTCCTGTGTCAGCTGTGCCCACGGGGCTGCGTGCCGCGGGAGCCATGGCACAAGGGGACACTGGCCAGCATAGCGCCAGCCCTGTGCTGGGGCTGGTTTGGCCAGCGGGATGGAGGGTGGCACGGGGCTCTCGGTGTGAATCGCAGCTGCTGAGCGTGATGTTGGCTGGCCTGGGGGTTGGCTGGGGGACAGGAGCCCACAGGAGGGGTGATGGACAGAACCACTCCCTGTGTGTGCACCGGGCCATGCGGGAGAGCCCTTGTCTCGGCAGCTGCCCTGGGGAGGAAAGGCCTAGACAGAGGAATGTGTGTGGGGACAGGGAAAGCTTTGAGCTGGGTTTATGGAGTGGTCAAGAAAACACAGGAAATTGGCTGCAGCTGAAGGTCCTCCTGCCTGGAGACTGCAGCAGGGACGGGAAAATAGACAAGCGATGTGTCATGGAGGGAGCAGACAGCGCCCGATAGCAGCAAGGCATGGGAAGCCAAGAAGGGTGCCAAAGACAGCACAGGATTGTCCCGGTTCGATAAGGCTCTGGGCAATAAAAAGCGACTTTATGGGCTGTGGGAAGCCAAAGGCAAGGAACCATGTGGAAATGCCAAGCCTGTAAGGAAGGAGAGCAAAGAAGTGGATAAAGATTGCTGAGCTAGAACTGGACAAGGGATAAGGAAAATGCTTTCCAGGCCATTAGGAAAGGAGGATGTGAGACAACAGCTGCTAGAGAAGATATTTTAAAAATCCTTAAGCCTGGATAACTCACACCCAGGGGTCCTTTCAGGGCTGGCTGGAGCAGGAGCCAGGATCCACAGGATGGGGAGAGCTCTAAAGCAGGACTCAGCACTGGAAAGGGCTGTGCTCCCCAGCACAGGGGTGGGAGGCCGGAGAGGAGCAACCAGAGGGAAGGAGTGCAAACACAGTTCACGTTGGCTGGAGGACCCTTTGGACCACTGTGATTTCTCTCCTCATTGCAGGCAGCCATTTGGCTGCAAGAGCCTGCTCCGTAGCGGGAAGGAATTTCACATGTTGTTTCATGTTGTTCAGATACTGGTGGAAAAAAAAGTAAAGGCATCGCGCTAGATGCACAGTGAGCACATTAAATGGGCTATGAGCTGGGGAACTGGCCAAGAAACCATCAGTGGGGGCTTCCAGCAGGTCTCATGCCCAGGCACAGGCAGGATCCCCGCGGCGCTGGCGGAGCAGACTCGTGTCCCTGGCACGGACCAGCTGTGCTCCCTCTGCTAACCCACAGCAGGAATCCATCTCCGTGCCAGGTTCTGGGTCTGTAAACCCTGGTCACGGCCAGGCTTCTCTCAGGAGCTCAGGCTTCTCCCACAGAGCAGCTCCGTTTCTCCTCCCCCATGGTGCCTGAGGATTAACAACTGGGATCACTTCATGTCGGGGGTTGAATGCCTGGGGACCCGGGCTGGCTGCAGCACGGCCTGCTGAGCAGGAGGCAGGCAGGAATGTCGCAGGGATACCGCAGGGATATCGCAGGAACATCGCAGGGATATTGCAGGAACATCGCAGAGCTGCTGCCCAGCGCTGCTCCCCGTGTCCCCGAGCTGTTCGGACTGCAGTGAGCTGTGCTTTTGCCATAGTTCTGCCGGCTTTTGCAGCAGCTCTGTCCGCCAGGAAGGGTGGGGGGAGCTCGCAGGGCTTCCCGGGTGTTTTCTGCCGGGGCAGGAGGCGCGTCCATGGCTCGGGGTGGGGGTGACACGTGTGGGTGACAGCCCGGGAGCGTCCTGTGCCCCCAGGCATGAGCGCAGGCCGAGGGAGCGTCGGGACCACCGGCGGTCCGGGAGGTGTGGGGACATCCAGGGATGTGCAGAGACATCCAGGGAGATGCAGGGACAACCAGGGCAATGCAGGGACATGCAGAGAGTTGCAGGGACATCCAAGGAGATGGAGGATGATGCAGAGATATGCAGAGAGTTTCAGGGACAACCAGGGCAATGCAGGGACATGCAGAGAGTTGCAGGGACATCCAAGGAGATGGAGGATGATGCAGAGATATGCAGAGAGTTTCAGGGACAACCAGGGCAATGCAGGGACATGCAGAGAGTTGCAGGGACATCCAAGGAGATGGAGGATGATGCAGGGACATGCAGAGAGTTGCAGGGACATCCAAGGAGATGGAGGATGATGCAGGAACACGCAGGGAGATGCAGAGACATCCAAGGAGATGCAGGGTGGTGCAGGGACATGCAGAGACATCCAGGGCGATGCAGGGACATGCAGGGTGATGCAGGGACATGCAGGGTGGTGCAGGGACGTGCAGAGACAGGCGGGGACACCCAAGGAGATGGAGGATGATGCAGAGAGATCCAGGGAGATGCAGGGTGGTGCAGAGACATGCAGGGAATTGTAGACACACCCAGGGAGATGCAGACACACCCAGGGAGATGCGGGAGTTGCAGACACATCCAGGGAGATGCAGGGACGTGCAGGGAGCTGCAGACACATCCAGGGCGAGAGGCAGGGACATGCAGGGAGCTGCAGACACATCCAGGGCGAGAGGCAGGGCTGGCGCGCCCGCAGTGCCCCCTCCCCGCGGCCAGGGGGCGCTGCCGCGGGCGGGCGGCCCGGAAGAGCGTTCCCGCTGGAGCCGGGGCGGCGGGAGCGGCGTGATGCGCGGGCGGCAGCGGGAGCAGTCCCGGGAGCAGCAGCAGCAGCCCCGGGAGGAGCAGCGGCAGCGGGGCCCGGCGCTGTCTGCCGCCGTCGGGGCGCTGTGCCGGGCCCTGCCGCCCCACGCCCGGCCCGCCCCCGACACCCTGCGCCGCGCCAGGTTCGATCGGCCGCAGGCGGTGAGCGCCGGCCGCTCCGCCCGGAGACCCTGCGGGGCACGGGGCAGCGGGGACCAGCGGGACCCCCGAGTGCGACGGGGCCCGGAGGCACACTCGGCTCTGCACGGCAGCGCCACGGGCACTGAGCCTTGGGCAGGCCCTGCGTGAGGGGCCGCGGTGTGACCCCGGCTCGCTATGGCCCCGGCTCGGTGCGGCCCCGGTTCGCTGTCCGCCCAGCTGACACGTGTTAGGGAATCTCAGCGAACTCGCCGCTCTGGGAAGGGCTGTGCCTCACTGTGGCTGTAACTTGGTGTTTCACCCTGGTCTGCGACACCTCCTCGGTGTCGCCTGGGGTTGCTGCCCTTTGCCGTACCCAGCTGGGGTCTGGCTGCTTTGCCTCCGAGGCTGCCAGCTCGCACACAGGGTACCTCCCTTCCTCGGCTATTTTAAGGGTTTTACGAGTGTTGACTGAGATTCCAGCCGTAAGAATCACTGTTTGAGTTTGTCAGCATGCTGTCCTTGTGCAGCCAAGAAACCATTCCCAGTTCCAGCTCATTCTGTCGTGCCTCTCTGAGTTGGGCGCTGGTCAGATGTGTTCAGGTGCCTGTTTGGCTGCGGCTGAGCTGTGCCATATGCGGCTGTATCAGAGCAGATTTTGGACTGCTCCACACATGGGTCTCTCTGTAGGAGTGCTGAGTGTTGCTGTACAACATTAGCCCTTTTCTTTCTGGGTGCTCCTTTCTATAGATTCTGTGTTCACCAGGCAGGAACGTGAACATACATGAACAGGAGCATTGACATACATGAACCTGCCTGATCAGATGGTGCTGGCTGGGTCAGCAGATGTGCTGTTCCATGTGTGATGTTCAGATATGGGCTTAATTGCCTAATTAAGACTAAATAATTAATATGGCAGATATTTTTCTTGCTGATCTCCCCTTCCACCCCTCTCTTTTGCAGAGCCTGGACTTCTGGAAGCTGCTGTATGTGCTTCTGAAGCAGATCCACGGGGGCAGCTGGACAGAGTCTGATGCCATAGGTAAATAACATCATTCTGGCTGACTGCAGTTTCCATCTGTCCTGGGACTGGTTTTGTAGCACCTTTGGCTCCTTTCTCCCTGTAGTGAGTGCTCTGTTTTGCACACCTGTGTCCCCAACTTACCAGACCTCAGGTTTAGTGATGAGGAAACGTGCTGTGAGGCAGGTTGCTGCTCTTTGATGTGCTTTGTCCTGGAAACTGGGATGCTCCACAGGCTCTTGCATCCCTTTGACATTTTATTGCAGGTAAATCTCTGCAGTGATGTTATGCATTTTCAGTATCTGCAAAGACAGAAGTAGATTTAGTGCTTTCCTTTGGTTCCTTCTTTTCCCATTCCCATTCATACCATGAGTCTGTTGGTCATTTTCTATCCAGTCCTGTGTCAGAGCCAGGAATTGCAACGTGAGAACCATGAAGGCAGTGTTTTGGATTTAAGTTCTAGATAAAACAAGAAATGGACTTTGTGTGATTATTTTAGGGGGACTGTGAATAATGTCTCTAAGGACAAGGCCACTGCTTCAGAGAGGAGCTGAATGCAGATTGGCTTCTCAAAGCAGCAGAAACACTATTTACTTCTTAAATGTACCACTACTCCCCACCTTCTCTCTTGAAACATGTCTATCTAGGGCCTTTTCATTGTATGAGAATTGTATTGTGATGAATCAAGGTCTCCTCATACCAACTCCATTAAATATTCACTTGTGCCCTTGAAAGCAAAACACCCTAAACCAGGCACTGCTTGAGCCCCTGGTTGGCTGTGAGCCTGGTGGCTCTGTAAATGGAATTAAGAAAGGTTCAGCATTGTGGAATGCAGAGCAAAACCACCAGCACAGTTCAGCTGGTAGCTCAGCAGGAAGTCCTGTTACTCGCAGGACTGCTGTTTTTCATTTGGCTGTCTTTATTTTTCCACTCATCCACAGTCTGCTGTGTATGGCAAGTCGGTTTATTGACTGTCTCCCACAGCATTGTGGATGTGGTCCTGCACATTGCAACCTTACTGGGGCCTGGCTGCTCCCATACTGATTGCCTGTAGCATTTGGGGACAGAATTTCCTAGTGCTCGTGGCAGGTTCCTGGCTCTGGGGACAGCAAACACAGCCTCAGCTGTGAGGTACCAGTGTGTGGTTCTGCTGAGAACTGCTCAGCTGATTTCTGAGAAACCTTTTTAGTCACAACTTGGTGATTAAAGCTGAAATTCGGGCTGGAGAGCTGTACTGTTTTTCAAATGACACTAATTACTTTTGCTTGGCAAGTGAATGGGTTGTCTGCTCTGAACACAATCGATACTTTACTGCTTTTCTTCTCTGCCCCAGCTCTGGTCTCTTGTGTATTTAATGCAAATGAAATAAGCCTTGGGCATAGGCACTAAATAACTTTCTCAGGTTTGTGTAGGATCTTGTTACACAACAGAGAATTTAAACAGATTCCTCTAATCCAAGTCTAGTGCCTTAGTCCACAGATCAAGCTTTGCTTTTCTTTGCTCTTTTGTACAACCTCTTAATTACCTTGGTTAAAATAAGGAGGGCAGCAGTTGCCAGATCCCAGAGGAAGGCTGTGAAGACTCCTTTGGTCTAGGGGTTACTGTGAGCATAGAAACAGCTTTCTGGAAAAGAGAAGCCATTCTCCAGTGATCTTGTATCCTTTATTTTTCAAAAGGAAACACTGATCTTTGGCTAGTTCAGGAATCCCACTGAAGCCTACCAGTCAGTGGTTATAAAATTCTGCTGCTGCTGCCTCCTGGTTTCTTGTTCTGTGAGAATTTTTTCTTCCCACAGTGAAAAACACTTAACTGTAAACTTTGATGTAAACTTGCTGTAAAACCCAGCCCCTTAAACATGTCACAGCAGTGGGCCACTGGACAGTGGAGAGTCAGAGTAAGCTGTGTGAATACTCTGGGCATAACCTTGCTGATGAAATCATGATTAGTGCTTTCATGCTGCTTGTTCTTCCCAGAGGCTGATGGACTCGGTTAACAACCTGACAGCCACACCAGGTAGCAGTGCCAAATGCATTTGGATAGTCGGAGGACACATTTATTTTCTGGGATTGCTGTTCAGTTTTTATGGCATGGGAAAGAGGTGTGGAGCTGCAATAGATTGTTTGTTTGACAAAAGTAACAGAAAATGTTTTTCTGAAGCAGTAGTTTCCCATAATACCACTACCTGTGCAGGTGTTCCTTGTCTGAGTGCATGAAGTCATGTGTCTGTGTCTCTGCTTGTACTTGGTTTGTAATTCCTTTCCATTTTAGCCTGCCAGCCTAGTGCATAGCTCTTATTTGAATATCATCTTGTAAATCACTGAAAATATTTGTCAGGAGTGGAAGAGTATAGTTTTAAGTGAGCTGAACCCTGAGGTTCATCCCCAGCTTGGTCTTACTTGCTGAATATAGTTTTATAAATACTATCTGTGGAGAAGGGGATTAGTTGGGAGCCTTGTGAAGGTCTTTCAATATAAATTTCCCCATCCTAGTGCCATGAGAAGATGTCAGAGAGGTGTCTGGTGTGTCTTTTCTACCTGAGTGATGTTTTTTCCTCTCTCTTGGTCACACATTATGGAAGAATCCATCTTGGTCCTGGGTGCTCACATAACTGCCATTTATACTTTTGTTGCCATTTATACTTTTGCATTTTAACTTGAGCACTCTGGAGATGGGGAAAACTAAGGGACTTCTCTAAGGTTACAGGAAGGCTCCTTGAGCCTCAGATCCATGCCTTGACTGCTCATTCCCAATTCCTGCCTGGCACACCAGCTGCACCCTCTCCTGTGACAGCAGTATGTTGCAGAGGGAGATAAAGGACCAGAACAACCCTGAAATTCAGGTGGTGAATTGCCTTGGTGGATCTGGCCTGAGTGATATATCAGAGCAGGGAAATGGTGATAAAAGAAAATAAAAACCACCTGACCTGCTCTCCTTTCCTCCACTTTGATATGTGATTTTTTAAGGAGCTCCTTGAACTGCAGATGGCAGCATGTGATGCTTATTTGCTTTGAAAAAGGAGGAAAGCATGTACTGACCATCCTTCCTTTTGGAGGATTCCTTCCTTTATCTGTTATGGCAGTTCCTTTCTTGACAAATGGACACAGAAAAGGAAAGGATGTCATGAAAATCCTGCTCATGTTGGAATGTTCACAAGTGATCAAAATAAAATCTGAAATATCTCCTTGCTCCTCCTGTGCTTGAAGGATTGGAGAGCACATCTCCAGTAAGATTTTTAGCAAGCCACAGGCATTTCTGCCACCCTGACATGGGGAAGGGAAGCTGCTTGTTCCATTTACAGGGTCTGTGAAAAGGGCAAATGGAGTGATTTAGGTCTTTGTAGGAATGCCTGAACTGCATGAAACTGTAGATTCCTCTAGCTCCACCCAGCTGTGACAGCTGTCAAAGGGAAAGAAAAGAGCAAATCTAGAAGGATGCTTTCATGGCATGGGGGATACTCTTTCAGCCTCCAGCAGTTTCCATCTCAGACTTTGCAATCCAGAGAGGATATGTTTGTGTTTCATAAGTTTCCATGAACTGCTGTTCTGTGAATCCAGTTTCTCCTTGAGCCTGAGTGACTCTTAGGAGTCCATGGAGTCCCACAGTGAGCAATTTCAGAATTTTGCTGCGTGTGTGAAGAGCATCTCTTTTATCATGTTTTGACTCACATGCTTGCTAACTTTGTTGGCTCACAGTTCTTGTGTTGAGTGTTGTGCAAACAAATCATCCACTCTTCACCAATTGCACAGCACTCAGGATTTTGAAGAGTTTTGTCATATCCATTCTTGCTCTTCTTGGCCTACTTCATCGCTTCTTACAGTGCAGCTGTTCTGTTCTTGTGGTTGTACTTGTCCTTTCTCTTCATTTCTTTCCAATTTTTCTGTAGCCTTAATGGGAGAGAAGAAATAATCACAGGGTCACAGTGGGTACTTGTGTTCTGTTCAGTGTCCTTGCTAGGTTTCTCACACTGAGCTTGCCTTTGGATGCCTGTCAGAACCAGTTGTGATACTGTCATTAAAAACCTTACCATCTGAGATGGTGTTCCTGAGCCCACAGAGCACTTCCAGGTCCAGTCTCATGTTGTAAGTCAGTAAAGTTAGGAACATTTCTTTCTTTGTGCACATAATTTTTCATTTTTTCTAAAAATACTTTTATCTGTCTTTTTAAAGCTTAGGCTCAAGGTTCTGCAGTCCTTCATGATCTGCCTGCATTCTTTACTACTAATATCACAGCAGCACCAAGTTTTCTGTCACTGTCACGTTGTCTAAGTGTCATTTTGAGTTGTTTGAACAGCAGCTGTTTAGCACAGAGCCCTCGTGTGAAACCACTGTTTGTTCCTGCCCTCTGGTTCTTGTCTGCTGGGTACTTGTCATTGATCCAAGGCTTTTCCTCTCCCCCCACTGCAGTGCCTTGGTTTCTTTGTGCAAGCTGAATCCCAGTGGGAAGTCTAAATGTCTTGCCCTGGTTGAATCTTCCTTAATCACTTGCTTCTTGTAGCCCTCAGAGAACTTCAGAAACTTTCTGAGCAGGTCTTCTTTTTACAGCTGTTGGTTCTTAGCCAGTATGTGTTGTTTTCATTGTCCCCTTAATTATGTTCTTTATTCTGTTTTTGCCTTAGTACAGAGCCAAGGTTTATTGGGCAGAACCTTTTTTAATAATAACTTTCTCTATGTTTCCTCAGTATTTTACAGCCGTGCAGTGCCTGTCTTGTAGCTGTCAGGTAACATTTGCTGGTGTGAAGGAATATGGATCAGAGCATTCCTGAGAATTTAATAGCCCATGTGCTGTGCTGCATTATCTCTGCTCTCTGGCGCTCAGAGATTTGCAGCAGGCTGTGAAGCTCCTATCTCTAAATTCCAGTTTAGTTCAGGAGTAGAGTTGTTCAGAGTGTTTACTAATTCATAGCATGCTTGGTGACTCATAAAAAATGAATAGGTGAATTGGAGTCCCATTGTGGTGGGGGTGGCTAGTTGCCTTTGTTAATTTCCAGGAGGCCATTACCTCCTGGAAATTCAAAGTTGGGTCTTGATCCCAACTTTGAATTTCTTCTCTTCCCTGAGCAGCAGTTCCTGCAATCAGAATGGGGCAGTATAACGAAGGCTTTTATCCTTTCCCTGCTGTCCTTCACCAGTTGTTGATTGTGGCTTATAGATAAAACCTTATAAAAGAAAAGCCTTATAAAACATGGTTCAAACCTTACTATTCTGGCTAAACTAACCTGAGAAAAAAAATTATAAAAATAAAAATCAGTTTACATAACAATCTATTCTTATGAGAAAAGAGTTCACAGCTACAAAAATAAAAAGTCTATCCTGTGAGTCCATGAAAAAATATAAACTATTGGAAAGAAAAAAATTTGATCAACATGTACATTAACCATTACCAACCAATCAACTGAGTTTCAGTAATTAGCTATCCAATTAAATTCAAACAGGGTACTTCTAACACCATATAAAAGTAAGCTATGTACAATAAAGATTCAGCCATTCCACACAAAAGCCCGAGCATCTCATCCAGCCCATTTCTATCTCCAGCTCAAGGCTACAATGACGCTTGATAAAGACCAAGTCTCCCCTGCCCTCCTGAGGCTGGGTGAAGGTGCTGCCCTCTGAGGAGGCAGCGCTGTGGGGCTGGCTGGGTGCATGCAGTGCTGCAGGGTGTCACTCTGTGGTGTTTTTCTCCTCCAGGTGCCCAGGTGAGGTTTGTGCAGTGGGCTCTGTGGTACCGCGGCTACGGGCGGCCCCAGCTGCAGCGGCTGCCGGCCGATGGCTCCACGGGCAGCCGGGAGCTGCTGCTGGCCTTCTCCTGGCTGCTGCGCTGCCCCGGCCTCCTGGAGCAGCTGCTGGCCCAGAACAGAGTGCAGACTGGGGACCACACCTCTGTGTGCACGGTGAGCATGCTGTGTCCTCCCCCCCAGCCTGTGCACGAGTCACCTGTGACAGCAGCTGTGTCACCAGCAGGGTGTCATGGGTGCTGGCCTGGTGCCTTGGCAGGTAAGTGACTGCAGCTTCAAAAATGGCCGCTGTCTGTTTCCTTTCCCTTCTCTAAGCTTTCTGTGTGTAAAGCTTAGGGGTTCTTTGTCACAGACGCACTTTATGAAAAATCCTTTTGCCAGGGTTTTTTCTCCTGAGAAGCTGAGAAGCCTCAGGAAAAAGAAACACAATAATTATCTGCTGCTGTGGAATGCAACAGGTGCATCTTTGATTGGTCCATGTGGTTGTTTTTAATTAATGGCCAATCAAAGTCCAGCTGTCTCAGACTCTCTGGTCAGTCACAAGATTTTATTATCATTCCATTCCTTTCCTTTCTAGCTTTCTGATGAAATCCTTTCTTCTATTCTTTAGTATAGTTTTAGTATATAATTTTCTTTTAATACAATATATATCATAAAATAATAAATCAGCCTTCTGAAACATGGAGTCAAGATTCTCATCTCTTCCCTCATCCTGGGACCCCTTTTAACGCCACCACAGTTCTTTCTCTTTATCAAACTCCCTCCCCTGCCTGAATTCCCTGATTTCTATTTCCAGTGTGGGTGAGGCCACTGTGGAGGTAAGTGAATCTCTTCAGTCTCTCTGCTTCTGGGTCTTGGGCTCCCAGACTGAGCTGTGAGTGGTTCTGCAGGGCAGGCAAAAGGTTAGCAGTGAATGCTGGCTGTGTTGGCACTGTTGGGTAGAGCAGGTAAGGCAAATAATACTTTTTGCAAACAACAAGGTCTCAAATGGCAGCTCCTGCCCTTGAGGTCACTAATGACCTTTGAGAACACACTAGAGTATGTTGTTTTTTCTGTTAGTAAAAGCTGTTAGTACATAGAAAATCTGTTCTGAAGTAGCCATCATCTAGTCAGACACTAATTACTGCTCAGTCTGCTTCAAGATGATAGGCTCACAGAATTTCTTAGTTTTTTGGCAAAGGACTTTGTAGGTCAGAATCCCTACCTGCTGATTATCTTGTGGTGTCTGTGTGGTCTTTCTTAAACCTATATATGTTTTTCCCCTGGTTTTCTGGAGCCTTTTTAGGGGGCAGCAAAGCAGGAAAGCTGCAATATAAAAACAGTGTCTTCAGAAAGAAAACACTTGTACAAATGGAAAACAGTTCAAGGGAAAGAATCCTTTTTGTAACAACATTACAAGAAGTATTTTGAGGAAAGGAACCACTCTTGCTGCACTACAATTATTTGCTGCACAGAAGAGGGAGCACAAGAGGCTGAGCTGTGACTGGCAGTGCCATCCACTTATGTGAAGGGTGCCTTGAGATTTCAGAAAAAACACACTGCTGGACAACTTTTTACTTTCAACTTCTCTTTTACCTTTTTCTTGTTTTTCATTTGCAGTAGCAGGGTTTTTTTTTTGTTTTTTTTTTTTTAATTTTTTTTGTTAAATTTTTTTTTTAATTTCTGTTACAAAAGAGTGACAAGTGAAATGTGACATGAATTCAGGGAGTGGGGCAGCACCTGTGTTATTTTCTCTGAAGGCTTCAAGTTTTGCAATTCCCAAAAAGGGATGAAAGAACTATGGTAATACAATGTTATCTCTCATGGCCACACATACTGGTGTGTCTTTCACTGCAATTCTCACCTGCTGTACTCATGTTTTTCAAAAAGCATGGGATGCATATTAAATGTTTTTACTCCATAACTGTCCCAAACAGTGTTTGGAAAGGCTTGAGAGTCTGAATATTTTTTTTAATGGACCAGACAAAAATTGTATAGACTGGAAGTTGGAGTTAGCTTGTGTATGTAAAGCTCATTGTATTAATGGAAACATTTCTTGTATGGTGCTCATCCAGCAGTTTTGATGCTCCAATAAAAATAGATATTTACAAGGGAAAAAAAAGAATATAGTTATAGCATAACTAGTGGGTTTTGTGATTCTCCATCACAAGAAAGTTAAAGCAAATGGAATTTTGAGGGAGAGGTCTTACCTTTTATTTGATCAACTAGGCATTGCAAAACCGATAAATTCAGCCTTTAGGTGCAAAGCAAATGAAGATCTAGGAATGCACTGGCAAGGATGCAAGGAGGCAGTGGTGGGTGAGGAGGAGATGGGTGGGTCACACACCTCATTTTGGTCAGTGAATCAGCTCCTTGGAAACCACTCGTGAAAACCTGCTGCTTGTTTGTTTCATAGAAGTGTTAAGTTTTATTGCTGTTAGATATTGGTATTTGCTGGCTGTTGTTATTTGGTTATTTTTTGTTATTTTTATTCATGTGGCAAAGCCTGCTCATCTGCCAGTGTTCAGCAATAAAACCCCAAAATCTCAGTAAGAGAGGGGGAGGGTGAGGTTGTCACTTTGCTACCTGACATCTTGTAAGTTAACACACCAGACGTGCAGTCTCTGCAGTCTTAACTCTCTTCTATTTCAGTAAAGTGAAGGAAAAAGATAAAAGAAGAGGAAAAAACCTTCACTCAGGAAAGATCTGTCTCAAAAAATAGGAGAAAGAGAAGGGAATGCTCTTTAAAACAATTGAAATTAAATTCTCAGTTAAGAACTTGAAAAGTCTTCCACTGAATGAAATCTTTAATGATTACAAACAATTTTCCTGAAGTGAAAATGTTGCAAAACAAAAATCCATGAAATACATTTAGTTCTGTGCATGGCTGAGATCTCTGCCAAAATGAGCAAAGTGTAAAAGCCAGTACTTGCTGGAAAAGTACATCTGTTGGTCTACCAGTGAGAATAAATTTGGAGAGAACCCTTTGACTTCATTTAAAAGGAAAGGAGTCTCAGTAAGAGTATGCATAGCTTTAGTTCAAACCGATATTCACGTGATTTGCTTTTAAAATTTTGTCTGAAATCCACCAAGATGAACAGGGTCTGTTGTGTGAGAAGAGAGAATGGAGCTAATCCCTAAATTAAGTGTACAGTCATGTTCTGACTGTTCTTTCAGCCCAAGTTTGAAACAAAGCCTGCTGAATTGCTGATAATGTGCCAAATACCCAACATATCAACGGCCAATTAATTTAAATAATTTCATTTCAGGCTACCACACTCTGGCCTTTTTTCCTTTGCAGTTCCTTAGCAACACTGTTTTCTTTCCCTGCAAATTGAACACTTCCATCAGCTCTAAAGGATTTTCAGAGGTACAAGGGTATTCGTGACACATGATGGACAAGGAGCTCAAGCTCTGCATGGAATTCTTAATCTTTTGAACCTGAGCTGGGAAAAGCTTCCACAAGCTGACTTTTGCATGTATTTACGTTTTCAGAACCAAGAGTTTAAGTGATTCCTGAAATGATAAACTCAGAGATGATGAAAGGTGGTAAGAGGTAGTGCTAATGTAGTCAGAACTAACTCACTGTGAGGTAGTTGTGGCAAGGACAGGCATGGTTGGTGGCCTGGGGTGGTTCTTGGGGTTGGCTGCTTTTGTGTGTTAGGTAAGAGGTCCCTTCAGGGCGCCTCCAGCTCGTGGTTTTTGGCAGGGCAGAGCTGCAGTGTCTGCTGAACCAGGATCCTGGGGCCTGTGGCAGGTCCTTCCCTGGCCATGTGAATTTATAAACTGGGAGGGGAAACAGCTAAAGGAGCAAACTGTGTTGCTGAGCAGGAGAAGGAGGAGGGGACCCATAATCTATGATAAACTGGGATCCATAATCCATGATAAACTTTATTCAGGTTCTCTGAATTTACTGTGCTCATCTGTCAGCAGGTTGGTGACTCCAGAGGCAGTAAGTGAAAGTTCAAACCTTGCACTGGCCAACTCTTTAGAAGAAGTAATCACAAACTCTGTTAGATCTATAAAGACTTAAGAACAATCTGAATTGGAGGCTCACATCGATGCACTGAAGTGTCTGCTTGGGAATTCTCGCCCATTAATTGCATTAAAGCACTGGGCCAGTAATTGATGGACAAGGTTTTCAAAGGCTTTTGACACCCCTTGTGAATTTCCATCTCAGATATTTACTGCTGTGATGTCTCAACGTCTGCTGCTGCTTTGGTGATCATGTACTGGCACATTATTCTCAAATGCCATTTATTGATTCTTATTCACACAGAACAAATCCAAGTGTACAAGACACAGCTGAAAACCTGTAGTTGAAGCTGTTTCCTTCGCTGAACTTGGGAGGCACACCTGGGGAGTTCTCATTCTCTCTGAGAAGGATATAATTGATATAAACTTCCCTTTTTAGCACATTCAATATTTGACTAATTCTTATTTACCTCGCATTTTAAATTTCAATGATACCGCCCCAGCTTTCTCCAAATCTGTGACGGTTTGGCCAGGTAATAGCAGTAATTTGTGAGCACAATATTCTTCCTGTTTCCAGGCAGGAATACTGCCTGTGCTTCTTTTATTTCTACAGCTGAAATTAATCTGTGTGCCCTGTAATTTGATTATGTGTGGAGGCTGTTGAGCTTTTTAAATGGGTGTAGTGATGTTATATCCCTCATGATCATCAGGAGATGTTGTACAAACACTGGTTCTTTTTTCCACTAATTCCCCCTGTCTGCTTCTGGGCCTCTGAATGAAATTGGATGCCCCTCCCCTTTTGTGAATTTGTAGTAATCAAACAAATAGAGCTATTATGTCTCTTGTGCTTGGAATTCCTGCATGTGTCTCCAGCATGCCAAAATGAATTCAGTTTAATTACTTCTGGTGGGCAAAAATGAAGATAAACATGTCTTCTGACCCTTAGGTTTGCAATTTGATTAATCTTTTGTTTGTCATGGTCGAGTTTGGCTCACTGGCTATTTCCAGTACCGTGTAAGGCTTATGCTTGGTCTAATCTTGTTGCAATGCCTTCCTTTCACAGAAAACCTGACAGTCACTGCTGTTTCATAAACCATGTTATTGAGGAAAGTGTTAAAGTAGCAGCCCAGCTCGATGCTCCACCTAGTAGAAAACCAGGAAACCTTGGGCACTAGTTTCAGTGAAAAGTAGTTTTCTGCATTTTTTCCATGTCTTCATCAATTCCAGTGAGGACAGAGGAGGGAATTTTATTAACCTTATTGATTCTGACTCAGAGGCATAATTACTTTCCAGATCTTTATGGGCTATATTAGTCTGTCAGCTTTCATTTTTTGGTTTTCCTCCCTTATTCCCTCAGCTTACACTTCTATTCTCTTTGTCCTCCTGTCTTCCTAGTAACTCTCACCATTTATGTTTTTGCCCTTTTTCTGCTATTACTGTTGCTGGATTCAGTAGCTGCTAAGGAACACTCCTTTTTTATAAGCCATCTGCTAAACCTGAGCAGAGGGTGCAGCATCCCTGAGGTTTCTCCTGCAGAATTTTCCTCACCTCAGTGTGGCTGACAAGTCTGTTGTAGCATACTTTGAACTTGTCATGGTGCCTTCTTCCTGTGCTACACTGGAAGATGTGCAGTTACCAACATTTGTCTTTGCTTGACACAGTGAATGCACAATTAAGAAGTGTTTTTTTTTTTTTTTTTCTAGACAGCATGTCAAAGTAAAACACTGTAAAAGACAAGTCTGAACTGATCAGAAAGGCTTATAATTTATTGAATCTGCTGTGTCTCTGGTAATGTCTGAATTGCAGAATTTCTTGAGCTTGACATTACAGCTGACGTGTTCTGGATGGGGTTCAGCAGACAGGCCCTTGAGCTGTGTGAGGAGCAAATGCTGAGGACTAGTGTGCTGCTAGGAAGGTTTACCATGATCACACTGGTACTTGCTGAAATCCAGCACAGGGAGCTCCTTCCCAGGCTGTTGGGGAAACAGGAGGGATTTTGAGACGTTTCAGTGCCTCTCCTGCCCTCCAGTGCCAGGGAGCAGCCAGTGCCTTTGGTACGTTCTGATTATCTTTGCAGCCTTTGGAGTTAAATGTCAGCATCTGTTTGTGGTGTCCCACTGTCAGCAACCTGGGTCTGAGGTTGAGGGAATCCTCTGAAATAAAGCACTTTTCCCTCAGGAGGAGTTTTCCTTCAGGAATGTGGAGAGGGGCATGGCAGGCCCTTACCCAGAGCTCTGTCTCCTCTCTCCTGGAGGGCAGGTGCTGTTCCCTGTGTTCCCCTAGCTCCAGGTGTGCTGTTGCTGCAGGGAGCTGCATCTTTCTGTCTCCAGGGGCTCCTCTCTTGCCACCATGGAGCAAATGGCCATGGGCAAGGGGAACTACAGCTGCAGGCAGGGGGAAAAAAGCAGTGCAAGGCATTATTGTGTTGCATTTCATGAGCCTTGCCGAACGTTCTCCCAGTTAAGGTCTGCCCTGTCACGTGTTGGTCTTAGGATGTTGAGTTTCCATGTTCTGTCTGAATATATAATGCAGTGAGCATTGGGATTTTAACATTCTTTTTTAAAACCTTGCAGCTCCAAAGATTAGGCAGCACTGCCGAGCTCATTGAAAGGCCTCGTGCTTTTGCTGTATTGCAGAGCTCTTAAACAGCCTCCCAAATGAGTGGGGAGGGATGGGATAAAGGACTGATGTGCTCTAGTGCCTCAGGCCCGTGGCTACTGCCAGAGAGGCTTGTTTGAACAAGGCAGGCATGGGTAAGAGCTATGTTCACATTTTCTGTCTTCCCTCAGCACCTTCTCTTTTTCACTCTTTGCCAAGAGTAAGCTCTTGGGAGTGCTGTTGTGAGTAGTAATTCTTACAAGAGGCATAGAAATTTAAAAGCTAAAAGGCCTTGAGGAAACACAGGACTTCACTTTTTTTTAATTTTAATTGCTGAATGCGATATGAGCGTAACTTCAATGTTGAGAACACTCATGTTTGTGGAAAACTGACATTCTATGCAAATATCTGGAGATTTAATTGGTATGTGCACCATTTGGGAATGGGTTTTTACACCATCTATCTTTCCCTGCATAAATCTAATCTGGATCCTGTCTTGTCTATGAGGAAATTCATTTAGTGTTGTTTATGGTGCTATTAATGAAAATAGTGCTGTCCCTTTTGCATTCATCTGCTCAGATTGTTCCTTTTCACATTTTCCCTCCTGCAGATAGATATATGGCTGTATTAATTAAGAAAGCATGTCTGATGCTGTTATTTCTGGCTATGGTGTTTAATTAGGAAAAAAAACCAACCAAAAACTGTGTTCTGTTTAAAGATGTGTAATTACAGAAGTGAACATATGTTATGTCACATCAAAACCAATGTCTGAATTATGAGTGGCTCGGAACGAGCACTCAGTAAAAGCTGCAGAAACACTTTATTGGCTTGATTTATGTGACTGCCTTGCCTTTCCTGAGCCCTGCAGTGAGGATCTAAATGTGCTCCTACCCACCTTTGTGATACCAGGCTGTGGGCTGAGAGTAGTTAAGATCTGAGTGGTGGGTGAGTAAATATTTTCTGTCTAGACCTGGAGTCAGTCCTGTGGGCTGGGAATGGGCACTGGAGGCTTCAGCTGGCAATTGCTTTGTGTTGCTCTGCTCAAGGATTAGTGTCAGGGAGTTGACCTAGTGCATCTATCCATGGGTGAAACATCTTATCCATGTTCCAGCAGGCTTGTTTCTCCATGGCTAGTGTGAGCAGCAGATGGTTTGCTGGTTGTCCAGGTGTGGAGGCAGAGAGCTGGTGCTTGGAGGGATTTGGAAGATGCCTGGGGAAAGGCAGAGCTCGGTGGGGATGAGCTGGACTCTGTCCTGGGCCGACAGGTGGCAGCTCACAGTCAGAAAAGAGCATCTCTGGGGGAGCCAGCCCTGCCATGGCTGTGTTTTACAGCAGTGCAGGCCCTTTCTATTCCAGTGCCTGCTCAGAGCACAGTGAATTTATTAAGGTAAGGATTTATAAGCCTGAAAGATTCCTATATCAGTAGGAATAGTGTAGAAAGTCTAGATGAATTTGCACAGCAGAGTGTTTCCTCTGCAGTCCTGCTAATGGCATATCGCTGGATCTGCAAGGAATTTTTCATTAAATCAGTTTTTGGAGTTTTAGTAAATCAAAATGTATGAGCAGAGCAAAATCTATTCCATACCAAGTCACTAAAATCCTCAAATAGAGCAAGCAGTGGAAAAAATGCTCCCTTCTCATATGTCTGTAAACACACTGGTGCCTGTGTTGTTCTTTGATGAAGTATTTATGTGATGAAGTACTTGTTTAATTTATCTCCGTCCACTGTTGGTACACCTGCTCTCTGATTTCTGATAACATGGGATTGCTTTGTATTTCAAACCAAAAAAGAACAGCTTCATTTCTGCTGTTGAAGTTGAAACTTCTTAATCTTTAATTTCTCTCTAAGCACATTGCTTGCAAGTTGTTTCCTCAGATGTATGGAATGTGGCTGAAAATTGATAAAGCACCATGTCTTTTTCACACTCTCCTTTCTCCCACCCCTTATTCTTTTCCTCTGAGCACTTTCATATCTGATGGCTTTTTTCAGTTCACTGTATTTCATGACTCTGACTTGTCTGCTCAGAACAATTCTGCCAGGAGGACTTTGGCAGTGTTGGGGTTTTTTTAATGCACTTGCTGCATTGTCTAACCACAAGCCAATTCACACTTTTTGGGAATGATCTGACAACTTTTTTTTTTTTTATAATTTGACTTGAAATAGATTGGAATGGAATGTTTAGGGCAAAATTTGTGTGTTAAAGACTGAATTCTAGGCTGCCTTGCAAAAATTGTTAAATATATGCTTTTGGGACATAAACCACGTTTAGGTCTGGCTAAGCCAGAGGTGTATTTGTGAGCTTGGGGTAGGTTTTGTAGTTTGTGAGCTACCTTAGCTGGGATGGGGATGGGTGGTATCTTGGATGGTGTATTTGTTCTGGGGCTTAGCTGTTTGTTTCTCCTGGCTCTTTTACCACAGGAGAGGTGGTTCTGCTGGAGTGTGGGCAGGGTGATAGTTCAGAAACTGGCTTGGAGGGAGCTCGTGTAAATATATGCTTGTCACTTTGATCAGGCTTGTGCTTGCTTTTCTTAGTCTTGCCAATGAGTGGATACTGAAAAATTCTAACAGCAGTGCTTGGAGCTTTTAGCATAGAAAGCTCCTTTGGGGTGAGTTATGGTGGGAGTGAAATGAGGAGCTTCATTCTATCTTCTGCTTAATCAGTTTTCCTAAGTTACACTGCTCAGGGGTGCTCTGGCAGGTCCACACCTCCCAGTTTGACCAGCCCAGCTCAGGTATCACAGTGATGGGACAAGCCCCAGTGTGGTGATGAGGAGGGCATTGATGTTTGCTCATGTGGCTTTTGAACTGCAGGGCTGTGGCACCAATTCCTCGAGCTGATCCAGGCTCGTCCCTTCTCTGAAATGGAATCAGAGAGAAGCATTAATTGCAGCAAACAGTTTGCAAGCAAAATGATTCTCTGGGAAGTGGCTATGGAATGATCTCTTCCAGAAGTGGTGTGGAGCATCCCAAGTGTGGGAAGGCCATTGGGGTCCCTGGGTAGTTGCCTTGGCTGCTCTCTCTGTGAACTGGACTAAAAAAATATGCACTTCTGTATCTCAGAGTGAGTGTAGGTGTGTACCTGGGCTGCTGCATAGGTTAGATAAATTCACATTGATACTCAAAGCAAAGCCTGTAGCTTGGGGCAGTGTTTTGTGATTTTTCACCCCCTGGGAGAGCAGTAAATAGTCTTAGATTGTAAAGATGGGACTGGAAATTGAGGTCACAGTATAATATGCAAGACCTTTTTTTTTTTTACACCTTGTTTACTTTATGCCGGGCTAAGTATTTCATAGCAAAAGTAAATTTTTTGTGCAGTTTGTGAAATAAATAATGGAGAGATCCCGTTAAAAATGGATTGGCTGGCTTCCTTATTTTAATATTAATAAGGCAGGTTGCTACAATAAAATTAGCTCTGCTGCTGTTTGTCACTGTACTGCCAAAGCAATCGAGTCTAATGCCATTCCTTCCTGAAATAAATCCCCAGGAGAGCAGTATTTGTGCTGTTCTGAAACCTCTAACCAGGGAAGTTGGAGTAGGACTGTAAATTATGGACACTGCAGATTTTAATCTGGGATTCCCAAGTCTGTCTTTGGCCTTGTGGCTTTCTAGCTGCTTATGTGAGGTGTTTTAATGTTCTTTACACGTGGGTTTTCTCTGTTGCCATGACTAATATCCAGCTGCTTAGCTACCATGCTAATGGGCAGCTTGGGGATCATATCTGCATGGTGTCCTGGTCCTGAAACCTTCCTGGCTGGGGCAAAACATCTGAACTGTGGAGGTGTTGGGAAGGATGAAAGTTTGACAAGAAGGTCTCACAGATATGGATGCTTGGCAGAAAGATTTTTGAATGCAAAATCTGAAGAAGGAATAGAAATGAAAGCAAGTTTTGATATAGAAGAAAAGAATTGCTGAGCCAGCCTTACTGGATAACCAAGGAGGCAAAGGGTGTGTTAGTTACAAGGGGTTTTTATGGCTTAGAGAAAAGGATAAACCCACCCCAAACAAGAAGATGTTTTTACCAAGCAGAAAGCACAGGCAAACAAGCCTGCCAATGTTGCAAGTAGAAAAAAGGTCTCAGAATTTTCCATTGCAAGAAAACTGAAAAACATCTAGCTTAAACTGTAATGTACTAACTTTTAGTGCTTGGAGAACAGTAACATGAATATGGTAATTATAGCAGTTATGATAGGCTATAGGTAATAGTTAAGGTATAGATTGGTTCTTCTGTATTAAGATGCTCAGCAAAGAAAAGCAATATTATATAATGCAATGTGACCAAAACCAAAGGGTCTCCAGGCCTGCCTGCAGCTGGAGCTGACAGCTGTAGGCACAGCTCTGTCACCCATAACCCTGGACTTCTGTGACCTCTTGGATGTAATAAACTGCATTTTGGAGAGCCCCTGGAGTCCCACATCCCTCATTCAGCCTCTTACATGGAGCTACTTGGCTTGGGCTGCAGTGTCCTAGGACACAGTGCCTTGGTTTGGGAGCCTGGAGACAAAGGAGCAGAGGAAGAAGAGGGATGTTGGAGTTGACACAAACTCTTTTTTCTTTTTTTTCCTCTTTTTTTTTTTTTTTTTTTTTTTTTTTTTTTTTTTTTTTTTGTTAAAGATGAATCTGTGCCTTTAAAGTAGAAGCCCTTTTCCAGCCCTGCACCTCTGTGATTTATAGCATTTGTTCATCTGAGCCACAGAGCAAAAGGGAACAGACCTGTAATACTGATACAGTTTGGTATGTGACCAGAAAAGCATTTTTGTGCTTATGAATAATAGGGACACTCATTGTAATAGAGGCCCTGTCAGCTGGAGATATTTAGGTTAAAACAAGTGTTAGGGGTTATTTGATCATGGTTGTAGACACACTTCTGTTGAAATCTTCATTTTAGGCAAGATTAAATATCTTCATTTTACAGTTTGCATTGTTAGTTTAGGATCCAAATTGGAACTACATCCAAGCTTTGCCTGCCAACTGGATCTTTTGAAGATTTTCCTGAACGTGGAAATCTGTGAAGCAGGGAAGCACATATGCTTAAATACCATCAAGGTCTGTGGGTCCAAATATCTGCCTAAGTGTTTTCTTGCAAACAGTCATGTTTCAAATAGGCTTTTAAAATTTCTAATTAAAAGAAATGTCTTGAGAGTCTAAGAACTGGGAGACACTTTCAGAATGGCAAACATCCATTCTGAATAACCAAATCTTTGCAGTTCTGTGTTATTTCTACTTCTAATGACATGTTGTGGTAAAAATGTTTGGAATGATGGGTTGTGTTATTTGTGTGTAATTCCTATAGACTGCATGAAATGGAAAGCTCTACTTTAAATGGCATTACTGGCATCAGAGGTAAAACTACCCATGTCTTCTTCCCCTCTTAATTTGCAATCTGCAGGAGTCTGAGCTGCAAACGGAGAGATCTGTCTGTACATGTGAATGATGTCTTTGTGCAGGGGGCTGGGGGAGGTGGAATTCCCCGTGTTCCTGGGGAAGAGATACAACAAATGTGCTGCAGGAATTTCATGCAGAAGATGAAGGTGTTGGCTGGTGTTGGGTTTTCATCTGCAGCAGAAGGAAAGTGGGACAAGATGAACAAATGGAAACTCTTGGCTTCTCTGTTCTTCCTTCCAAATTACTCTGGAAAAAGGCAAAACAAGCAAGACAGATGATACAGCTGTAGCTGGGAGTGCCTCTGTGGAGTCCTGGTCTCTGCCAGCTGCAGGATTTTTTCTTTTCCTCAATCCTGCCAGACAGGAAATGCTGGATGGAGGAAAGAAAATAGCTGGGCAAGCACAGGCCCATGATTTTGTCCCTGTATAAGTTATTGATTTACAAAATGGGGTCTCAGGAAGACACTGCAGGAGCTAAATCTTATTTATGTTCTTTGACATATTAGAATGCAGTCAAAATACAGTTTTTCCCATCTGGGTAAAAAACATGCTTGCTGTCTCAGGAACACTGTGTCTTCCTGGGTATGGAAAATGAAAGATGGGAGGGGAGACAGCTCACCACATCACAGCTGAGAAGCTGATATGTATTCCACACTTCTCTACTTGTTTAGGCAGTTCCCAGTCCTGTGTTGTAATTTTTCTGTGCTGCTGGAATTGACTTCATTTTAGGGTGATTTTCTTCTTTGGCCTGAATATCTTGTATGTTCACTGATGGATGACTTGAAAATATTGAAACTAATTAAACCAGTCTGGTATCCTTTCCTGCTTTCAGTGTGAAGATGATGTGCCTGAGAGCCAGGAAGGCCCAGGTGAAGCAGGACCTGAAGGCAGAGTGGATGTTCGGTACCTGCAGTGGTTGCACGGGAGGCTGAGGTTGCAGTGGTGCAGTTTGCACGCTCAGCACCAGGAGCAATGCAAACTTTTGCACAAGGTAAATGATTCTTCTAACTCACCATGACATAGTTGATTATTTAAAAGCCTTGTCAGCTAGAGCTAAATGTACAAATTATTCTTGTTTGCTAGTTCTGCATTTTCTGTAGGTGAGAGTGAATCACTCTGAATATAAGCACCTCTGTCTTTCCCCAGTGTGGCAGAACCATTAGAAAATGTAGCATGTTCAGTGTTGGTAAGGCTGTAATTGTATAAAAGTCTCTTTTGCAGGTTGGCACACTAGTCACTTCTGCAACCAAAGGCTGCTGCTGTTTTTCTCAGAAAATGCCTGGTAGAAACAAGACAGAGCATTCTGGCTCCCCAGACAAGAAGTAGCAATGCAGAACTACAAGTTCACGGGAAATGTGGATTCAAAATGTTAAGCATAAATATTGAAAGTAATAGCAAAATAAAATGCAAAATCTCTCTCCAAAGTACCAGGGGACATCTCAGCAGAACCCAAAATTTACCTGCTTTTAAATCAGGAATCAGTAATGGTCCCTACACTGCTAAGGTTCCAGTTATCTTCCCATTTATGAGTGTTTAGATGCCTGTCTAATCACAGATATCTGGGAGCATTATATCTGTTTAGGATGGAACCAGCTTTCAGTCCCAAAGTCAACAGCGGTGGTGACTCCAGAAACAAATTAAAAAATTCTTAAGTTCTTAAGATAGTCCTAAAAGTTATTATGTATTGCTTTCCCTAGGTTCCCCTTTTCCATTTATATCTCTTTAAATAACTTAAATGGAGACAGCTATTACTGTACTCAAAACCTTCAGAGAAAACCTTTTTTTGAGACTAAAAATGGTTTGGGGAAATTTCTTCCCAAAGTATACATCAAAAAGTTGTCAGAACCATCTTCACCTTTGAATGAAGATGCTTTCTTGGTTTTAATCCTGTGTCTGACAGCAGTGCTAAAAGCTATAATGAAGTTACATTTTGTTCTTTCCATGAGCTAGTTGCTAGGGCAGATGTCTGATAGACAACCCTAGTGAGTGTGTGCAGCATCCAAAATAACCTTTTGCTTCTCACTGACCACTGCTGATGTGCTTCCCTGGTGTGGGAACAAAGGGGGCAATTCCCTCTAAGTGCCCGTGCAGCCCTTGGCTTTGTGCACTGTGATCACAGACCCTGCTGGGGCTGGGAGAGCTGAATGTCACATGGAATGATTGGCATCTCCCCCCCCCCACGATAAACTACCTCTATTTAAGGTATGCTGGTTTTTCCAGTAGGTGAGGCAAAGGCCTCCATAACTCATCATCAGTGCTCTGATTTATGTGAGACTTGACAGTAACAAATCATTAGGCAGCTCCAGTGCCTCAGCCTGCAGTTAATGAGGCTGAGGAAGAATTAAGAGCAGGTCAGACCTGGGGCTTGAGTACAAACAGAGATATTCTCAGCAGTCCAAATGAGCCTCTGAGCTAATGGAGAGATGTGCTGATGGGGCAACATGCTAAAAACTTGTTGGCAGGGGAGATGAGAGATGATGACCCTCCTGTGGAAGTTGCACTTTGAAATAAACTTGGACTTTTTTTGCCCCCTTTTGGCTAAGGCAGAATGTGTGTGATGGTGTTCACAGGGGTTTTCAGGTGAGGGAAGAGATGAGAATGTTGACTCCATGTTCAGAAGGCTTGATTTATTATTTTATGATATATATATATATTACATTAAAACTATACTAAAAAGAATAGAAGGAAAAGTTTCATCTCAGAAGGCTAGCTAAGCTAAGAATAGAAAGGAATGAATAATAAAGGTTTGTGTCTCGGACAGAGAGTCCAAGCTAACTGGGCTGTGGTTGGCCATTAATTACAAACATCCAAGATGGGCCAATCACAGATGCACCTGTTGCATTCCACAGCAGCAGATAATCAATGTTTACATTTTGTTCCTGAAGCCTCTCAGCTTCTCAGGAAGAAAAATCCTAAGAAAGGTTTTTAGTGCAAAAAAAGATGTCTGCGACAAATGTGTGCTAAAGTTAGGACAGTCAGACAACTGCAAGAGGCAGGTTAGTTATGCTGCAGGTCCCTGGACCATGATTTCCAGAATCTGTAGGAATAAGCAGGAGGGAGGTGTGTGTCTCTGTTCATCCAGTTTCCCAAAGCTGTCATTACTGCCTTCTCCAGCTGTCACTGCTGGGTGAAGCTGAAGGCAGCAGTGGTGATTGTCACAGTCAGAGTGCCACCATGGGGGTGCACAAAGGAGGATGGAACTGAGCCCAGCTCCTCCACATGTGAACCCACACTGGCATTATGTGTGCAGCTGTGGGAGTTCTGTTCAGAGCTGTAATAAAGTGCAGTGCTCTGATTTATACTTTAGTTTGAATTAAAAGCAGGAGAATGGAAAGGTAAATGTGGCTTTGGAAGGACATCATTACAGTGCCACATTAATGTTAGCATTTAGGGTAACAAAATATAAGATACTTGCACAATTTAACAGCTGTATAAACAATAATTGATATTTCCTGACTCTTTCTAGAGAAATTGCTTTTACCACTGCATTAATTTCAAAACTTTTAAACTCTTCTATGTGTTAGAAGACTGAACTGACCCAGTATGACCTCTATATGAGTTGCTGCTTTCCTCTAATAAACCACAAACACAGTATGCAAAAGGCTAATGAGTGTTATGTTTTTTAATTATGTTGGCAGATTTACAGAGGGCTTTCTGTACAAAATGATAATTAGGCTTTTACTCTCTCTGTTTAATAACGTAGCAGGTTATGTGTCTCAGCTGTGGAACAATCTTATTTACTGCTCATCAGGAGCTAGAATTTTTGTCAACTGATGGCGACACTTCTGCAGATTTCATTCTGTGACTCACACAAGCTCTAAAATGCCATTTTCTCTATTTGGGCCTTTCTGAGAAGAACACCACACAGCTGGAAAAAATGTTCTTACTCAGAAGATGACTGCCCTTCCTTCCACTCTGCATTTTTTAGTATGAGTATTGCCGTGCCCTCTGTCTACTCCATCCTGCCTGCAGCCACCTGAGGTTGATGGGCTGAAGGTGTGCAGTCCCCAAGAGAGGGAAACCTCCCTGGAGCTACAGCTGCTCCTGTGCTGGGAGTTGCTTGTTAGGTGGCCTGCCTGGCTGTTCCTCTGTGCTGCTGTTCAGTGACTTCAGCTCCCACCAGGCATGTTGAAGCTCACAGAAGCACACATGTCCTGCTGTAGGAGGGAGACTTCCTGAGGGAAATCTTCACCTCTCAGTTTCTGAGGAGGTTTGCAGCCTGAGGCAATGAGCTGTTGAATAACATTTTAATGGCTTCTCAACATGGACAGGTTGGCTTGCTTTGAAAGTATAATGTAGTAATACCATTCTAATTCCCTGGAAATTCTCAGTGGTACATATTTACCTGGTGTGCCTTCAAATGCATGGGAACGTGGAGAATAAATTACTGTGTTCAGGCACATCTCTTGGTTCCTTCTGTTCTCTTTCTTCTTTCTGTCAAATGCCAGAAGAATCTGTCTGCCTGAGTTTTGATCCCTCTTGAATTCATAGCAGAGAGCAGTTGTTTTTATTTAGTCTTTGAGTTGCCATTTTGCCTTAGAAAATGTCAATAAGAAGCCTTGCACGGTTTCAGCAAAACAGGAAGGAACCTGTATAGTTTAAAACTTTCATTTTTAGGGGGCTTGCTTAAATGCACTGTGCCACAGTTGGCATGTTATAAAAAACAGAGGAACAGGTGAGTTTGGATATCCTGGGGATATTTTCCATCCGGAAGTAGTGAGGGTTAGATCAGGCTCAGAGATTTTTTTTTAAGGAGGTGGATATCTGATTGTGAGCTGTGCATATGGGTTAGTAAGAATAAAATAATGTTAGATGGAATTCTCAATGATAGAAGAAGAGTTTAACATAACTGGAATTTTCAGATCATGGTAAAGCAACAAAAATAGTTTCAGTCTGCTTGGAAACTAAGAGCAAGAGTTGTATTGTTAGTAAGAATGCAGAGCAGCACTGGGAATTACTACCTACAAATGGAGTGGTTTCTTGTGCCTCTCTAAGGTATTAAAATATAAAATAATTTATCTGTTAACAGTATAAAATAATATGTAGTGGAGTAGATTGAATGGGTTGTATCTGTGTATCTGAGGTAGAAAGAGTAAAGGACAAGGACAAAGTCTTGATCTCTGAATAATAGAGGGCAGGGACTGGTGCTGGGTAATTACCTCATTGTCAGTAATTTATGAGTGAGCTAAACTGCAATTGTTAGATGCATCTGTAGCTTGACATGAAAAATCTACCACATTGCTCTGGGAATTGCTACCTTGTTTATTTATATATTTATATATTTTTTGTCTATTTGGTATGAAAATCTTTGCTTTTTTCCCCTAAGGTGAATTTGCCATTAGATCTCAGAAGCATATTCTTTAATGCAGTAGAATTAGAATTTTTTCCTCTCATGCAAACGTGTGTGAACCATGAGCAAGCCCCCTTTTCATCTTCTCTAGGTGAATTTGGCACCCTGCAGGGAGAGCAGCTTGAGTGAGCTCAAGGGCATTCAGGATTGGTGCTGAGTGTGGGGGCTGTGCCTGTGCTCCCTTGCAAAGGTTAGTGTGAGGTTAAATCAGAGCTGCCTCCACCTCAGGGGATTCCAGTGCCCAGGAGCAACAGCTGGGCATGTTCTGCCTCTCACCCTCTCCCCTCTGCTTCTGCTTTGGTGCTCTTTCCCTCTTTAAGCCTTGTTTATCTTCTGTTAGCCATCATTTAGACAGCAAAAATATAAATACTGGATTATTTGGGTATCCATCCAGTGTGGTCTCAGGGGAGCACCCTACTCCTCTGTTGTTACAGCTTTCCTGTGTTTGCTTTGGGCTTTACCCAGGGATGCTGCTGCCACCTGCCTTGGAGAAGGGGCTGAAATTCCCTGCTGGGGCCGGGGCCCAAGGGTTTGGCAGCCAGAATTACACAAGAATGCAGCAGGGAGAGAGGAGTGGCAGTGGAAAGGAAGAACATTGTGTAGGGAGGTGCTCTTTTATTTTTAAACTCGCATAGCTCTGCACATGTGACAGATGGTTGTCACCAGCAGTGAGTTTTGGGAAAGGAATGCTAAAATATTCTGAAGTTTCATGGAAGGGTTGATAATTACCCAGTGCCTGTCAACTTTAAAATAGTTGTCAATACCCAAGTGTGTGATAAAGTTCGTATTAGAATAAAGGAAGAAAAGCAGGAAACATTCTCTGTCTTCTGGCAGAAATATTAATGAAATATGAGTGATTGTCTGACAAATGTGCACTGCTATCTTGTTTGGCAGCTGCAGTTATTACAGTTACAAAGGGATCAGCTCTGAATAGGAGGAATTGCTTTTTATTGTTCCCTTGACTAACTTCGGAAGCTTCTTCATCAAGTAATTGATGATCCTATCACCAGTGCAGCTGGGACAAGGTCTTGGTAAGCAAAAGCCAACAGTATAGAGCAGCAAAAGAGAACCTTACTGTAACTAGGTAGCATTTTCTACTTAAAAGAAAGAAATAAAAATTATTCTGAGAGTATACTTTAGCTCAGTTCAGACTGCTGCTCTCTGTGTAAATGGTGTCTCCTCTCATGCCATGCACCCAGCCGTGTGTGCTGTAAGGAAAAAAAATTCAAGACAGGATAAAGAGAGAAACCTTCAGTTTTCCTGTGGCAGCAGTGGTTGCAATTCCTGCCTGTGGTTCTGGCAGTGCTGCCAGATGCACCATTTTGTGAAGTGTTGTGGTGCCTGCTCCTCCTCTCCATTCTGTTGGTGGTGGCACTCACGCTTGTCCATGTCCACAGGAAAGGCTTTGTGAGCACTGGTCACATCACCCTGCCAACCCACACAGCTGTTGGGTGGTAGTTAATGACCTTGATGATCTGCTCCTTGCACTGACAACTGTCTTTTAAATCAATCTGTTCCAGATCCATTCATTCACCAGTGGCTCCCACATGGACCAGAACCTTGGACATTTCTCTGTCACAGAAGCAGATCTCATTAGACATCCAGAGAACTACAAGCAGGTAATGCTTCTCCTGTAATTCTTGGATGCTCAGTATGCTTTACACAAACATTGTGAAGACTGCATTCCTTTTAACATTTTTTTAAACTTAGTTTCCAGCAGAAATAAGGGCTTATATATTGAATTTTCAGTTTCTTCACTTATTTGTATTCACCAAATTTGGTTTGATAGAACATAAGCCAAAAGGTATCAGGGTAAGTTTTATAAAAGCTGATGGACAAGAAGTGGGAAGAGACCTGACTGGAAGTGCCACAGGAGAAAAAGCTTGTAGAATAAAACACTCCAGATAAGTTGGCCGACTTCCTGTATCCTGCAGTAACCACAGTCAGGCACAGTGTCTGCCTGTGGCCCTGCCTGAGCAAGACAGAACCTCTTAGGAAAACATCATTTTCCCCAGTGTACTGTTTTTACCCTGAAGGATAAATTCCTACTGCTCTCAATTACTCAATTATCATTGGTGAGTCAGTTCATTATCTGAACTAGTTTAATTCGCTTCTTTTAATGCAGTATAATACATTTGTTTTAAAAAATCACTTTCTAAAAGTTCATTCAGTATGAAACTGAAACAAGATGGAAATTTCAAGCTCATCTCTAACAAAATCAATATTTGGCAAATTTCTGCAGTCTGTCCACACCTGTTTGCTCAAAGGAGATATTCTTTCTGCTGTTTGCTTAAGAATGAAAGTGGGCATTGCAAATATTCTGCACAAAGAAATTCAGGAAAGTAGATTTGAAGGTGGGAGGATAGTTTTATGTTCAAAGCCCCTAAAGTAAAGTGCACGTTAATCTTTCATTGCTGAGTATTTCTTGCATGAACAGTTCATATCCAGCCTCTTGGTAAGATTCATCTGTTTAGAGCATTTTCCTGGAAAACTACTGTTTTTCTGGAGCAAGTGGCCTTAAGTCAGCTTGAGATTTCTTTTTCACTTGTGCTTCACAGTGCCCCTCCTGTGGTTGAATCAGCAGCTCAGAGCACACAGCAGCACCTTGCTCTGAAGTCTGTGGTCTTCCAGATCTTAGCAAATGCCTGTAAAGGTCTGGCAGGCTGGTATTAGAAACTTCCAGCTCTGCAGAGGGACTTTGCAATGACCTTTTTCCCCAAAGCCTTACTCTGAGTGTGTCACTGATCTGTTGCAATGAAGCTTAATGGTACTCTTGGTATTTGGTTTTGACTGCTTTGGTAATGAATCAGTGCAGGAGCTTTTCCTTGCATTCTGCTCCCTTTCCTGGATGCCTGCTCCAGGTGTTCTGTTCAGGGCAGGCTCAGGATGAAGTGGAAGGAGTTTTTTCTGTGTGGTGAGCATTGTGGTTAGGTAGAGTGCTGTAGTCAAGAAGGTTTAGTGGGCAGCTGTGTTGTTTAATTAAAATGAACAAAGTCTTCATTCCACCTCTCCCAGGCTTAAACAGCAAATACGTGAAACAAAACCAGGGTGATGACTGAGAGGCAGGGTGACAGAAGATGTTTTCTTTAAATAAACTACAGGTGGCCACAGTCTGTCTCCAGTTTCTGGGCTCTGACAGGTGCAGTCCCAAACAGCTTCAGCTCCAGTGCATGTGTGTTGGAAATTCCTTTCTTATGTCCCTTATTGCTCGGGCTGATCCAAAATTGGAATTATTTGTCAGTATAATCAGCTGTGAAATTCTTAACCTCTTAAAGCTCTCAGACCTATTCAAGAAAGGTGTTGTAAGCTGCTCCCTTGAGCCTGATTTTAAAATAAACAGGAGAAATTGCAGGAAGTCATCCCAACACTTGAGTATAGATGCTTTTGAGAGCCTTATAATTGTTATGGCCACCATTTGAACATTCTTTGTTGATTTTGTCTCCCCTTACCCTTGTTTCCTAAGAGCAGCTTCTGGAAGTCACATACTCAGCATGTATGAAGAGCCTGGTGCAGCAAGGTGGTATGGGCTTGAAAAGGCATTGTTGTTTTGAGTGTCTCTTTTCCAGATGGATCTAATACTCCATATGCAAAGTGATCCTGCTTTGGTTGGAAAATGTAATAAAAAGCCTCTAATTTTCAAATATCTTGCTAAGATTAAGTAAATTATGAGTGTTTGAATGCCTTGGTTTTCAAATATTGGTGCAGATGGCAGCACTCCACCAAATGTTTTCTCCAACAACTGTGAAATTGGTTTTTTGTCTTTTCAAGTAAATGAGACATTTCTCTTAATGTTACCTCAAGTAAGAACCTGCTGCATGGATGAATAAAGAGTCAGTAAGCTTTACTATAATGCAGCCCTCTTGGTGGAGAGGGTTATGAATTCCTTCTCGTCCTGGGCATCCTTCAAAGCCCAGCAGTGCAAAGTGGATTGCAGCATCAGAAATTTGCTATCACAGAAGGGACTTGGACTCTTCTTTTTTAAGCCTCAAGTTCATTTTAATCAAAAATACCCTGCGAGAGAAGTTGCTCTGTTTGCATCAAAACAAGAGATGTTTAGTCTGACAGGAAAAGTGTGATAGGATACAGACAGCTGTGAAGTCAAGCTTCACTTTATGAAATGTAAAAGTCACGCTGCTCCTTTTCTATAGAAGATGCATATTAACTTACTTAAAATGTTCTTTCCTTGGATTTTTGACTGTAAAACACTTTTAGTGCTTTTATGTACAGGGATTTTACTGGACATTATTATTCCTCTATCATCATAAATGTCTTTGTCAGATTCATAGGGCTGGAAGTCTTCCAAACCTAATGGTTTTAATTATGTTTTTCTCTAGTGAGGCATGATCAAACTCCAGCTTCTCCTGTGGTTTGGCTGTGGTTGTGTGCATGTGTGTGGCTGTGAGCTGCAGGTCTCTGCAGAGTTTGGTTCCTGTGCTGCCTGGGGCTGGCACAGGAGGGGAGGTGCTGTTATTTCAGCTGGAGCTCAGTTTCCACTGGAAGCTCAGAAGCTCCTTGGTCAGTGGGGATGGTTTTGGAGCTGTGGGCCTGAGCTTGTGCTGGACCACACAAGTTAGGGAGCTAAGGGGGGGGTCATTGCATCTTCTTGTGGAAATCTCCTGCACTTATCACTTAGTCCAGAGCACCCTGAGTCTCTTGTGTTCTGATGCATTTTCCAAGCTGATGGATACTGCTTGTGTTCAAATGGCTCCCCCAGCAGCTGGGGTGAGGCAGGGGGCTGTTTGCCAGCCTGAAATATCTCCAGGGCACGAATGGAGTTCTGGTCTCTGGCACTGCTGCTGATAGAGCTGGGAAGCACAACTGGGAGAGCACACAGGTGATGTGACCACATCTGCCCCAAACTTTCCAGGGCAGTAATCCTTTCCAATGGTCTCATTCCTCTTTCTTGTCTATCAAGTCCACCTGTATTAACTCTGCACAGCAGTGTTGCCAGTTCTGAAGTTTACCTTGGGCTCAGAAAAGTGTGTGTTGCACTTGAGTCATTAAATTAACTTTCTCACCCTATTGTTACTGTATAGAGATCAATGAACTTTAAATCAAAGCACCTTAGTCCTTCAGTTTCCTCTGTCTCTTCACATACTGCTTTGTATGTGGAATTCAATCTTAGGAGAGATTAGAAGTTGAAACTCAGGTCATTGGTGCAATGTTGGCAGCGCTGGAGTGATCACTGAAATTGTAATGAGTAAAGATGACACCTTTAAATGCCAGTAAATCAATTTACTGAGTGTGACAGCAAATAAATAATGCAGATGTCTGCCAGATGGACATGCAGTGAAATTTATAGAACTTGGATGTGAATAGCTAATAATTTTGTTTCAGAATTTTATGAAGAATGTTTATGTTTGTTGATCATTAACATGTTTTAAAGGTGATTTATTTGGCATAAGAAGCTAAGGTTCTTGGTAGCAAGTAAATGGGAGTAAACAAATAGTCTGTCTGACTTTGCATACATAATGTATGGTCAATTCCATGCCCATAAAAGATTCAAGTGAGCTTTAGCTCTCCAAGCAGCAGGGATTGGGTGGGATGGGGTAGGATGTGCAGGCACAGTACTGATCTGCTTTCTGGGCTGGTGATTTATCAGGAAAGGACACCAGTGTGAAGTATCTGTATTGCTTCCTTCAGTCAGGTGGCATCCATAATTTCTTATTGGGTCATTTGAGGGATAACTGATCAAGATGTAAGGTAGGTTGTCAGGGAAGCCTAAATCTCGTTGCAGTTTCCATTTAAAACATCTGTCCCAGATGGCTGTTACAGATGGGTGACACAACAGGTTTATTCTCTGTGAGTAATAGGCCGTGGTTTGAATTCATGCAAAGTACTACAGAGCTGCTGTTCTTGCCAGAGCAAGTGCACTCACGTTGGAAGCATGAGGAGCTGACAGTCTTGGAATTCTCAGAAATGTTGAATGTGCATTTTACAGTTACTTTTTCATCAAAAAGTTAAGTCTTCAGTTGGTGTCATGGGCTCTGCACTTGCATAAAGTGCCCCTTATCTGCTGCAGTTTTTCTCTGCCAAAGAGACAAAGCAGGGATTTCAGTGCATCCAAGGGACAGCACCACCTCCTGGAACGTGTGTGGGGGCAGAGCTGCCAAATCAGCCCTGTCAGCTAACACAAGGTGTTTGTCTGGCTGCTGAGCAATCACTGTGCTGCTGCATTATCTCCAGAAATGGACCCCAGGTTGTTCATCCCCTTGGATGAAAATGGAATAACTGTGGCAGGACAGTTCCAGCTGCTGTGTCCCAGGCTATATTTGGTGTCCTTGTGTTGGCTGCCTGGGGCTTCCTGGAATGTTCCTGGTGGTAACAGGCACTGTAGGCAGGTGCCAAATGAAAATAAACAGTTCAGCCCCTCTGATAAGCTTGACACCGTGTCACGGTATTGATTTGACACAGACCTGTGCTGGTATTTCTGTAATCAGCCCTGTTGTGGTCTTGTATGGTGAGGTGAAGGATATGTAACCTTATTTGAATTTCAAAGAGCCTGTTAGAGAGCCATCTGATATTTTAGAATGTCCTTCCATCTGTTGTACAAGAAGCAGTTCAAGCAACACATTTCTCAGAGTGTAGATACCAATGGGAAAAAATGACATTCATTCTATAGGCTGTGATGCTGCTGGGCAGAAGATTTAAGGCAGGAAATGAGGGCTTGTACTGCATGTAAATTCCAGAAAAAAGGTTTGGTGTTTAGTGAAAAAAATGTCCTTGAGCTTCAAGGGCAAGCTGCCTTCACTGGTATAAATTGTCATAGATTCATGATCTTCTGTGGTGCTCTCGCAACTAATTCTGTTTGGTCTGGCCCTCAGCTGTTTATGTGTTCATTGTTTCATTCCCTTGGTAAAAGCCATAGTTCTGTCCTTTCTGTCCTTGGCTGGGATCAGTATTTTGTGTTGTAGCTCCTGGTCTAATTAAGGACAGCTTTGTCTATTTGTAAAGTGAAATTGTGTTTTACTTTCCTAGAAGAAAAAAAAAACCAACCTGAAATTTCTCAATTGGCTCCTGCATAAAAAATAAGATAGCATAAGAGTAGCTGCACTGGGGCTTGTGAGTGTTTGTGAAAACCTGAGGTTTTCCTGGTTTGGTTTTCTTTTTGGGCCTGTTCTGTCCAAAATCCCTCCTTGGCCAGTCCTGATGTCTCAGAAATGTTCCTGGAGTTTCATTTTACCAGGAGTTGTGCCAGGCTCTGGGTGAGCTTTCCTCACAAAGAACCAGTTTCCAAGGTGGGCAGAGACTGTGTTGCTGCAAATGAAATTCTAAGGGTGGAGAACAGTTTTCCCCAAAGGAGCACAAAGGTCTGGGACAGTTCTTGGAGCAGTAGCTCAGAAGAGACAGCCAAGCCCTGGAGAATCTAAACACAATGAGATTTTAGACTTACTCTATAAACTGCTGGAATTAACTTAGTTTGAATCAGTAGTGACTTCTGACTGTTTACCAGATCTCCTTTCAGGGCTTCAGATGGACCTGAACCCTTGGATTTTGGCATTGTTAAATTTTCAGAACAACAACTAAACTGCTAGGTTCTGTAGCAACAACATTTTAAAAATTTTCTTTTATAGCTTTTTAAAGCTACAGGTTTTGCTGGTCCAATGCATCAAAATTTTTACCTGTTTCTAAGCAAGTTTGTTTTTCCTTGATGATTAGTGATGGCTGCATGTTAAATAAGTTCTTCAATGATTAAATGAAATTAAGTTTTAGAGCTGCTGACCTTTAATAAATTTCAAGGTTCACCAAAGAATTGTATGTTAGGCCCATGGACACACATGTTTTGAAAAGGTCAATTATGACAAGTTTTTTGAATTTGCATAATTATGCTCACTAGGACACTTGGAATAAAAATAGCAAATGCTTTGTCCTTTTAAAGTGTTTTCCTCTCTTCCTGTCATTAACTTGCTTTTACTAAGCCATTCCAACATTATTCATTGAAGGACACAGGGAATGTGGGCTGTGTTGGGAGCTGGAGCAGGACTCTGGGGAGGAATAGGATGAAGAGTGAAGAACCTTTTTGCTCTGGCCCTTGTCCAGTGAAGTCAGGAGCTGGGAGAGGCACATGGACAGGGAGCCTGAATGAGGCATTTTGGAAGCAGGGTAGCTCTGATGTGAAAGAATTCAGATGATAGGGGTGAGAAGAAACCAAGTGAGGCATGAGGGGCTGAATATAAACAGGAAGACTGAGATTGGAGAGGGAAATTAGGACAGGGAAATTACCCTTGATGCTGCTCTATGAATGGGGAGGATCTGTCTAAAGCCTTGGCTCGGTGTGTTGCTCCTTGTGGGAGTCTGAGATGTCACCCTCTTGCAGGAAATGTCATCCCCCTCCTGTGATGCTCTGAGTGTTCAACCTCCCCCTGATGCTGCAGGAGGAGTTTTCAAAAGTGTCTTTCTAAAACCATCAAAGTTAGCAGTGATCTGAAGGGGAGCACAGTTTTGGAGTGTGAGGTGTGCTTATTAGGAGCCATGGTGTGTTCAGAGGGCAGGAGAAATGCCTGTTTGTGTTCACTGCTGTGCTGAAAGAAGGCCTTGATGAAGGTGAGGAAGGGTGGGAGAACCTTTGGGAGAGGAAGGAAGCCTCAGCAGCTGGGGCAGTTCTCCTCTGTCCTGGAGTGCTGCCAGACTCCTGTGCCTTTGGATTCTCAGGTTAACTAAACTTTCCATGGCGTCAGGACCCAGGACATTCCTCTGGCTGCCCTGGGTGATTCCAGACCCTGGCAGGGGGCTCAGAGACCTTGGCACGGAGTCACAAACACCTGTGCCTTTGATTTTAGCCCATGGGAACAATTACCAACTTTGTGTGAGGAGTTACAAGCCACAAGGACTTGAGCAGAATGATAGTGAATTTGTCACAGGGTGAAAAAGTAGAATTTTGGGGATTTAGAATGGGGGTTCAAGGGGCAAGATGGAAGAATCTGGGCGTGTCCTGTCCTTCTTCTCCTTCTTCTTGTCCTCCATCTTCTGCTGTGATGGTGACACTTCTGGATTGGTTTAGAGTAGAGACAGACTGTCTAACATAGGTGATAGGTACTGGAAAATTATTGTAAATAAAGCACATGTAGTTCTTAGAAGCTAACACCGCCCCAAGGGCAGGGACTGTGCCACAACCCGACCTGCTGGACAGATCTCAGCAGGTCAGAGAGAGAATGGAACAGATCAGAGTGAATAAACAACCTTGAAAAGCAGAACTGAGGAACCTCCACTTCTTCCGTCGTGGGGCTGGGAATACTTTTCAATACCTCAGGAGCAAAGAAACCCAACATCATGGAGGGCTGAGCACAGGGTTGCAATTGTTGAGCTGTGCTGGGTAGATGTATCCATGAAATGCTTTATAGTAACTCCTAAATTTCCTGAAAATCATGTCTTGGAAGTCTCAGTTAAGGCATCCAAAAGCAATGGAAGCATTTTACTTACATCTCCTTGTTTTCATTTCCCATTTGCGGCCCAGCAGCGACGCTATTATCTTGTCTCACATGGGTCATTAGGGAAGATAACTTGTTTATCTTCAAGATAAAAATTCTGCCTTTAGAATGGGATTTGAATGATGTGTGACAAATAAGGCTGTGGTTTCCCTCTGAAGAACAAACAGAATAATATGCCATTGGAAAGGAAAAGGAATAGCATGTGGAGTGAGCACCAGCCAATCTGTGCCCTTGGTGAGACAGATTATGAAGGGAAACATTTTGGTTGCATAATGCTAGACCTTATACACATGGGAGGGTCAAATTGGTGTTGTTCAGGCAGCTTGAATTCTGGCACTTTTTAACTTTGAATGCTAGAGTTTCCAACTTTAGCATTTATCCTGCTGGGCTGTGCATTAGAGGTGTAAAACACGCTTCCTGCCATGTGCTCTGAGCAGCACTGCCAGTGAAAGGCAATGCTTTTTTCCCCCTGTTAAATGACTTAATGTTTTGTGTTGCTCTTCCAACAACAGTTACTTTAGACATTTTACATGCATGGTAGTCAGGCTGGTGAGAAATAACATGGGAGCTGGCATTAATATTGCAGAGGAGAGCAGATCTGATGATGCATTGCATTATATATGGGGCTCCAGCACCTAAATGCAGGAGGCCTGGAGCCTCACACAAGAAAGCTTGAGGGAGCTGAATGATCCAGAGTGCTGGAATTGTGATGGTGGTTGCTCAGGAGGTTGAAAGGATGGGTTTAATATGAAGTGTACCCTTGATGCTGCTCTGTGGTGAGCAGGGTCAGGTGTGTGGGCAGCCCTTTTCTGACCCTGCCAGAGACTCCTGGACTGCTGCTTTCCCCTTGGTGCCCTGCCATCACCCAGATGGATGGTGGAGGAAGAATGGGCTTTAAACATCCCTGGCTTCTGGTGGTTGAAAGGTTTATTCTCTCTCTCCAGCTGTCTCTGGTGTTTTGGTGGTGTCATGTCAGGAGCAGAATGGCTGCTGTGCTGCTGTGCACCAGAATTGCTGTGCTGTGGTGTTGTTGTGAGGGTCCCCAGGATGAGGTGAGAGATGAGAATTGACTCCCAAGTTCTCAGAAGGCTGATTTATTATTCTATTCTATTCTATTCTATTCTATTCTATTCTATTCTATTCTATTCTATTCTATTCTAAAACTATACTAAAGAAAGAGAAAGGAGACATCAGAAGGGCTAAACAAGAATGAATAATAAAAACTCATTACTGACCAGAGAGTCTGACACAGCTGGGCTGGGATTGGCCATTAATTAAAAACAATTCACATGGAACCAATCAAAGATGCACCTGTTGGTGAGCAACCTCCAGAGCACATTCCAAGCAATCAGATAATTATTGTTTACATTTCTTTTCTGAGGCTTCTCAGGAGAAAAATCCTGGCAAAGGGATATTTCAGAAAATGTCATGGTGACTTTGCTGTGCTGGGATGGGTGGAGTTGCAGAGCCCCCAGGAAGGGGAAGCTCTGTTGGAAATCCACATTTACATGTGTGTGAAGATGCTCAACACAATCCCTTGAAGTGCTCTGTCTTCCTAGTGGGACTGCTTTGATCCCCTTTAAAATTCAGGATAGTTACTACTCATTGCTTTTCTGTGAGAAGGCTCTGTTGGTTTGAAGCTTGGTGCACTGAAGGTTGTTGGGGTTGGAAACAGCTCTGGTGGATTTTGTTCCTTCTGCCTGTGTGCCTGGGAACCCTCCCCACCCTTCCTGGAGCAGCAGTGGGTGCTGTTTTACAAGAGGTGATTTGGTGGTTGTTCTGTATTTCCTGCAGAATGGGAGAGTGGCTACTGAGAAAACAATTTAAAGCAGAAATCCAAAGAATGCTGGGCAATTTAGAAATCATTTTTCTCCCTCACATTTCACTGCAAGGCAAGAGTAAGTGCTAAGAAAGCAAAGGAGCTGTCAGTGACAGCCTGTGCTGCCCACCCTGTGCTACATGGCAGGAACAAAGAATATTTTTCCTGCCTTTTATAATGATTCACTTTACAGGAGGAGAGGGTAGGCTGCCATGTCATTTTCCTTCCGAAATGCTGTGGGCAAATGGTTTTCAGTTCCTTTCCTGACATTTTAACATAAAACATGGTTTGCTGTAGGAGTTATTAAAACCTCTTGGAAACAGTGGATCTGGGTACTCATTTGCAAAACTGAGGCAGAACAGATTCCAGCCTTGTCATCCGTGTAAATTCAGGAAGAATTAGAGGTCAAATGGCTTCAAAGCTGCTTTTAGGCAGTGTCTGCTTGTAGCCAAGTTCCTGATCCTTCTTAAGAAAGGGAGGGCTTGAAAATCTCTGCCCTGCTGTGCACTGTGGAAGCAAGAGCAGTCAGATTGTGTGAGATAATTTATATTGGGAGTGTCTAAGGCAGACTGAAGTTGATTTTAGAAGGGAAGGCTGAAAATAAGTTTAATATAAATGACTTGCCTTTGAATACTTTGTGTGGTCTCCTCTTGGGGCAGGCAGTGGACCAGCTGTCTTGGGTGAGGAATTCTCTCCTGAGTTCCTTGTTCATCCCTGTGGTGCTGCTGCTGCTGGTTTTACTCACCCTCCAGAAGCAGGGAGGCTTGGCTTCCAGATCCTGTCTGGAAAATGGACAAGCACTTTCCAGAGCCATGGAAAGGTGGAGGTCAGAGTGGAAGTTCAGGCTTGACAGGAGAAAGGAGAGTTAATTGAGGGAGAGTGAAGAAATGTATAAATGACTCTTCCTCATGCTGTAGGAAGAAAGAATCCTCTGCAGGAGCTAAACTGCTCTAAATCTCAAAAGATGAATATGATCAAAACAATTCTCTTTCCCTGCAGCTGGCTGTGGCATCAGATGGTTTCTGCTCCTCTGATGCCTGCTGTTCCCAGCTGGTTCAGTTCCACCTGCTCTGGGACAGGCACTTTCCACCTCTGCAGTGCCTTGCATCCTGCTGCTGGTGGAGTGTCCCATCCCAGGAGGAGGCAGGGACAGGTCATTAAGGAGCCTTGAGGAAGGCAGGAGGCCCAGAGAATGAGCCTGTGTTTGTGTAGCACTGAAGGAAAATCCCAACATCCTTGTGGCCAGATTGGTTACAGGGGTGTGCATAAGGGAGCAGTGGGAAATTGTTTGGGCCACTGAGCTCAGATTGGTGTCTGGCTGTTTGTGGGGTCCCTCTGGGCTCAGCTGGTGGTCAGTACCCTTTACCAGTAGCTGGGGGCTCAGGAGTCAGCAGTGACAGCATCCTGAGCACTGCCAGCTGGAACGCTGGGAGGGCAAGGCAGGAATGCTGCCCCTCTGCCCATCCCTGGCAGGGCAAGGCAGGAATCCTGCCCCTCTGCCCATCCTTGTGATTGCAAGGCAGGAATCCTGCCCCTCTGCCCATCCCTGGCAGGACAATGCAGGAATCCTGCCCCTCTGCCCATCCCTGGCAGGGCAAGGCAGGAATCCTGCCCCTCTGCCCATCCTTGTGATTGCAGGGCAGGAATCCTGCCCCTCTGCCCATCCCTGGCAGGACAATGCAGGAATCCTGCCCCTCTGCCCATCCCTGTGATTGCAAGGCAGGAATCCTGCCCCTCTGCCCATCCCTGGCAGGGCAATGCAGGAATCCTGCCCCTCTGCACATCCCTGTGATTGCAAGGCAGGAATCCTGCCCCTCTGCCCACCCTGCCCCTCTGCCCATCCCTGGCAGGCCAAGGCAGGAATCCTGCCCCTCTGCCACATTCCTGTGAGGCCAAGGCAGGAATCCTGCCCCTCTGCCCATCCCTGGCAGGGCAGTGCAGGAATGCTGCCCCCCTGCCAGCCTGAGTGCTCAGTGTCCCTGTCCCAGCACAAAGACCAGGAACAAATCCAGTAAGCTCTCTGAAGTGGTCAGAGCTGGAGCATGGACCAAGCCCTTCTCAGAGGTGCTCTGTGACAGGAGAAGAGGCAGCAGGCACAAGTTGGAACATGAGAAATTCTGGCCAGGTAAAACAGGAAAAAATTGCTGTGAATTGATCAAACTCTGGAACCAGATCCTGCAGAAGGGGTGACATCTGTGCTGATGGTGTCCTGGACTTGCTGGGCAGAGCCCTGAGCACCTTGCTTTGAGCAGCAGACTGGATTAGAGACCTCCAGGATTAGAGACCTCCAGAGGTTCCTTCCCAGCTGTGTGGTTCAGCAGTGCTGGCATGGAACCAGCTCCCTCAGCTCCCAGGCACTGGCTTATCATCAGCCATCAATCTCTTAGTTGTTGAACTTTTTACCCAATTTCACTTTCCTACTGCCCCTTCTTGGGAAGGATGCTCTGAGTTTCTTTTTTTTTTTATTACTCCAGACAGGTTTAGTGCTAAAATATTTCTTTAGATATTTTTTTAAGCAAGGTGGCCTCTGGCTGCAGTTAGTGTCCAGTTGGAGGGAGCTGGCAGCATTATATAGCAACACTAAAGCAAATCATTCTACCTCATAGCATTATTACCTTGATCTGAAAATATCCCCAGGCTGCAATTTGTCACTAATATTGCTTTCAGCTAAACTTATCCATACAAAAAGAAAGGAGTTAATAGAGCTGCAGTTCTGTAGTTGCCATCACCATTTTTTTGGGGATGAGTTATTGCTTAGCACATTTTACTGACCAAGCTTATAGAGTTCTTGGACCTTGAAAAATGATGCAGTGGTTTATCACAGACTCCATAAATTGTTGGACTATGTAGCAGCAATATGTTAGACTCCTCCAGCACTGGAAAGGAAGGTGTCTCTGAGGCACATGAAGCACAGGATATCCATACTGCACTGGTGTGAACACGTGGTTGTGACTGCCAGCAGCAGAACTGATGGAATGGTACTGAGCTTCACTGCTGCTTCTGTGCTTTTGCTTGTTTTATGCCATACTTAACATAATTTGAATGCTGTGACAGTGACAATGACAGTGATATACTAGAATGTAATTCCACCTGAGACAATGCAGCTGGAATTAATAAGCTGGAGAGACAAGGCTGAGGTATTTTGTCATCACTTTTTTTCATTCCATTTTTTTGTTCTTTTCCTGGTGGAAGTGCTGGCAAACCCGGGGGGGGGAGCAAGTGTCTAGCTCAGGGGATGCTCTGGGTCAGCACAGGGAGGACAGGCAGGCACTGTGGTCCCATGTGCTACAGCAAAGGTTGGAGCAGCATCATCCCTGATGCCTGTAAGCTGAAGATGGAACTGCCATGAGCAGCTGAAGCTGGTGTGGTGAGAGGAGTGTCCTGTATCCACATCCAAATCCCCTGGTCGTGCTGTGCTGCCTCGTGCCTTTCTGGCAGAGGAGTCTCAGAGTGAGAGTGTCTTACTTGCTGGTAGTTTTTGGTGATGGAGTCAGAAAGGATCTTGCTGGTGCAGCCTAGTGGATCTTATCTGGGGTATTGGACCCTGAAGGAGCAAATTCAGTATCAGGGGAAAAAAGTTTGGGTGAGGAGCTTCAAAACTCCTGACTCATTTCTCGAATTGTGCCTTGAAGCTCACAGTAGTCACTAGAAAGGGCAGAGCTGCTTGAGGAGTCTACCCTGTTGTTTTCATGCCAAAGGGAAATGAGTTATCAGCTTCTGACAGGAAAGAAGCTTCTCACTCTTCTTTTGTGCCAAAGTGCAGCTATTGATGAGGGCTGATCCTGAAGTGCCCCCAGAACTATGATGATCTTGTGATCCCTAACTGGGGCCATTTAACCCATGCAGAAAGTCAAGGAGGACAGGACCACTCCTCTCTCCAGCCTCACTGCTCGTTAAAGAAGCAGGCCACAGTTAAATTCATATATTGCAATGGCTCTGGCCACAGCTGAACTGCTGCTGGAAAGCTGAACTGAACTGTGCTGCTTTTCTGGGTGTGAGAATGCAGCTCAGATTGTGAGGAGACTGCTAGAGCTGGTTTTACAGCCTTGTAAAATTAAACTTTTTGTGCAATTGGCCCATAATGTTAACTCAGCTCTCCTGGCAGATATTTTTGGTTTTTTTTAAATAGCCAAGGAAAATAGAGTTATAAAATCAGCTGTTACTCATGTTTTGCGAGAGATTTGGATTTGTGGTTCTTTTTAAAGTTTGTTGCTTAATTTAAAGGAGTATGAAAGAGACTAGCAAGAGAAATTAATTGACATGAAGAACTCTAGCAGACTTTAAATTAGTAGTTTCTCTAGTCAGTAACACATTTTAAAATGTGTGAAAATACCTGCATGCACAAACAGTCGATGATGGCTTGTCAAAGAGCTAGGCTGCAAGAAACTGTACTCATATCAAGTGGCAATCTTAGACTAATCCACATCTTGAACACATTTTTAAATTAATTGTCTGTGGCCTGTTAAATTTTATATATATATATATATATATATATATATATTATAATTTAACTAAATTAATATATAATTTATATATATATATATACTGGGAAATGGGCAAGTATATGGGGGAGGGAAGGAAAAAAATGAGTATGGATAGATAATGCTTTGTTCTGTGTACAGAAACAGTCTGAATAAAAGCAGAAGAATAATGGTCTTTTTTTGACATCAGCTGCATGGGGGTTTTGGTTGGCAGTACAATAATAACAGCTGTCGGGCAGTACTGTGATACAATTTGATGTTTTTCTTTGAAATCCTCTAGCTGAGATTCCTCTAAAGTAAATTGTGATTTTTGGTACCTACTGGATGTGCTTTAACTGAGCTACAGGTACTTGGTACTGCCTGAAAATTTGGCTTTTCAGGGATGCCAGGTTAGGCACCCAAAGTCATTGGTACCTTTAGGGAAGAAAATAAGTACCTTTTTCATTCTTCCATTATTGATCTTGGCTGTTGAAGTGTAAAACTTCAGGCTTCTTTTTCCTGGTATTTTCCCCACGTTTTAATAGGTTTCCATGGGGAAAATGCCAAGTGGTCCCTTCATTGACCCATTCCTCTGCAAATGAATGTCATTGATACATCCCAGTTCACTGCCTATCAATGTGAAAACTGTAATACAATTTTTATCTGCCAAATGCCTCATTCTGTTTGTTTTAAATAACATTTTCTCTCAGTTGCATTTTAAACAGCTGTTTTCTGAATCCCTCCACAAATAGCAGTTGCATTTTATAATGATGGTCTTTGCCATTTAAGTTTTTAACTAGTGGTTTGATTTCCTGCTTTCTGAGATGGCTCAACTGGAGTTTGAGCTGTGGTGGTGTGATACTGGTGTTGGTGGGTTTAAATGTCCCATATTTTGGTTTAAGTGTTGGAGATTTTGCACATATCCAGGCATCTGGAATTATACTCAGGCACCCAAAACTGTTTTGTATTTTATGTATTGTGTCTTCTGCAAAAGATTGAAGTCCTGCTTCTGATCCACTTCTGTCCTCCAAGAGCCTTTCAGATCCGCTGCCTCGTGGTGCTTGGGCTGCACTGCTCCTCCTGCTCTGTCTTGGCTTTCAGTGGTATTCCACAGGCAGAGAAATTAGAGAAGGTCTTTACTGGCCTTGTGCCTAGAGGCTTCTTGTTGTTCCGTGGGTTTGTGCTCTTCAGCTGCTTGTATTTCACACTACTCTAGCGTGACTTTCTAGTTTTCAGGCCTATTTATTTTTGTTTTAGCCTTCAAGGGATATGTGGCAATGTCTTAAACCGGCTTTGCTTCTGGAAAATCACAGTGTGGAGCTGAAACTTGGAACACTGAGTGTGTCCACCTACAGTGGTGTTTGTTTGTCCCAGCCTGAGATGGCTGTGATACTGAGATTTGCTCAGTTTCTTTTGGTGAAACTTAGCCGTGCCAAAGTTCAATTTGGGTTGTGTGGGCCATTTAAAACCAAATTTAAACCTGAAAACCTGCTTGCTAAGAGACTCTAAATTGTCAAGGTTTGCAGGTTTTTTCAGTTAAGGTAGTTTTGTATTGGTAGAGGAGAAAATGTGTTGAATTCTTTCTGTTTCATCTGATGCTTGGTTGGGTCTCTAAAGCTTTAATCCCAGTTATGGTTTATTTCTGGTACCATAAATGGTATAACTTCCATGAATGTTTACCCCTTTTTGCATTTTTTTGGAATGGACTTCTCCACTTAGCTTCTCTCCTGTGCCTGTGAGATATTCAGAACTGGAATTCAGATTACCCAACTGCACATGGAATAAAGTCCTTCCCTATTAAACAGTTATTGAATAGTCTATGTAGCTTCCCCATACAAGCTTTCTTGCTAAGCCAAGCCTGTCTCAAGCCTTGAGTAATTCTCCAGAGATGATGGCATTTGGGTGAGGTTTGCAGGGCTCAGGAGTCCAGTGCAATTTTTCTGTCTACAGACATATATGAACAGTGATGAATTAGCAGTGTTTTGTCTCTGAGCCAAGAAACAGAATTTATTGCTGAAAGACCATTTTTTTGTCTGTCTAACAATAAAATGATTTTCTGAACATTTAGGCAGGGCAATTTTTGATTAAAAATAGTTTTGCCAGTGCTATGGATGTTGAATTATGAGCTGTGGGCATCAGAGATTAAATACTTGTTGCGGGGAGCTCTCTGGAACTGAGCCTGTGAAAAGGGTGCATTATGCTGCAAATTTATGAAATATTGATTTCCATAACAGTCTACAGGCACTAATGATTTTTCTAATATGGTGGTAAATAATATGAAAGAGATTAATATCTCTACAGAAGAAATAATTGCAAATATGTTTAAACAACATACGAATTACACTTGGGGATGCTGAGGAAGATTCAGCTTTGGCCTCTTGGGATGGGCAGGGTTGGAAAGGACCTCTGGAGGTACCTTGTCCAACCTCCCTGCTCAAGGAGGGAGCACATTACAGGGCTGTGTGCAGAGTATCCAAAACCACTTCATTGTTCTTGTCACCTTCTGCTCCTGAAGCTCCCCCTGTTTCCTGAGGTCTGTGATCTGTGCTGAGGGCTGCATGTTTGGCTTTGGAAGTCACAGCCACGTGCTGGAGGAAGCAAGGCATGCTCTTCACAGAGTTAGCATCCTTCTGCATCACACTGGGGTTTCCTGGCAGCCTGCTCTGAGCCAGCTCAGCCAGGCACACTTCACCCTCTGTAGCAAAGCTGTTGCTTGCACCAGGGGTGGTTTCTTTAGAAAGGCTCAAGGAAGTTGTTCCTGCAAAGCTTGTGCTCTCAGCATTCATTATGGAATTGCCTCTCCACAGAGATTAGCAATTTGAATTTGTCGTTACTTTTTCAGTCAGTGTAAATATTTTAGAGCAATAACTTCCTCCAGAAGAATGAGGGAAATGGATTTGGTTGTCTTAATTTTGTGTAGAGGGAAACACAATTTTCAGGCATTATCCTTAAGTATCACTTAGATACCCACGTGAGGCACTTTTTTTGACTCACTGCTTTGCTTTTCTTCATGAAACAAAATTGATGCTCTTCTACAGGCTTCAGTCTTTAAATTTCATTAGGAGGTGTGACATCAGGTCCTCAGTTCACTGAAAATGGGCTGGCAGCTTTAGTTACAGCTTGGGTGTTTGTTTTATGTTTTGAGAGGTTGGTGTAGCATCAGAGGTGGAACTGCTCCTGGCATGTGTGTGAACTCCTGTAGGTAGTAAATGACCAAGAAGTGGTGTTGTAAACCACCATGGGTAAATGAACAAGGAGTGGTGCTGTGTTTGGGGGGTAAATGACCAAGAAGTGGTGCTCTGTTTGGGGGGTAAATGAACAAGGAGTGGTGCTGTAATTGGGGGGGGTAAATGAACAAGGAGTGGTGCTGTGTTTGGGGGGTAAATGAACAAGGAGTGGTGCTGTAGTTGGGAGGGTAAATGACCAAGAAGTGGTGCTTTGTTTGGGGGGGTAAATGACCAAGGAGTGGTGCTGTGTTTGGGGCTAAATAACCAAGAAGTGGTGCTGTGTTTGTGGGGTAAATGACCAAGAAGTGGTGCTGTGTTTGGTGGGGGGTAAATGACCAAGAAGTGGTGCTGTGTTTGGGGGGTAAGTGAACAAGGAGTGGTGCTGTGTTTGGGGGGTAAATGAACAAGAAATTGTGCTGTGTTTGGAGGGTAAATGAACAAGAAGAGGTGCTGTAATTGTGGGGGTAAATGAACAAGGAGTGGTGCTGTAATTGGGGGTGTAAATGACCCAGCAGTGGTGCTGTGTTTGGGGGGTAAATGAACAAGAAGCGGTGCTGTGTTGGGGGAGTAAGTGAACAAGAAATGATGCTGTGTTTGGGGGTAAATGAACAAGAAGTGGTGCTGTAATTGGGGGTAAATGAACAAGGAGTGATGCTGTGTTTGGGGGGTTAATGACCAAGAAGTGGTGCCGTGTTTGGGCAGGATGCAGAGGCACAGTTTGGGCTTTGGTTTCTGAAATGCCAGCTCTGGGATGTGTGACCTAAGAAAACATGGACAGTTGTGGCCTCAAAGTCTCAAAAAGCAGAGTTTGTTAAAGAACACAAAATGCTCATGAGAAGCTCGTGCAAAGGACGAGCTTGGGGGAAGGAAGCTGCCTGACAGAAATGTTCATTCCTAAGTGTAGGCATGTCTGAGTGAAAGCCTGTCACCCCTGGGGCATGTGGACCCTGTCTTTGTGACCAAATTCTGGGCACATGGACATACAATCCGTTGTCCCTTCCCAACCTTGAACATTTATTTGTTTTTGTGATTTTTGCTAAGGTATCTCAAGGATATTCGTAGTACATTATTTTTTTATTGCGTTCTGCTTTATTCTCCATGCTGCAATAACATCAAAGCCTTGCAAGGCCTGTAAAAAAAGGATGGCAGAGGATATTGGCATTCAGGAGCAGTGCCTAAAGTCCCTCAGGGTGGAAACTCAAATGTTGGCTATTGCAGGCCTGCCTGAGGCTGCCACGGTGTATTGCAGCTCTGCTGGAAACTGTCCTCCAAGGACTGCTGGAGTCATCCCATTACTGATTTATGGCTCAAGCTTTCCAGCACACAGTGCTGGCCTGCTGTTTCTGAGGGTGTTAATACCTGAGTGAAAGGTGAGTTTGCTGTAAGTGGGTTAGTCAGATGGGTGAGTCGACTTTTGTATAACTAATGAAGCAGTTAAAAAAAAAGGCAACAACAGCACCCAAATGCAAAAGATCCCAAAGGGTTTGAGATTAGGAGAGTGCTGGGGAAGCTTTGATTGTTTTTAAGGTCAGTTAACTGCAGCAGATCCTGTAGAGGTTTGGTGAAGTTTCAGAACCATATCCTTTCAGTTGTGCTGTGAAAGCATGTGGCATATGGTGCTTCTAACATTCTGGTGAGAATAAAGATGATGACTGTGTTTTTATTAAGATCACTCTTTTTTTGAAGGCTCAGAATGAAAAACTCCCCATCCCAACCTTCAGCCCTCTTCAGCTGCAATAGAGTATTCATACTGCAATCACACACAGCTCGTGACCACATTACAGAGCTACTTTAAAGTCAAGTAACTTCGCTGTTGCCTGAATATTTAATCAACTTTTTGGCTGGGTTTTCTTGCAAGCCTCAGATTCCATAATGTAAGCCATTTGTGCTGTAGATGTACCTATGGGAAAAAAAAAAGGAGAAAAGAACAAAGGAGACAGAAAGCCGTTCTTCCACCTTTTATATCCCAGCTGAGCTTGAAACTGGCAGAATCATTAAGCGTAATGCCAAGTGTCTGGTGTGTGAGCAAATGTGTAATAATTGTATTTTGGATCCAGCAGTGTTTTAGGGCAAACTGCATACAATTTCCAGCAGTTACTCTTGCAAAGTGGTTTCCTTTCTTTGGTTCCATTATCTTCAAGTAATATCTGCATAATAAAATTGCAAACTCAACTCATGCTTTGTACTTACTTAAATTATGTTATGTACTAGGTAACTAAAGCAAACAAAGCTAGTAGAAGATAGTTGTCTGTATAAAATGTAATCTATAAAATGGATTTAGCTGGTACTGGTCTGGTCTTTATCATTCTCCTCAAGGCCCTACACTCTTTGTGGTCATCTTAAAAAGTTGCCCTTGGTGTCAGATTGGTGTTAAAATTGTTCATTTCAAAAGTATGGTCAGGACCAAAATTGTTAAAGCTGGTGAGCTCTGACTTATGGCAAATTTGTTCACCTTACTATTCTTTACAAGAGCTTTTTTTTTACTGATATGTAAATATTTAGTCTTGGAATGTCTCCTTCACTGTATATGTGTGTGCATACATGTGTATCATGCATATATTTGTGAAAAAATTATAATTGGTGTACCTATAATGCAGTATCTCTCCTTTGAGTGCTCTCAGACAAAGGGAGGGATTCCTCATGCAGCAGATGGTACAATTTATGAAATACATAACATTTTACAGGGAGTTCTTCTATGCTGTTTCAGAGTGAAGGGATGGACAGGGAAAAATACTTTAGGAGAAACTGCTTATTTTGGTGGGCAAGAAGTGTAGAAGGTTTGAAGCTGGTCATTCACTAAGCATGTCTATCAGAACTGTGTCTCTTTGTTCCCTCAAAACAATAGGAAACACATTTATGTGTGGAAAGGCTGATGAAGTTGGTACATTTGGGGTGAGGGTTAAATCAGTGCTACGGGGAGCAGTGTTTTACTTCACCTTTCCCCATCTGTTTTTAAAATGTTCTTGTAAAGCCACCCAGTGTTGTCCCATGTACCACCCACACTCTTTTTATACCTTTTTCAGGCTGAGCACACATTTCATGCAGTCCTCAAGAGGCCAAGGTTACCTGATTTCCTCTCTTTTGTCTCCTCTCCTGTAGCTGTTGCAGCTCCTGGAGTCTGAGACCACGCAGCTGGAAGCCTTTCTGGAATGGAAGCAACTGGAACCAGTTTACTGGCAGTGGATGGTAACAAATCAAACTGATTTTGAGGGGAACATCGTTTTTGACTTTCCCATAGCTGGCTAATCCCAAAGGCCCTGAAGTCCCACAAAATTAAATGTTGCAAACTATCTGTTCAACAGCACTTGAGAGAAAGGAAAAAAAAAACCTTGGTAAAGTAAGGAATGTTTTCATAGTTCTGTGATAGATGAGTAATGTACTGATTGACTCTCGTAATTAACAGACAGATATCATGTATAGATGTTCAGAAAAGTTTTATAGATTTATAGTTCTGTTTTACCCCTTGCATTGTTATCAGGGGACAGCTGGGTTTGGGACTTCTGGGAGGGTCAGCTTGTCACTGTGGCACCACCTGCCCTCCAGTCAGGACCTGAGGAGGTAAACTCCAGAGTTCTCTTTCATTCCTGTTTTCTTCAGTGGGACTCACCCAGCTAAGTTGAGGAATTGCAGGGCAGAATGGCAGAATTTCATATAGTTAACACAAATGAAAAGGTCTGATCTTCATGTTTTTTAACAGTTTTTAAACATAGCAGTTGCACATTTTTGTAAAATTAAATGGCTTTTCAGAAGAGGGCCTCTAAGCTTTATTGCAGTCTTGAGAACAACTAAATTTGCTGGCAGATGATATTGAAAACAACTTCATTTTTCCCCAGCCAAATAGTGTGTTGACATTGCTGATTTCCCCTTGAACTGTGTTGAATGATCATAAGAAAATCAATAACCCTTTCTCTGTGCATCTTAGGATTTCTCAAGTGAGTGCAAACGATGCCATCCATCTCACTTCTCTCTACCACTTTTGCCCATTCAGTGTTGCTGAAATAATTCTTTAGCACACCACATTAGCTCTATGAGCTTACAGAATTTTGAGAATCAGTTGAGCTGACTGCTAATTGCCCATGTGCCTTTTTCTACACTTAAAGCAGGGCAAAGGGCAGTGTGAAATTGCCTCACCTGTCTGGAAGAGTACTTCCAATTTCCATTAGTTCTCTAATGGTTTTTGCTTTACATGTTTACCATCTTAGGGTTTTTTGGAAAGCATCAACATTAGCACAGGCCTGGCTCCCAGGGGGAAAATATAACTGCAATTATTTCTGTGTATCCACCAAAACATTTGCCTTTGACGTGTTGAAGAGTTTTAGCCTGATTCTTGGAGTTAAGTTCTAAAGAAATACTTGAAAACTGACCAGCAGCATCTTTTTAAGCTACTCAGTGTGCTGGATGGTGAATTTGCCTTTTTCTTTTGTTTCTCTGCTGATGGTGGTTGTTCCTGTGTGCAGTGGGATGTATGGGGATGAGGTGTGCCTGGAAAAGACACTAGTTTTCTCTTTGTACCAAACTTGTGTTTTGCTTTGCTGGTCTGATGGATGGGGTGGTTCTTGCACAGAGCATGGCATGAACTGCAGTAATCACAGAATATCCTCAGCTGGAAGGGATCCACTGAGTCCAACTCCTGGCCCTGCACAAGACAGCCCAAAAATCCCACCACGTGCCTGAGAACATTGTCTGAATGTTAATGTTACTTTACAATTCTGTCATTTAATCAAGTACAAAATAAGGCATAAACAGAAGAACCCCAAACAGCCAAAGGCCTTTGCTTTATCTCTTTGCAGGTTGTTATCCTGTCCATGTCCCTGCCACGTCTGTGTTCTCAGGAGCTGGGCCATGGTGCTGCTTTGTGCCAACTCCCAGCACCAGTGCTTGCCTAGAAAGGAGCTTCTGCAGGGTGTCCTGTGCCATTCTTAGCTGTCTTATGAAGCTTTTTCTTGCATGAGTCTAAGAATCTCTTGCTCTGAATTAAGCCAGTTTTTAACCTACCTTCTGAGAGAAAGAGGAGAAAAAAATAAAATTTCCCGTCCTCTTTATAGCAATCTTTTATATAAGTGAAGGTTGTTAGCATGTCACTGCCTTCCCAGTCCCTGTTTCTAGGCTAAGCTGAAATTTTGATGTCTTTATGTGTCCTTGTAGACCATACATTCCAGCTTTTGATCTTTGTTGCTGCTCTCATCTGGGACTTCCCCTCCTGTTTGTCTGTGTTTAACTTCAAGTGCCTCACCTGCATGTCAGCATTACAGTCAGCACTCTTCTCTCCCTGGGACTTGTGGTTATGGTTTGTGACACGGTGCTTGACTTGAGCAGTGTGACATTGGTGGCTTTGGCTCTCTGACATCTCCTCCAGCAGTGCTGCTGCTGTGCTCTAATGATGCACTTGGCTTTTCCTTGCTCGTGTACAGACCACGCTGCTCAACTGCTGAATTTCCTGCCAGTGTTTCTAAATTACCCCTTCAGTTGCTAAAGATAATTTTGGATGCAAATTATGTCCTTAAAAGAGATTGTGACCTCTCCTATTGAATGTCTTCTTGATAACAGTATGGAAATAAATATTTGATATTCTGTGAGTGAGGCCTATGTCCTTTAGTTATGCTGTGCTATTCAGGCTTGAAAAATGTGTGTTTCTGCACAGTCTGTGCACCAGAGTGTATAGATGGGCTCTGAATGTTTTGTTTAAATGCTTTTGGGTTTTTCTGTGGGTTTTTTTTTCCACCTTGAGTATTTGAAATAGCAGTTGCTACCTTGGAAGGCAATTGCACAGTTAATTATCAAACCAGCTCGATGGCCATGGTCAAGCAGAGCTGTCAGCTCCTGACCAGTCTGGAGCAGGGATCCCTGGGTGTTTCTCAGCTTGTGGAGTTTTCCATGGGCACAAGTGACCCTGTGGGTGTTAGAATGGGGGCTGTCCTGAACAGTGTGAACATGTACCTCCCTGCTCATCACTTTGTTACCAAAAGCCCTAGGAGTGCATCCAAGCTCAGAATTTGAGAGGAAGGGCATGTCTAGAGCTGCTGCAGTGCTGATCACCTCCATCTCAGGAGTGTTACTTTATGCTTTAGTGCAGTGCAGAGTAGCTGACTGTGCAGTGCTTTCTAAAATAAGCTAGGTTAGCAACATAAGTTTTCTGTTAACTTGGAAATATGTTGTAGTGAACTGAGGGGGTTCTCTCTTAAAATAACTCTGAAATTGTGGAGCAACTGTAGATTGAGATGGCAGCAGTGAATTCCTAGCTAAGAATTACCACAAGGATGGGGGGAACCATTTTAGCTCCTGCTGAAAAGTAACTTTTATTGTTTTTTGTTTAGGAAACTGTGTTGGATGACATGGCTGAGGAGGGAAATATGTGTGAGTCCCAGGATGCTGATGTGGAGAAAAGAAGGCTGCCAGAGGTGACCTCCTGCTGCCCTTGGGCTGCCAGGCTGGCTGGGCAAATGGACAGGTTATCCAGGGACCTGCTGGCTCTGCAGGAGCAGCTGCATCAGCTCGTGGCTCAGAGAAAGGCTGCCTGGTGGGAGAAGGTAAGGGCTGGGGTGCTGCTCATCATCCCTGCAGATGGTTTAATCCTGCACTTTTCAGCTCTCTGTCCATGGCCTGTCCAAGGACAGGGCCCTGTGGCTGCTCTGTGCCACCCTTGCTGCAGTCACAGTGCTAGGGCTGCAGATCCCTGGGGCTTTGTGCCCACAGCCTGCCCAGTGCTCCTACAAACACAAAGAGAGGACAAAAAAAACCCAGTGTTCTCCTGGAAGGGCAGGCTTCAAAGCACAGGCACTGCAGAGGAGAAAAGAGAAAGAAAAGAGGAGGAGTCATGGCAGCCCCCAGAGGGGATGGATGCAGCAGGCTGAAAGCAGTGCTGATGGTCACAGTGAGAAAATGAAGTATTTACAGGGAAAGAGGCCAGGGCTTGTCATCTTTCATTGAATTAGGAGTCTTTGAAATGTCTGATGGGGAAGGAAGAAGAGGAATTTGAAACCTGTGAAGTGAGGGAAGAGACTGAGCCCAAGATTTGATGGCAGAACAGCCTGGCTGTGGGAGGCTGGCTGTGGAGGAAAGCAGGTGATATGAAGGAAGGGTGCCTGGTATTTGATGTACAAGGATGGGGAGACACTGGGAAGCACCCAGAGCAGTGGTGGGGCATAAATAAAGGAGGTTTAGGTAATGTAGGCGTGGAAGGTGAATCTGAGTACCAACATCCTGGCACAAGGAGAACAATGAAGATGCAGGCATAAAAAACTAGTGATTCTTTCCAGGCAGTAAGGGGAGAGAAGGCTGCCAGAGAATCCACAATACCTGTGGGTGGAGAAAAAGTAAAAGAAACTGTTGGGATGACAGAGCAGTAATAAAATTGCTGTATCACCACTTTGTGTCTGTCTTAACTCAGGAGAGGGTTTTTTTAGCCCAGAGTATTTGATTTTTTTTTCTTTTCAGGACAGAGGGGAGTGTGTGGTTTTAGATTGGGGTGTTGGTAGACAGGATTGCAGATCAGCTGACACAATGGAAAATGGCAGGTTGTCAGATCAAAAAGTATCTGCCCAAGAGTTCAAAAGGTGGCTGGAGTGGGAAAAGTGTGTGCAGAGCTAATTGCTCTCTTCCACCTTAAGCATAAGGAGCTAATTAGGATCAGTGGGACAGGGAGGGCACCAGGAGCTGCTGCTTCACACAGAGTACAAAACTTCTTCCCACAGGGCACTGTGGGTATAAGCATTGTACATGGGTTTGAAATCTGCTGTACACGTTCTTGGGAGTTGAATCCATCAAAGACTATAAAATATGCAGATACAAATTGCAACCTTATGAGTTAGTGGGAGAACAAATCATTGCAGGCTGGGGGAATATCCTGAGGAAGCATATCCATGTATTTACATTTGTCTCAGAGCCTTCTCTGGGCACTTGCTGTCACTCACTGTCAGTGATGGGATACTGGACTAGGCAGATCTCTAGAATCATCAGATTTGCTTGTTCCTGGGCAAAATGGACATGACTGTTGTGGGACCACTCAGACCTTGAATTCTAAAAATAAAATTTCCAGTGCATGATTTCTAAAGCAAGATATGCTCTGACTTCTCTTATATGTTACAATATATATAGGTGTTACATAATATCACACTGATTTTTGTTTTTTTTAATAATTAAATTCAGGGTTTAAGTCCAGAAAGATTTAACTGATGATTTCTTCTTTGAAGTAGATGCACTGATTGGATTTGAATAATGGTTGGTCTCGTTCCGGTGTTTCTGAGATTCTCTGGATGTCATATGAGTTTGTGACTGTGATAAATGGAGTGCATCTTAAGTGTGTTGTTAAAAGGCTGGTTTACCACAAATGCCTTCTCTTCTGCATATGCCCTGAAACAGAATTGTTTTGTAATGCTACATGACAGCATTTTTTGGAATGCTTGGGGTCAGATGACTCTCCATCAATCCACTTTATATCAAGCCTTGCTTTGCATAGTGCTGCTGCTTTTGTGATGCTTTCTTTCTGTGGTCTGTCCTTTTTTCCCACAGCCAGGATGCCTGCTGAATGCAGGCTCCTCTATCAAGTGCACGTTTCTGACCCTTTCTTTTCCCTGGAGAAATGAGCTTATCAAATCTTTCCTTCTATATTATTTTTTAATCAAACAAAGAGAAGGCACAGCAGTAGCTGAAGCCATTATCACTCACTTTGTATCTTGCAGTACTGAGACATCTGGAAATTATCTTGGCTCCTACAGGCATGCCCAGCTGAGGGCCAGCACAGTTTATTACAGCTCTTATGTCCACTACCTTGTACTTGACAAAGAACCTGATAATCCACAGAGTGTTTGTGTTTGTTGTTGCCAGTAGGGCTGATGTCTGTGCCAGGGCACTGGGTAGGAACTGTTCTGAGCAGCAGAATTGAGTGCTGAAATGTCATGGGCAGGGGGAGAGACAGCACAATTCCTGCAGGGGGAATGATGGCTGGGATCTGCTGAGTTCCTGCAGAGGGGAATGATGGCTGGGATCTGCTGAGTTCCTGCAGAGGGGAATGATGGCTGGGATCTGCTGAGTTCCTGCAGAGGGGAATGATGGCTGGGATTTGCTGAGTTCCTGAGGGAGGAATGATGGCTGGGATCTGCTGAGTTCCTGAGGGAGGAATGGTGGCTGGGATCTGCTGAGTTCCTGAGGGAGGAATGGTGGCTGGGATCTGCTGAGTTCCTGAGGGGAAAATGATGGCTGGGATCTGCTGAGTTCCTGAGGGAGGAATGCTGGCTGGGATCTGCTGAGTTCCTGAGGGAGGAATGCTGGCTGGGATCTGCTGAGTTCCTGAGGGAGGAATGCTGGCTGGGATCTGCTGAGTTCCTGCAGAGGGGAATGATGGCTGAGATCTGCTGAGTTCCTGCAGAGGGGAATGGTGGCTGGGATCTGCTGAGTTCCTGAGGGAGGAATGCTGGCTGGGATCTGCTGAGTTCCTGAGGGAGGAATGCTGGCTGGGATCTGCTGAGTTCCTGCAGAGGGGAATGCTGGCTGGGATCTGCTGAGTTCCTGCAGAGGGGAATGATGGCTGGGATCTGCTGAGTTCCTGAGGGAGGAATGCTGGCTGGGATCTGCTGAGTTCCTGAGGGGGGAATGATGGCTGGGATCTGCTGAGTTCCTGCAGAGGGGAATGGTGGCTGGGATCTGCTGAGTTCCTGAGGGAGGAATGATGGCTGGGATCTGCTGAGTTCCTGAGGGAGGAATGGTGGCTGGGATCTGCTGGAACTCTCTGCAGGGACCGGTGAGCATGTGGGCAGGAGTGGCTGCATTGGTGCCATTTGCAAATGGCATTTGATGCAGGCCCTGTGTCCTGGGTTGACTATATGATGCTTTTATCCCAAATCATCTGTTCTCTTTATGCTGAATAATAAGTTTTGCACCTTTAAGACTTGTTTCAAAGAGTGAAGAGGTTGAGGACTTTTTCCAAAGAGTGAAGAAGCAGCAGTTTGTTTTCAGACACTGCTCTCACTCCTCCACATTCCTGCTCCTGTACTGTGGTGTCTGTGGATGGACAGACAGCGGGACAGAGCTCTTCTTTGCTTTAGTTAGTTTAGCTAGCTGAGGCAAAGAAGTTCCCTGTGGACTGTGGGGCTGAATCCCTAGAAGCAGCAGCAAAGGATTGTTGAGGGTCCCTGTGCCGAGTAGGGAAGTGGTAAAACATCAGAAAAAGTGCATGGAGATAAATCCAGGCTAACACATCTGAAGGAAGCATTGTAATTTTACACGTGTTTCTTTGGATTGTCGTGGCACGTGAGTGAGCTCTGTGGAAGGGTCAGTGGTCAGAAACACTAAACTGGATCCTAAAACTGTTAGGAAAGCAGAAAAAAAGCAAAACTTGAAACATTCCCCTCTCTTTCTGGAATGTGATGTGGTGGTGGTCCCATTCATAAATTAAAATAAAAGGTGTTTGAGCTGGAAAGGAGCAGGGAGGGGATGCAGAGATGACCTGAGTTGTGAAAGGTTTCTCTGAGGAAACTTACTGGGCTCCTTGCATAAGAAGAGGAGAGAATGCTGAGTGCATCACAATGGAGCAGGAGGAAGCATTTTTTATGTTCTTCTGATGCTCCTTGGTTTTCATGTGGGTGAACCTAGAGGAAATTACTCCACCTGCTCCAAGACTATGGTTTGGCCTTGAAAACCTGTTGAAGTGTCCTTCATTTAGGAAAGCCTGAAGTTGATTAATCTATTTATTTTGGACTGTGCAGAGGTGCTTCAGATGGGTTAAAGTCATTGCTGTGCCATTATGCCTGGTTTGCACCACTGAATGTGATTTATGATTCAGGATGTGGTTTCAGGGGGAATGAATCTATTTGTTGGAAGTTTGATCACTTGCACACTGTGATTCTGGTAGTTAAAACTATCAATCTTAAGTCTCTTAAAATTAAGAAAATTACATTACTTCTTTTTTTTTATAATAAAATTCTTCATTTTCTTGTTTTCTTTTGTTTGTTTCTGCCTACCCCCAGCTGTTTCTTTGGTTATGTGCTTGGAATGACTCTGAAATGATTTAACCTTTCAGGGACGTTCACTAGAAGACATTTGAATGCTGCCATGGGATTTGGGTGATTTGTGAAACCCTGATTAATAGGACATTTTAACTGATACCCATCTCTAGGCAGCAGTGTTGAGTGCCTTGGAGGAGAAAAGGCATATGACAGAGGTGTGATCTGAATATGGGGCTTTCTTTCTGTTAGCTTTGCCCTTTTCTGTGCAGTACTGGGCAAATAATCATTTCTTTGGTGACATTTTGGGGATCTGGAAATGAACAAAAAGGGGAGGGAAATGGTTAAGCTTTAAGAACATTTCTTCTCTCATAAACAAATTTAACTCTAAGAGATGAAATCTCCTAATCCCAGAAGAGAACTTGTTTGTTTGCTTTGTCCTTTCTGAATATTCTGTTACCTGCTCCTCTATTAGAGGGGAGGATTGGATTTCAGTCTGTGTTAATACATTTGGCATCCACAAGCTGAAATGCAGAGTGGTTGACTCCAAGTGGTAATTATTTCAGTTTTTGTCACATAAATGCTGGTACCATTCCCAGCTTTTGCTGAGACTTGGGATATTGTATGCTGGGAGCCTCTGTGTTCTCCTGCATTTAGAAGCAAGGCTCCTTTGGGATGGTGGGATGGAGCTTGCTCATGCATACATCTCTGAGGCACAGAGCAGGAAGGCTTGGAGCCATTAATCTGAGCTAGAACGGGCTCTTTCCACTGCAGAATTCCACCCACAAGTTCTGGTGGCTGTGCTTGCTTGGCTGGTGGTGTGTCTGAGCAGCCAGGTGAGACTGCAGCCCTGACCTGGACCAGACCTCCATAGTCACAGTGGGAGGCCACTGGAACCTATATTTTGTCTCTCTATTTTTCTCCTGATCCATCTCCATGGATTCAGCCTTCCCAAACCCTAGCAGCTGTGTCCTGGGTAGGGATGGGAGGATGCAGGGCTGCCCTTTGAATTCTCCGTGGGCTGGGGAGGGGCTGGACAGGACAGGGATGTTTTGTTTTCTCCTCCTGAGGACAGGGTGGGATGCAGGGGTGGCAGGAGTGGCCAGGGGCGCCCAGTCAGGTGAAACACAGAGGCACTTTCAGTCCATCCCAGGAGTTCTGTGGTTCACATAAATGTTTTGCCATTGCCAGCTCATTGCAGCACAGAGACCTTGTAGAGTCTGCAAAGGAGAGACCTTTCTTCTAAGGTTCTTACATTTATAAAAGACTAAATGGTTTTTGATTCATTTTGATTTAAGGCTTCAATATTTAGAGTAGGGAAGCAGCTCCAGGAGCTGATGCTGGAACCTGATCTTACTTCTCTTTGTGGTTGGGGTTTTTTTTTGTTTCTCTTACCAAGACTTAGTTGAATTTTATCAACTCAGAAAAATGCAGTTCCAAAGTTTTTCTTTATGCCTCATAATGATTGTAGAGGGGTTGAGGAGCTGTGGGTCCCTAGTAGCCACTGCTAGGAGAAGATAAATCTTGTTGCTGTCTGCAGCATGGGAATGGTGAGGGGCACCTGGGCTGGCTCCCTGGGCTGAGTTCCTTCCTGCACTGCTGCAGGGCTGGGTTGTGTTTCCCCTGCCTTAAACCAGGGATTTGTGGCAAAGCTGCAGCTGAGCTCTCACTGAAGAACTCTCTGAGGCTTGTCAAAATCACCTTTTTTTGGTGTGGGGGGTTTTTTCTGTTATTTTTCTGTGAGCAGGCTGTTCCCATTTCATCTTTGCTGTTGCTGCTGTCGATTCTGGTTCTCTGGGCTTTTTGCTAACATGAAGATGTTAGTGTAGTGAGCAGTTAATTACCCATGCTGTCTGGGGTGCAGGAAGTGGAGGAGTGCTGGGGAATGGCTCAGTGCTGGTGGATTTCCTCAGTCAGCACATTCCCTTTCCTGCTCCCAGAGCGTTTCTGTGCTCCACTTTGTATTTGCGAAGCTCCATCTGGAGCCCTGAGCAGCTGTCAGTGGAGCTCCTCATGCGAGAAGGAATTGAAGAAGTAGCAAGACCACAAGAGCAGCTTTGGGAAGGGCATGGTTGGCTGGGCCCAGATGCCTGGGCAGGGGGGAACCCACAGAGATCAACCCAAACATCCATCAAAGGCAGCAGTGGGGGCACAGACAGGGGGACGGCAGCGAGGGACACGTCTGCTGGCTCTTATGTGCAGCTCTTAGTTAAATGTAGGATTAAATCTGCTGCTGGTGGAATTGCTGTGGCTCTAGCAGATTTGGCCATTAGAAAACATGAAGCTGCTGTAAACAGTAGGGAGTAAATACTGATCTTTACATTTGCTCTTTGCTCTTGGATTTCCTTGCATTGGCTTGTTCCTCACTCATCAATATTCCTGGCAGGAGATCTGAGGCTGCTTGTCTGTGCTAGGTGCCTGCAGAGATCCAGGTGGAAGGCAGAGTGCTCTCTCTCCTGATGGAAGGAGAAAGGGAATCACACCTGTGCACCTGGATCTCCTTTGACAGCAGGGTCTAAGATCTGCTTTAGACCTGAAGTCCCAATTGGCCTGGTTTAGGGCTGGGGGTGCATGTGAAAAGTTACTGTACAGAAGCAGAGCTGGAAGATTGTTTGAAGGACTCTTGCTTGCCAGGCTTGAATAGTCAACGTTGAGCTTGCAGCATAACAAGGGTTGGAAAGAGAAGTGTTTTTTCTTCATTTGCAGATGCAACTTTTTGTGCAGATTGCTGACAGAGTGACGAGCTCTGAGTGCGAGCCACAGAGGCACTCTGTGTACCAGTGGCTAAATCAGCAAACTGATTTCAAACACACACAAAAACCATAACTGGAAATAAATTACCTAGCCTGACATTTTTCATGGGGCTTATGTAGGCTAAAAGACTGCAGCTCCTTGGGGAGGAGGGGATCATGAAAAACTCGAGTGCTGTCTCCTGGCCTGTGTGCAGAACTCTGGGGTTTGAAGGAAGCAAAGTGGGTGAAAGTTTTTCTTGCTTCCCAAAAGCTTTCCCTTCCTTGCCAAAATGCAGAATGTTTGCTCAGGTGACAGGATCAGTTAAAGTATAATAAATAACCAGGGTTAATATTTTACTTGCATTATTTATGAAGAGGTTGGCTACTGACCAAGGCAATGAAACATGTAATAAATGCAGCTGAAGAATTATACTCCAGTAAATTTCAGATGAGCTTTATTTAATGATACAGTGTAAAAAACCCCATTGCAATGAGAGAAGCCACTGTTTTGTAGCCACTGTAAATGTTTTAGTGCATTTTTAAGAAATAAGTATAGCACTTAGGCTCCCACAGCTAAAGCACACAATAAAACAAGGATGAAGGCTTGGAATGTCTGCAGGGCTCAGATGCACAAGATATGGAAGCACAGCCCCCAGCACTGCTATTTTTTGAAAAGCTTCAATGCTGATGGGTGGGATTTGAGGCACCAGAAACCAGAGTTACTGGATTTTGTCTTGTACAAAAGAGCCACAAGAGCACACAAGGGCAGCATTTGGGGGGGTCACAGCTAATTCTGGCTGGCAGAGGCTGGGTTAAACCCCAGGCAGGGGCTCATTGTAGCCAGCTCCACCTGGAGCTCTGTCAGGGTGTTTCACTGCCCCTTTAGGGTGGGTTTGGGGGCAGGAACTTGCAGGAGGCCCCAGGCTGCCTTTGCAGCTCCAGGCAGGCTGTGGGGGTGGGCTGCCCTCTGCCAGCAGCAGCAGGGGTCACCGAGTGCCTCGCAGCGCTGCTGGGGTTTGTTTTGGGGTTTTGTTTTTGCTGAGTTCACAGAGGTGCTTTTAGAAGGATTCTTTGCATCCAGGCATTCAAAGCTTAACTCTTGTTTCCTTTGTTCTTGAAACCTTGGCCTTGTTCTCTCAGTTGCCTGCCTGAAATCAAGGGTACTTGATCATAAGAGAAGAAAGCATCCACCTTGTTTGTGTCTTTGTCCCTTGTGCTTGGGGAAGAGCTGACATAAAAGTACATCTGTAATTTAGTGTTGTCACATATCTTCTCTCCAGCCAGAAATGCATCTAAATAAAGCCTTAGTACTCTTCTGAGCTCCAAGCTCACCATTTCCCTGCAATTTAGTGGCTCTCTCAGCCCTGAGAGCTGTTTGATTGTCTCCCTTTGCAGGCTGGCTGTAGGACCTGGCCTTTGGCTGCTGTAGGAGTCCCAGGGGCCATCCAGGCAGCCTCACATCCACCTGCAGCTGCTGCTCACCCTCAGACTGGGAGGTAACAGACCCCGTGGATGCACTGTGAGAGCAGCGGCTTTAGAAAATATGCACCGAACCTCTGGAAGTGTTTTCTGTAGAAAATCTCCACCTGGAGTTGAAGTTCTTTTCCTTGTGCCATGGCTGTGGGTAGGCTGTGCTGCTGGAATGACCTTCACTGCTCTGGATCCCAAAAGCTGGGATAGGAGCTGCAGGGCTGGCTGCTGGGGGAGGTTCTGCAGCGCCCCTGGAAGGGACAAGGGTGTATTTTCTAACTGGGAACAAAACCAGTTTGGGGATGAACAAATTCCCTATAAGTCATGGTGGTTTTTTTGGGCTTTGTTTTTGTTTGTAATTCTTGGGTAAGAAGAACCCTTTTCTGAAAATTTGTATGACTAGGTGGTAATACCTTCCTCTCATCTGGGTATTTTAGGAGTACTTTGTAGGAACATTGCTTTTGTTGGCTGTCCTTACAAGGACCCCATTGCTTGGATTTCAAGTTTCACATCCTGTTCTCTCAAAGCAGGATGATTCAGACAAGTGCAGGGCACAAGCAGCACTCTTTCTGAAGTGGCTACTTCCATGCTGTGCAGTGATAAAAGTGTTCTAAAAGCAAAGTGGGACCCTCCAAGCCTCTGCAGGCCACTTGGATCTGAGATGATCTATCATCAGTGTTTGTCTCTGCTGCCCAAGATAAAAGTTTGGTAGAACAAATTGAAAAGTAAGTGAGCAATTTATTATCCAAAGCAATCCTTGTCTGTTGCCTTCCTTTGTAATTTGTAGTTGTCAGGGTCTTTTTCAGAGTAGCACAGCAGCCTTTTTGCAAGTGTCTAAATTACTTACACTGACATATTCTGGTTTTCATATCATATATTTTAAGTATGTGCCTATTCCTACTTTAATTTCTGTGATCTTCTAATAGAATTCAAGAGTTTGGGAAAGTCTAGAGATAAAACTGTAGTGAAAAAGAAATGCATTTTGAAAGGCTGGAATGGTAGAATGGAACTTTTTAAATTACTGTAAAATGCTCGAGATTTCTAATTTGAAGAAGAAAATAGTTGGGTGGGGGGTTTTTTTGGTTTTTTTTTTGGTTTTTTTTTTTGGTTTTTTTTGGTTTTTTGTTTTTGTTTTGTTGGGGGTTTTTTTTGTTTTGTTTTTTGTTTTTTTCCTCTTATTTCCTGTTGTGTGCATTCAGAATTGTGTGGGACATGGGACTTTCACAAGCCTGGACTGTGTCTCCTGGCAGTGGCTGGTGAGGAGTGTGCAGGTTTGCTGATGCTGCTTGGGGCTGTGCCAGTTCTCAGGGCAGAGGCTGTCCCAGTGACAGGCATGCCCAGCTTGGGAAGCAGCTGAGGAGCTTTAGGTGAGCTCCTGCCTCCAGAGCACAGGGATTCTGCTCAGCTTGGATGCTCTTGCTGAAGTTTTGTGTCTGCTCTCTTTGTGCTGGCATCCTCTTCAGGTGAGCAAGGTGGTGCAGAAATTTCTTTGAAGACCATTTATTATTTTAAGACCTGTCGTTGTCTGGATCTGCAGAGTTGCTGCAGTAATATAATTACATTTTTGACTCCTGTTTGGTTTTTTCCTTTGTTTTCAGTTGCTCTCCTCAAAAGTTAACCACTGGGAAGCAAAGTACATACGCCAAAAAATCAGAAACTGAGAGTACAGAAAATATTATGGAATAGAATCACGGAATTACAGAATCATTTACATTGGAAAAAACTGCCAAGATCATGGAGTCAAAGCCAGCACTGACAAATCCAACACTAAACTATGTCACTTAGTGCCACATCTACATGTCTTTTTAAATTCCTTGGGGATGGTGACTCAGCCATTTCCCTGGGCAGCCTGTTCCAGCATTTGCCAACCTTTTTAGGGAAGAAATTTTTCCTGATACCCAATCTAGACCTCCCCTGGCACAGCTTGAGGCCATCTTCTTTTGTCTACTGCTTCTTCCCTGGGAGAAGAGGCTGCTCCCCCCTGGCACCACCTCCTTTTGGGGAGTTTTGGAGAGTGAGGAGGTCTCCCCTGAGGCAGGACACCTTTCTGTGGCTCTGTGGGAGAGGGGTGGGTGTATGGGGCTCTCAGCTTGGCTGAGTCTGGGCTGTTTGCCTCAGCTCTGGCCCCAGGGATCCATCCCAGGGCTCTCTGCAGATCCAGAGCAGGGGAGAGCTTGGGCAGCTGTGCCACGCGGGCTCACAGAGCTCTCACAGAGCTCAGCTGCTCCCAGAGGATTCATCTCCCCTGGGCTCTGCCTGTGCTGCAGCTCTTTGCAGGCTGAGCACACAGGCAGGGCTTTTTATCAGCTGTGTGCCTTGTGTTGATATTTGGGGGGGCATTCTGGTAAAGACCCTGAAAAATAGTAATGTTGTTGTCTTTCCTTAATCCTGGATCCTTTACCTTAAGCTAAATTAACTTTTCTGACTCCAGTTTAGAGACTTGAGTCTTAAGTACAGAGCCATTGGATTATCTTAAAGAAAAACCAAAGTGAAAAGCTCCCAAAACAAGCCAAGCAAACCCCAAGAAAAATCTGTTACCCATCCTGACAAGATCAGGTCACTCCCTGTTATGAAATTATCTGAGTCAAATGGTTTAATTAGCATCTGGCTTCCCATTGCTGTGCTTCCTCACCACCTTTCCTTTGGAGAGAACAGTGTGGATCTGAAGGCTTTGGAAGTGCTCAGCAGTATGTGATGTTTAATTGAAGCAGGGAGCAGCAGTGCCAGCTCTTCTCCTCAGATGCAGCTAAGGGTGTTCTGGGTATTAAAATTGTATTTTTAGTTATCAGATCTGTTCCTAGGTAAGATAGGTAACCAGCTTCTCCCTGGCATTCCCATGTTTGGAATGACAATAGGTGCACCAGGAGCCAGCATTCTGATGGTGAATGTCTTGCTTCAAAATGCATAAGATTGGAGATGCATACATTCCAGATTCCTCCCTAATTGCAGGAAATTGCAGATCCCAGCAAAATTTGGAATGCAGCTGCTTATATAATTACATCTTCTGTCAGTTGCTATAGCTCAGCTTTACAGCCCTTCTAAAATATCTTCATAGTTTATGGGACAAATAATGCCCCTGTTAATGTTACTTTGGGATCACCCCTTTCATTTATTCACCACTAGTTCCAAAGGACTGAGATTTTTCCTCATGCTGAACTAAAAACAATGTTAAAAATTAGTGATTATATTAAGGTGAGGTTTTGCTTTAGCTGCTGTAATTATTAAGCCAAAAGACATAATTGCAGTTTCTTCCTGTTGCTGGTCTTGGGTTTAGAAAGAAGTACCAATTCCTGCACCTCAGGTCAGTTTGATTTTGGTTACATGCAAACCTTTCCATTTTATGGCCTTTGGAAATAGAGGGTAATGGGTCATGGAAAAGTTGTTAGGTTATTGGCAGCTAAGTGTTGCTATCTGCCACTGGTCACTGAAGGACAGATAAGATAGAGATCACAATTCAGAGTTTAATGAAATGTGCTGGCACCACTTACACCACCATCACAGCTGGGAAATGGCTGAAAGGTTGGAAAGGATTAATGGAAAGGCAGTAAAGGAATGAATTTGGTCTGGCTTCTTGAGAAGTGAGAAAAGTGTAATTCAACCAAGGCAAAGTTCATAGCTGGACCGTGTTTTGCAAATTCCTGGGCAGAAGTGGAATTTTGAGGGTGTTAGGCTTTGGATGGAGCATGGTATGAGCAGAGCCAGTGGCTGAGGTGGAGCTTGCTGGAAAGGGGTGTGTTTTGAACCATAACTGCATTTCACTGCTGGGGTGGTGCAGTGATAGGGCAGTATTTTAATCTGCTGGAGTCTGTGTTTAGAAACCCAAAGCTATACGTTTCTAGTTTACCAAAATGTAGCAGAACATTGCAGAAATTACCAGGTGAGAGACTGGAGCCTGTGCTTTGTGATAGATTAGACTATTCAAACACTTTATTATGACTTTAATCCTCCAGTGCATGAAAACTGGCATTAAATGGGCTATTTAAAGTCTCTTTGTGTACAATCAATGCTCTCACAAGAAGAAAGAAACCTCATTTAGGCAGGACAGTGTGGGAAGTCTTCAGCTATTAAAATAGAAAGCGATGGTTTCTAGCTTTTTAAACTGGTTAGTCTTGAATGTGTAGAAATTGCAGCTGAAAATTAAAACCCTTGAAAGCTGACAGCAGAGAAGCTTGATTCAATGAGACAAGGTTTATAGAGCTGCAGTACTAACTCTGTAACTTCCTTACAGGCTTGGAATTACATTTGGGCAAGTTCCTATAAGACATGAATTTGAAATTAGGGTAAGGTGTTTTTTATAGTAGAACACCTGCTTACTCAGTGTTGTGGTGTTTCCAGAACAGCTGATTTCAGATATTGCTTTTGCTTTAAACTTGTGGGCTTTTGTATACAAGCAGCAAATGCCTTTAGATTATTTTCTAAAAGTTGGGGGTCTGATTTTCCTTCTCAGCAAAAGTCTGAATTTCATGGGCTCTGCAGGGTCCTGTCCCTCCTGCTCTATTACTTTTCCCAGCAGTAGGAGCTGCAGGATTTGATTTTCCATCAATTATGCATTCACAGCATCCCTTGAAATCGTGCCTTTCTCTGCTCCTCTGAGCCTGAATGGGTCACTGTCTGCAGCTAAGGAAGGAAAGCATTTGTCATACTCTCAACCATCATTGTTAAAAAAAAAACCAAACCAAACATTTTTGTTAAAAGAAACTGGTGCCCCCACCAAATTATTTTTTATTGATAAAGGAGGCTAAAGCCCTCACCCTATTTATGTGTGAAAAAAGCTTTGTTTTTATGGCTTTGGGGTCACACAGGCCCTCCTGGGTTATTGATTTTTGTTCTGTACAGAGAGAAGCAGTGCTGGCATGTTCATTTCCTGCTATCTCTGATGACATTTGAGACAAACTGTGCTTGAGCATCCCCTTTGGGTTCTGCCTTCATGGCCACTCTGTGCAGCAAGGTACAGAATGCATGTTGGACAGTGAGGAAATCCTTGGACAGGAGCACAAAGGGCTGGTGGGTGGGAGTTGTGGCATCCCTCTGGCTCTTTTGGTTATATTCTGCTTTCTGTTCATATCTACTGGTATTTCTCCTGGACTTAGAGGGGACTCTGCTCTTCCCCCTACTGTGTTATTGATACTTCAGCTTATTCTTTCCTTTTGCTCATTTCTTTTGTACTTGGTGCTGGTTTGTAAGTGCTTACAAGCAAGACTTTCTTAAAAGTAGTCTGCAAATCCTTGTTTATCCTTTTTCCTGTATCCTGTTTTCTGTATCCCAGATAGACTGTCAGCTGGGATTGCAGCTCTGCAAGGCATTTCTTGGGGGGTGGTAGGGAAAAACCACTAAACTGTAGGGCAGCACAAGGTATAAATAATAATCCTTTATGAGGTGTTTGTACTGATTAAAGACAAGTGCCTGTAAGGCTCAGCCCCTGGACTGATTTGGGTTCCACTCTGGAAAGGGAGAGCTCCTGAAGCAGTGTTAATTTGCCATTCCTGGTTTCCAGTGCCCAGCTGTCAGGATTTCTGCTCCATCCCAGTGATATCTCCATGCTTATCCTGCTTTCATTCCTCACTTGCAGATCTTTATCTAAAATTGATTCTTGTCTGTTGAATGAGAGTCTGCTCAGTTTGCAGGGAGGCTGAGAGCCCTGGGCAGCTCTCCAGGCTGGTGAAGCCATTGCTGGAGATGTTGTGATATGCTGTGGAGCTGTTTGCAGCCAGGGTGGATGGAGAGGGCACTGGCTGGCCTGGCAGCTCTCTGTTCCTGCACTCTGACCCTTCATTGATCTTGTATTGCCCAGCATGGAATATTTCACTCCATCCTTTTCAGCTGCCCAGGCACAGGGACCTTCTTAGGCATGATGGGTTTAAAATAAAACTTGGAAATGAGCAGCCTTCAGGAATACAAAATTCTGCAAGTCAGATGCTGTTTGGTGTTTTCAGAGCTTATGAAATGTGTTGGGTTATTATGCCCTGGATGGCAAAGGAGCCTGACTTGTTGGCTTGGATATTGTGTCTGTTTATATTTCCTAATTTCCTTTCACTCCTCAACCCCAAAAGACAAGATCTGAGATTTTTCTGTTTGTTCCTTGTGTCTGGGAGCACAAAGCAGGCTCATTGTGTTTTCTGGCAAAAGCAGTCATCACAGTCTGTAGTATCTGTGCAGCTTGGCAAGGATAATTTGTATTTCATCCTCTATGCATATGGGGTCTTCTCCCTGTTCATAAGGGAAATGTGAGAGGAGGAGTGGACAGATAGGACTGGAGACAGAAAATGTGCCATTCCTAGGCTTGTGCAGTGTGTTTTTTCTGAACAATACTGTTATAGATGTTTCTGCAGAACTCCTAGAATAATGTGAAGGGATTGTGATTTAAAAGTAATGACATGATTCTGGTCTTTATCATCCCCTTCAAAAGAAATTCCAGCCATTTTTTTTGCTATTCCTTCATTGAAGCTGGCAGCAATACAATCAAAAAATGGAAATGCTCCTATAATTCCCCCTCCTGCTCCTGGAAATGGATGTTTGGACCTTTCCTTGCTGCTGCTTTTTAAACCTGCATCTCTATCTAGTGGCTTCCTTCAAGGGTGCAACTGTGAGGCTTTCAGGTTGCCATGTGAGGTTTCAACAAGCTGAGATGTTGACTTCCAGCATTTGGGAGATTGTCACTTCAGCTAGGCCATTACTGGGAATGATTTAAGGAACATGATGTGGTTATCCAGATCTCTCAGCATCTCTTTGGGATGTCTTGCGTGTTGGTTACATTCTCTCCGAATAAATTCACATTCAGCTTTCTTTTCAGCAGAAAAACAAATAATTTGTGTGTAATTTTTACCGCATTTTTTTATTAGTGAGTTATTAAAAATGGGAGAGAGGTCAGCCTCATTTCAGACCCTGTGGAATGAAACACAGAGCTCTGGGAAGCTCTTTACCAGAAAGGTGCAGCCAAATGTGAGGGAGCTGAGGGCTGGAAGGTCTCCTTTTGGGAGGGATCAGGTGAGCTGAGTGTGGGGGGCATCCAAGCAAGAGATGGAAGCAGAGCTTCACTAGCAGGAGAGCTGGGGCTGTCCACAGGGCACATTGTGACATGGTCAGGAGAGGTGAATGTGGGTAACACTGTTGTGGCCTGAAAGCTGTGCAACATGCAAAGAAACTGGAAGGCAGCTCAGTCAAAATATGCAATGTTACCTTTGCCATGACTTGCCCACTGAAGTCATTGTTACAAGATTTATTCAAAGCCAGAGGATGCCCAGGACTGAAAACAGGTGAGATAGTACTGGCTGTTCTCTTCATCCAGCCAGCTGCCTTTGGGTAGGAGACATTTCAGAGCAGGCTGTGCTGAGGAGGTGCTGGAGGAGTTAATCATGTGTGTGGGTGTTTGCAGGCTCAAAGCCTCTCCTGTGCATTGGTGCAGGAGTTAATCCAGCAGGGTGGATTGGCCAAGCTGCCTGCTCAGCCTGGTGTCTGGATGTGCCTCCCCTTTGGCTGGTCCCCTTTCCAGCTCTGTACTGGCCCATCCTTTTCTGCTTTGGCCATTTTCCTCAGTCAGATCAGCCTGGGTGCTTTGTGAAGGCAGCATCCCAGTGGTGTCCCAGGGAGGTGGTCAGTCCTTCCCACAGCTGCTGGATGTCCTGCCCTTGGTGCCACCGTGCCACCAGCTGTGTGCCCACCCTCAGCCCATGTTGCAGAGGTCTGTTTGATTACAGTGCTGATTCCTGTGCACATTCCTGCTTGTGGGCATGCCAGCAGGAGCTGTGCCCATGCACACTGCAGCCCTTAGCACCCTGGCAGCTCTGGGGAGCACAGCCCAGGCTGGCTGTCACTGTGGTCCCTGCTCAGTCTGCTCCCAGATGCAGCACTGCTCCCTGCAACTCCACTGGTCTGTTGGCTTCTTCTTAGAACATCTAAATTATTACAGTTTTCCTGTTAGTTTTTAGTTCCTAATACCTTTTGAAGATTGAAGTTATCTAAAGGAGAGCATCTGGGACACTGAGGGCAGTTTGGCCATTGTCGTGTGCCAAAGAGCAGCCATGAAATGAAGAGCTGGGGAGGGAGAGGCCAAGGCACTGCAGAGCAGGATGTGTGTCAGGGTGGAGATGCTGATTCTCCATCAGCTGATTCCCTCTGTGTTTGCAGTGGAATTTCTCCAAGTGCACCGGGTCCCTTTGGGATGAGGATGGCTCTGTGCAAGTGAAAAGATGATTATCATGTTGTTGTATTTATTTGGAGAGGATGTGCAGCGGTTTTCAGACAGCTCCACGCACCTAATTGGGAATTCAAATTCCAGCTGGTAGATTGAGGCTGAAAGGCAGAGCTGTGGGATGGAAACGGGCAGGCACAAAATGCTGAGGCTCCTAATCTTTTACAGTATGTTTGTTTAATACAAAGTGGTCTATTGAGATTGTTTTGCAGAGTAGAATAATCATTGTGTGCTGACTAATGGGAGACAGCAAGCTGTTAAAGAGCATCAATTAACCATACAGGAGGAGATTATTGAGTATTTTCACAAGCATTTAGGGTGTGAAGAGTAAAGGATATTGCTTGAAGGTAACCCTCGGAGATTTTTAGCAGTTGAAATCTATAAACTGCAACAAGAGTATCTGTGGCCATGCATATGTTTGCAGAGCCTTCCAAGAACAGAACTGGAGTTGGCTTTGCAGTTCCAGATTGTGCTGATAGGAAATAAATAGTGCTTTGCTGAACTTATGTTATTTAATATTGATAATTTTAAAGATTTGCCCTCTTAAATTTCCCCTCTTAAATAATTTATCTCAGGAAACACTGGTCCTCTTTGTAGAAGCTAGCATGTGCAACATCCTTCTGATGCTTGGGTGCAGGTGCTGTTACACTTCTGTTCCCTGGCTCTAGGGCTGCTGTCCTTGTCCTTAGAACTGCTCCTGCTTGCCTGAGTAATTCCCATCCCTGCTGCTGCTGTGGGTCAGAGCTGGATGCACTCAGTGCTCAGAAGAGCATGCTGCTCCTCCATCATGTGCCTTGCTTAATGGATAATAAAATTCTTCAGTTTTGACTAGTGGAGAGTATGAAAACCTATGTTTCATTAAGAATGCTTTTATACAGCCTTACTGTGCTTCTGCTGGAGTTTAATGTGAAAAATAAATAACATCTTGTGGGCTCTGTTTGCTGAGTGATGTTGTTGTTTGTAACTGATGGGAAATTTTTCCCATCCTGGATTCCAGTGTTAAATCCACTTTGTGCAAACATCATTTTCCATTTATTCATTGGCTGCGGGGAGACCAAATAACACTGAATTTATTTTTTCAGTGTGGTTCCTTCAGAAGTGGTGTTAGAGGATTGCACCTCAGTTATTCTTACAGGCAACAGCGAGAGATGTCCCTGGGATTCCTTGGGGATTATGATAAAGAGGGACCCCTGGTTCTTGGACAAGGACAAAGATAGACTTCTCTCAGCTTCAATTCTCTGTTCAAATGCCTTAATCAACAGAGGTCTCCTTTAACAGATGGTTCTGCATTGATAAAGCCTTTAATGTCTTAGTAAAAATTCAGAGAAATTTACTCCTTTTCTGATTTGATTGATTTTCTTAATCTTCTTTAAGCCGGGGCTGAGGGGTGAGAATAACTCATCAGAAGACTATGGAGAGGATTAATTACTTGGCTGCAAAACTCCTGAAGATATTCTGCAGGAAGATGTGGGATGAAGTTGGTGTCTGGAAGAATTTAGCTGTGACAGCAGCTGTCACACCTGCAGGGTTTCACTGTCAGACAGTGCACACTGATCCCCTGCATGCCATCCCCTTCTCAGCTTGTTTCAGTAATAAAACCTTCCCCCTGATCTGGGGGATAAAATTCCTTTTCTTCTCTGACCCTGAGCAGCTGCAGCTCCACAGGGGAAATGCTGCAGGTGCTTCACTACCTCAGGACCCTTGTCCTTGCAGCTGGGGCTGCTTTGAGCTCTGCCTGATCTCTGGTGCTTCAGAGAGCTGCCAAAACATCCCTGGCTTTACAGGCAACTTGTCAGAGCCGTGCTGTCTGAGGCACAGATATCTTAATGCAGATCTGCAGATTTCAAACCCCAAGGAGTTGTTCAGCTTCACCCACAGGCTGGAAGGGGAGGGGTTGCAGAGCAATTTCAGGGCTGGAAGGGGTATCATTAGCACTGAGCTTGACCTGAGCTGAGCTTTGGCCAAAGGCTTTGTCCCTGGAGCTGCACTGAAGCATTTCGTGGTGCATTATCCTCACAGTAGGAAACAGTGTCTTACTCTGAAGCTGAATATCTTAACTCCAATTTTGATCTTCTTATGGCTTTGTCAGCAAAGTCTGATCTTTATCACTTTTTTTCCCCCACTTCCTTTTAGGAAGTAAAACAAACTGTGTGTCTGTCTCCATGAATGGAATATTTTGACCTCTCTAAGTATCATATTCTGAGGTTTGTTCTGTGGGCTGTGGGTCACTGGATGCCCTGCCTGTGACTCCTGCTCTCGTTTCCCTGTGGTTTTTGAGGCAGAAACTTCAGAACTGTGCACAAGTCTCAGGAGAGCTCTGGGATTTGTGCAGGTTGCAGAGGCAGCATCGCTTTGGGGAAACTTTGCTGCTTTTTGACTGAGTTGATTTGGCAGCTTTGTGCCATAGCAGAAACAGAAAATCCCATTGGGCCAAGAGCCATTTCCCTGAAGGCCTTAGCAGGGTGCCTCTTTTACAGATGTTTCTCCACTGACAAGTGCATTTTGAGATGAGTCACTGAATTCATATTTAATCCACGAGTAAAATTGGCAAGGCAATTACCATCTTGCAAGTTCTTAAAATCAAATTGTTGGAGAACATTAAATCAAATGCTTTGGAAAAATCCCAGTATATACAATTGCTTTTATAATCCAGACTGTGATGCTGTCACAAGAGAAGCTTTTATTTTATTGGGACTTGTCTTCAGTGAAAGTGTGCTGCCTGGTACTCATTTTGGTCTTGGCCTCTGTTTGACTCTGCTCCATTATTTTCCTTTTCCTAATTGTTATCCCATAATGAGAACTGAGAATTAAGGAATTGCTTGCTTACAGTTGTCACCCCTACTTTTCAGCATTGCCAAGTGCAAGGAAACATTTGCAAGCCAAAATAATGCTGCTGTTCACGAGGCAGTTGATATGTCATGAGAACCTGGTGGCTCAGAGCACAGCAGGGATGCAGGTGGCTCTGCTGGCTCTCCCTTTTTGCTCTGGAGCCACCCCAGCCTCTCCCCAGAGAGAGGGAAGCATGCACACCCCTTGTGTGTAATTCATCACTGGAGGGGCTGCTGGACTGGGAATGTGCAAGAAGTGACTCTGGGTCCTGGGGCTGCTGCCTGGCTGAAAGCACAACTCAGCTTCATCCTCTTTGCTCTGCCACACTCACAGCTGGCTCCTCTTTTTGGTACATCCCAGTCCAAACGTGATGTTTGGTGTTGTTTGCTGGGGGAGGATTTCTTTCACACAAATGTACCCTACTCTTCCCTTCCTGTTCTTTTTCTTCCCTCTACAGGTGGCAGCAAGAGAAGAGCTGCAGAAGGAGAGGTTCTCTGCCACTGCTAGAAAAGCACAGGAAAGCACTGAACTGAAACTGAGGGGTCTCACATCCCTCTGTGCTCCACAGAGAACCAGAATGCATGGTTTGTGCAGGCTGGTGCTGAGGAACAAACAGCCTGCCAGCAAAGTGGCCTCTGGTCAGTGTGTGTCCAAGGAGGCTGCTGCAGCTCTCAGGGCTGCAGAGGTGATCAGAGAGCTGCAGCTGAGGGAGGCCAGCCTGCAGAGAGAGCTGCAGCAGCTGCAGCAGCAGTGCAGGACCAGGCTGGATGGCATTGCAGAGGGCTTGGAGGGAGTGATTTGTATCTCGCCCTGAAGAGAGAAACCTGGGCTGGGAGAGGCAAAGGAATAGAGTGGCTTGGTCACATTGTGCAGCCTGGCACGGGGGTGTGTGAGCTGAGGAACCAAATGGAATTTTTAATTCTGCAGCCTGGGAATCATAACTTGTTACTGCTTTGTGACTTGTGCTGGGGCCACAACCCCAGTGCTCTCTCTGCAGCCCCTTTGTTGCTAACCCTGACAATTAAATCCTGCATTAGGCCTTGGTGGGAGTGTGCATAAATCTCCCTTTTATCTTCTGGATTTCTGGTTCTTCTGCCAAGCCCTGGGCTCTTTACAGTGCTCAGCTGCGAGGCACGGTGTACACTGAGGCTGTGCATTGAAGTACTAATTGCATTCAATATTTCCCAGCAACTGGAAGAGTTCATTAGTCAGAAAAATCCAAGTATTGGAGAACATGAAAAATATCAAGGCTTAGAGAGATTGGAAATATTCAAGAGTGTGTTGTTTTAATTCAGCTGCTCGGAGTATTTGTGGCAGCTGTAATGTAGTCACAATAAAGAAAAACAAATGCCTAATAATAAATAAAGCACTGCGCTGATTTCATTTACTGGTGTGATGCACTTGAAGTAATTGGGTTCTCAAAGAGAACAAACTAGAAACCATTCCATCAGCTCCTGAGTCACAGTGAGATGGATAACTTCTGGGCCTGCTATAGGAAGTTTCTGTGGTACAGAAATACAACCCTAACTTCCACACTTGAGGAGTCTCCAGGTTCTGTCTCTGAAGGCTTCTTCCCTTGGAACAGTTGAAATGCTTTTCCTTTGGCCTTAATTTCCTACCCTTTTCTGCTTTGCTTTCACCAAGGAATATTTTTATGTTCTAGTTGTACACTCTGAGGAATAAATAATATTTAAAGAAGCCTGTCTGCTTTTCATTTGTGAATTGCTGTGAGCAGTGGGATTTGGTTTGTCTGGGGAAGCAGCCCGTGGGAGCAGGGTGTTTGTGTGTGCTGTGCAAGGCTGTCAGTCACAGCCAGGGCTCCTGCTGGCACTGGGAGTGACACAGTCCTGGAGCAGGAACTCCCTGTGGGGCTGGCAAGGTCCCTGTCTGGTGCAGGTGGCTCCAGGCTGCTGCTCCTGGAAGAATCTCCATGGCTTTGAAAAGCCAGTGCACACCACTCTGCTTTCCAAAGCATCTCTGGAGGTGCAGGGCACCTGTTTCAGGCTGGTACAACTTTGGGCAGGTGTTGGCTCCAGGACTGCTGACATTTAATGCATGAGAGCGCTCATTTAGACAGATTTCACAGAAAATTATTAATGAATGGGAGTGAAGCAGTATATCCCAGAACTAACAAGAGTGCCAGCACCAGTCTCTCTCTCTTTGAGTATTTTATATCCTCCTTTAGCTTTTATACAAGGAAATTTTCATACTGCATCACATTTAGGCTTAAAACATTGCCCTCAAAAGATCTTTCCTTCTCCTGGGATACTCAGCAGAGAAGAGTGGGCAAATATTCTTGAGCGTGGCAAGAGCCCTCAGATTCAAGTGCAGCTCCAGCCCATGGCCTGCTGTGGCTTCTCAGGGCTGGCTCAGTGCTGAATACCAGGATCTATTATCTGCTGTGCCCTGACCCTGACAGGAGTCCCTTGGGAGTGACATTTCCTGGGGTCAGCCCTCTTTCACCACACACTGAATGCCCTGTGCCTCTGTCCAGCCAAGGGCCCCTTCAGCAGGGACTGCAGCTGGCAGCACCTTGCCCCTGCTTCACCCTGGAGAAGTGGTTTTATCTCAGGGTGAGAAAGGCAGTGCTCAGTGTGTGTGTGATGTGCAGAAGTGCCCACAGCTGTAGGAGGACACAGTATGGGTAATGTAGAATGTAATCTTATCCCCCAACGAGTTGCAGCTGGACCCTATTGCTAAAGATTAGGAGCAGGCCTGATGATAACAGGCAACACCTGTAAGAACAAAAGGATAAAATAAGAACAAGAGGCATAAAAGAGTGGATTGGTGAGAACTGGAATCAGATGGCTGCTGCAAGGACCAGGAACAGTCAGTGCTTAGAGGAGGTGACTGCGAGAAACTTTGAGGAGGTATGCAACTCTGAGGCTATGGAATCCTTGCAACATAATGATAATAGAACTCTTGTAATATATAAGACAATGTTGCACCATAACTTTAATAGAACTGTTGTAATATGTAAGACAACGCACAGTGACTGGCGCTGACCTGCATGGCACAAGCCACTGTGCTGGAGTGGCCCCGTGGGAGCTGTCAGGAGAGCTGGAGCTGCCTGTCCTGGAGTGTCCGTCAGGATTGCTGCACCTGAGGTAGCTCCGAGGTTCTCACCTTTCCCCTGGGCTGCTGTGCTGTGGGTCTTGTTAGGATCTGCTGGCCCCCACTCTGTGTGGGATTTTTGGGGTCCCCTGTCGTTGGGAGGAATGATGAATCTGACTCCATGTCAGAATGACATGATGAATGATGAATCTGACTCCATGTTCTCAGACAGCTGTGTTATGTTAAAGAATATAATGTACTAAACTATACTAAAGAATACAGAAAGGATACAGACAGAAGGCTAAAAGATAATAATGAAAACTCATGACTCTCTCCAGAGCCTCAACACAGCTGGTCTGTAATTGGCCAATGAGTAAAAACAATTCACATTAAACCAATGGAAAAATCACCTCTTGATAAACAATGTCCAGACCACATTCCAAAGCAGCAAAACACAAGAGAAGCAAATCAGATAATTATTGTTTTCCTTTTTCTCTGAGGCTTCTCAGCTTCCCAGAAGCAAAGTGCTGGGCAAAGAGATTTTTCAGAAAATGTGACAGTGACAATTCTACCCTGCCTTTTGGTTCAGGTACCAATTAGCTTGAACCAGAGCAGCTACTCTGCAGGCCCTGGTGAAGGTCAGCAGTCTGTTCTGAGCTGGCAGTGGTTTCAGATAAAATATTGCAGCCTCTCCTTCCTTTGCCTCTTTTTCAGCACAGAGTGCACAAGATGCTCTGAGGGCTTGGTGCTCTCCCACACAGAGTTTTGGAGGATCATTTTTCTTTTTAAAAATCACAGCGCCTCCCCAGGAGCTGGGCACACAGGGGCTGAGCTCTGGTTATGCCCTGGTGACTGGTCACAGCTTTTGAGGCATATCCATGCATCTGGAATACAGCTCTGCAGTCCTCATGAGCTTGGTGAGCCATCAGCTGTCTCTCCAGTACTGCTGGGAGCTGATGAGTGACAAACACCACGTAAAAGCCTAAGAAAACATCCCTGGATTAACACCAGCTGCAGTGAGGGCAGGAAAGTGAACAGAGTGACCACAGTTACACTAAATGTGGTGTAACCTAGGAGCAAATAGGTGTTTGTCACCTCACAGGGTCACCGTGGAATTTGTGGTGTTTTCCTGTCAGTGCCTGGGGCCTGGTGCTGTGCCAGCAGCTGAGGATGCTGCAGGAGGGGGAATGGCTGCCCTGGGAGAGCAGGACAGGCAGCACCCACGTGTCTGGTTCCTCTGTGGCAGATGCTGTGACAGGAGGAGCGTGACTCAAGCAGTTCATGCCACCCATGGGCTCCTGCATGCTTCTGAAATGTTAAGCATTACTTCACAGAAGGTGTAGAGTGTTGTAAACACCCCCCCACAGGCTGAAAGCAAAGCCAGAAGCTGTCGGGAGGTTTGCCCTTTGCCATCCCACCATGCTGGTTGTACATTTCCTGTGGAAGCAGGAGTCTGCCCTGGAATTGTTGATGGAGTGGGGCACAGGAGAGCAGGAGGGTGTGGGCTGGGGAAGCTGTGTGAGTGTCTCACTGTTGGACTCAGGTGGTGGGGGAAGCTGGGGGTGATGCTGTCCAAGCATTTGGGGTGGGCAGCAGTGGTTTGGTTTGCTTTCTGCTTTGTAGGTGAATCCTGAAGGGAGGAGTTTGGGTTTGGATCCAGCTGGGAGCTAAGTGATTCTGGGAAAGCGAGGAGCCTGTGCTGGAAAAGCAGGAGAGCAGATTTAAATCAGCACCTGGCAGAGGTGCTGCATGTGCTTGTCAGGTACCCCTGGCGAGGGTCAGGCAGGGCAGAGCTGTCCCACGTTCACCTGGTGACAGGTGACAGCACAGCCTGTCCATGTGGAGCCCCATCACAGCTGCTCCTCCTGGGCTGGGAGCACCTGGCCTTGGCTTCATGCTCTGCTGGTGCTTCACTGCAGACAGGCTGGGATGCTGAGATGATGCTGCAGTGCTCAAACCCACACTGCTTGATGGAACTCAGGACATCCCTCTGGCTGCCCCAGATTGCCAGGACCCTGCCAGGGGGCTCAGAGACCCTGGCACAGAGCCCAAGGCACCTGTGACTTTGATTATGACCCATGGAGAAAGTTACCAACCTTATATGAGGATCTGCAAGCCACAACAGTATAAGTAGAATAATAGTTTGTCATGGAGTGAAAAATAGATTTTTGGGGTTTTCAGAATGGGGGTTCAGAGGGCAAGATGGAGGAATCTGGGCATGTCCAGCCTTTCTCCTGCTTCTTCCTGGCCTCCATCTTCCGCTGTGATGTTGGCACTTTCAGATTGGTTTAGAGTAGAAGCTCACTGTCTAACATAGGTGATAGGTATTGGGAAGTTATGGTAAATATTGTACATGTAGTTTTTAGTATAAAAAGATAACACTGCCCTGAGGGTGGTCAGAGTGCCTCTGTCTGTCCTGCTGAGCGGACCTCAGCAGGCCAAAGAAAGAATTTTATAGATGAGAATTTTATAGATAAGAAACAATAAACAACCTTGAGAACAAGAACTGAAGAGCTCTGACTCCTTTGACCACCGGGCTGGGAAAAGAGACTTTCTGACACACCTTGGGGTCACTGTGACCAGCTAAACCCTGAGACTGCTGATGGATTGTTTTCCAGCAGAGCCTTAAGAGAAGTTTTTACAGGAGTTGTTCAGGCTGTGATGGGGAGCATGGAGGTGTTTGTAGGAGAGCACCGTTTAACCCATTGTTCTGCTGGAACTAGGGCTTGCTTTCCAAGCATCTTGCTAGGAAAATGGAATTGGCCATAAATTATTGGCTGATAACTCTGGCTCACGCTGTGTTGCTGGAAATGTTCCTCCCCGAATAACTGAGCAAATGTTCCTCCCCAAATAACTGAGCCTGGCTGAGCTGGCAGCCAAAACAGGAGGATCCCTTTGGGAAGGCACCCGCAGCCACCGACAGCACTGAGCCTGCTGGAAAATAAGGGCTTAAAGCAACCTGTGCTCCAAATAAGAGCTGCTGTGAGCAGCCTGGAGTGCTTTGGGCTCCCTGTGGGATTCCTCCCCCAGCCCCTGCTGGAGGATGAGCTGCTGGCATTTGGTGTGAGCATGTGTGTGGCAGCGAGGTGCTGCTCTGTGGGAGTGAACACATGCCTGGTGCTCTGCTCCCTCTCCTCTGACCCCCAGCCCCTTCCAACGAGAGCCTGGGGTCTTTCACCCTCCTGCTTCACCTCCTGGAGCCAACAGCTCCTATGGAGCAGTCTGGCAGGGCTGCTGCTCCTCGGCTCACAGCCAAGCCCTGGTTTCTGGTGTCTCACCTCTAGGCTGGGAAGGTCCTTGTCCTTGCAGCCCCTCCACACACAGCCCGTGTCCCAGCCATCATGGCCAGAGCCCTGCTCCTCTCCCTGAAGTGTTCTGTTCCTCTGCTGCTCTGAATTGGGAGGCAGGGACAGCAAAGGTGTGAGCATCCAGTCACCCAGGAAAGCTCCTGGCCCAGCCTGGCCATGTCTGGCCTGGCCTCAGCTTCTGTCTCTGATGGGATTTGTGCTCACAAATGGTGTAAATTTGTGCTCACAAATGGCTCTGCCAGCCCCACCATCACCTGCCAGCCGTGAGGTGACCTTGTCCCCCTCAGCCAAGGAGCTGTCACCTTCACTGCACTGCTGTCACCTTCACTGGCAGCTGTGCCAGCTCATTTCCCAGTGGGAATCCTGGGGTCTGCATCTGTTCCTGCTGGTTTGCTTCCCTCTGAAGGGCTGGAGAGCCCCTGCCTTGCCCAGAGCTGAGGTGCAGGCAGACACTGAAGCTGAGCAAAGGGAATGGCAGCAGCTGGGGAAGGGCACCCCCGTGGTTCCCTGGGCACTGGGAGGGTCAGCAGGAGTGGGGGGACAGGCAGGGCCCCCCATCAGCCTGGCCTGGGAGAAGCTGAGCTCTCCTGGTGGCTCCTGCTTTCATTCAGCATCAAGCGCGGCTAGGAAATGTTTGAGCATGGCTGCCTACATCAGAGAGCAGCAGCAAGGGATTTACTGGGGTGGAGTCAGAGCAGGCTCTCAGGCCCTGCTAATGCTCCTTTCTCCCATCTGAGCCCATTAAATCAGCCTGGCTGCTTCACAGGATGCTGCTTTGCCCTGCAGCAGCCCCCAGCTGAGAATCCTCTGGGGAGAGCCCAGGGCTCAGTGGAGCAGGGCAGGGAGTGGGGCATGAGCAGGGCTGTGCCAGCCCTGGGCTCGTCCTGGGAAGGTTGAAAGTTTGACAAGAAAGTCTCACAGATATGTGTGCTTAGCAGAAAGATTTTTGAATGTAGAACCTAAAGAAGGAATAGAAATGGAAGCAAGTTTTGATATAGAAGAAAAGAATTGCTGAGCCAGTCTTGCTGTATAACCAAGGAGGCAAAGGGTGTGTTAGTTAGAAGGGGTTTTTATGGCTCAGAGCAAAGGATAAACCCACCCCAAACAAGAAGATGTTTTTACCAAGCAGAAAGAGAGCACAGGCAAACAAGGCAGCAAAGTTGCAAGTAGAAAAAAGGTCTCAGAATTTTGCACTGCAAGAAAACTGAAAAACAACTTCTAGTTTAAACTGTAATGTACTAACTTTTAGTGACTGGAGAACAGTAACATGAATATGGTAATTATAGTAGTTATGATAGGCTACAGATAAAAGTTAAGGTATAGATTGGTTCTTCTGTATTAAGCAAATAAAAGTATATAATGCATTGTAACCTAAACCAAAGGGTCTGCAGGGCTGCCTGCAGCTGGAGCTGACAGCTGTGGGCACAGGCTCTGTCCTGCTGTAACACCTTGGATGGAATAAACTGCATTTTGGAGAGCCCCTGCAGTCCCACATCCCTCATTCAGGCTCTTACACTGCAGGAGCCACCAAACACCCTTGATGTTACAAACACAAATCCAAGGGAAAAGCTGGTGTTCCCTGCCATTCCAACTGCTCAGCTGGCAAAATCTCCAGCACTTGGCAGGGCTAAGTCGAGGACTTTGCTTAATCCTCCCAGCCTCTTGTCCTCCCTGTGGCACTTGCAGCTCTCGTGGGCCCTGAGCCAAGGGGTGCCAGGAGGACACAGGGCATGGCAGATGTGGCTGTGGGAGGGCAGGGGCAGGGGTTTTATTGGGGTGCTGTTCCATGAGGGCTCCTTGTAGGGCCAGGCTGGCTGCAGTGTGGGTGGGAGCTGCTGTGTCCCAGTGTTGAAGATTGCCATGCAAGATGTTTTCCATTCCCATCTGTATGGCAGATTCCCTTTTGACAAGTGGGCAGTTTGCCTTATCTCTCTCTTTGAGTGACCACATTCACACCTCCCTCGGGAGGGGACATTGCTGATAACAGCTATTGAATGTGACTGCATGGCTGATAAGAACTACAGCATCCCATTGGGAGATGTGAGCCCAGAGGGAGGAGCCAAGGATTTCTACCTGGATACAATCTGAGGTTTCAAACATTCCTGCCTGGATACAATCTGAGGTTTCAAGCATTGCTACCCAGATATAATCCAGAGGTTTTTGAGACACCAGCACGGGTTTCTCCACTGGATTCCCCAGAGGAACATCAGCTATCTCTCCTTCCACTGGATCTTCAGAGGAAGAATACATCCTTCTCTACAGGATCCCTGCTCCAGCAGAACCACCCCTGACACTGCAGGAGGGCTGCAGCCACAATTCCAATGGGACTGCCACCAACACCCTGACCCACAGGGTGTCAGGCTGGGTTCTGACTCTGTCAGTGTTTTTCTAGTGTACTGCACTGTTTATTTTATCCTTTTATTTTTTTCCTTCCCTGTTAAAGAACTGTTATTTCCTGCTCCCATATTTTTTGCCTGAAAGCCCCTTAATTTAAAATTTATAGCAATTCAGAGGGGTGGGGAGGCTTTACATTCTCCATTTCAGGGGAGGCTCCTGCCTGTCTGTCCAAACCAAGACACCCAGCCTGAGGCTCCTTCCTGCTGCTGTGGCCCCTGGCAGGGAGGGGTGGAAGGGAAGGCTGTGTGTTCTCTGTAGACACAGCAACCAGTGCCTCTGGCAGGCCCTGGAATGGCTTTGCCAGGCTGCACCATGGATGACATGGCAGATCCTTGGGCTGAGCAGGGGCTCTGTGGCTCTGGTGTTCATCCTGTGGTGGCACAAGCTGGCCTGTGACCCCCTGAGCCAGGGGGATGAGCCTTGGCTCATTGTGTGAGGGTGGGAGAAGCAGGAGCCTGAGGAGGCTCACTCTGGAAGAATGCTGTGCAGCCCTGAGGTGTGATATTAATTCATCAGTGTCCTCTAAGGAAAGGAGCTTTCCAATTAATTTTTATAGAAGTATCTTTCTTGTTTACACTGATTAATATTAAAAATGCTAATATGTATTTTTTAATGCTAACCACTGGCAAGGAGACCATGCTATCACCCTTGATTAATGCTAGCTCTCATGGTGTTGACACAGTGCCTTCTCGCTTCCCAAACCCCTTTTAAAAATGAAAACACATTGTAAATCCCCAGTGAGGCAGCCTAGGGGCTGGGCAGATGTCCTGGCCAAGGCTGTGTGTCTGTCCTGCCTGCTGGGTGCCACCACAGGGGCCAGAGCAGCATGCCAGCCTGTGCTGTGCTCACTGATGGCTCCTGTTAAACCCTGCAGCTCCCCTGCAGCTCCAGGGCATGCATTTATTTCAGGCTTGGAGAGGTTTCCATTTGTATTCCCCCATTTCTGTTGCTACCCTCTCGAGGCCAAGGCCAGCAATCAAAGGCATCATAACAATAAAGCTCAACTGCGAGATATTTGCTTGGCATCGTTGCAGCTGCCAAACAGCAATATTAATTTTGGCTCTCAATGAAGGAAATATTCTTCTGATTAGCCACGGGGGCAGCATTTGTTCTAGAAATCAGCCTTTAATAGGCCTGTATATCATGCTGTAATTCAGGTTGCTAAGGCAGGAGGAGCTTTCATTGACATGGTTGGGGTCCCAGCCTGGGCTGGACACGGGTGAGCACGGAGCTGGGTCCTGCTGGGGAGGCAAAGCCATGGTGGGATGGAGGGGTGGGGAGGGCAGTGGGGAGGGACAGTGCCACCCCCAGGGGCCATCCATCACTGTGGGGACAGCCAGCCCTGGGGGGATGCACTGCCCTGCTGTGCCCCTGGGGACAGGGATGGGGATGGGGACAGGGATGGGGACAGGGAGGGGGACAGGGACAGGGATAGGGACAGGGACAAGCTCCCCGGGCTGGGGAGGAGATCCCAGCCCCAGAGTGGTTGGAGAACGCTTTGTGCAAGAGCTGCCCCAGCCAGGGCCGTGCTGCAGTGCAGGGACAGGGGTGGCACTGAGCTATGCTCCCACAGCAGGGATTCCTCTCTCCCCTCTGGTTTATTTTCTTTGGAGATGATGGTGCTTTTAAACCAGCTCTCTCCCATCCCCTTCAGGAGAAACCCTGGGCAGAGATTCCCAGAGATACCCCTGAGGCACCCAAGCTGTGAGTGTTTAAATGTGGGCATTAAATACTGAGCCTGCCCTGAGGAGCCTCTGGGGGCATCCCCTGTGCCAGCCTTGCAGCCCAGCAGTGCAGGGTCTGGGGGCCCTGGCAGCTCCCTGCCCAGCAGCAGTGCCCTGCATTTCCCCTCTCTCTCAGCCCCATTTTCTCACCAGGCTCTGAGCTCTGTTTCCCTGCCAGGAACCCTGCAGAGCACAGCAGTGCCTGTGGCAGCCCGGGGTGGGCACAGGTGGGAGCCAGCTTCCATCCCCTGGCTGCTCAGGCGGAGGCAAATGCCCTGGGCAATGCTGAGGGAGCAGATGGCATTGAATTGCTAAGAGTAAAGATGCTTTTTTAAAGTTTGGGGTTTTTTTTTCTTTCCCCATCAGTTGCTCAGAAATTGTCCTGAAAAAGTGGGTTAGAACAGAGCAAGGAACAGGGATTTTGCTGTTTTGGCTGCAGGGACTCTGTGTGCTAATGAATTATCAAAAGGAGCCGTGTCCCCCTCAGAGTCCTGCTGTGGGAGATGCTGTGACTGCCACTCATCCCCTCCATTGTCCCCTCTGGCTGTGGGGACAGGGCCTGGCCAGGGGATGTCACCAGGCTGTGCCTCCTGTGCTGTGCCAGTCCCTGGGCATGGGAGCCCAGCTGTGGCTGCTGGAGGGTGGCACAGGGGCTGCACTCCCCTGCCAGCCTGGGTGCCAGCAGGAGCCCTCAGTTTGGGAATGATGTTGAGATGCTTGAGCACATCCAGGGGAGGGCAACAAGGCTGGTGAGGGGCTGGGAACACAAACCCTGTGAGGAGCTTTTGAAGGAGCTGGGGCTGTTTAACCTGGAGAAAAGGAGGCTCAGAGGTGACCTTATTGCTCCTGAAAAGAGGCTGCAGACAGGTGGGGTCGGTCTCTTCCACTGGGCAGCACTGACAGAACCAGAGGACAAAGTCTGCAGCTACATCAGGGAAGGGATAGGTTGGATATTAGGAAAAAATTCTTCACCAAAAGAATAATGAAGCACTGGAATGCTCTTCCCAGGGAGGGGGTAGAATCACCATCTCTGGATGTGTTTAAAAAAAGCCTGGACATGGCACTTGGTGCTATAGTTGAGGTGTTAGGGCATAGGTTGGACTCGATAGTCTTAGAGGTCTCTTCCAACCTCATTATTCTGTGATTCTGTGGTTCTGTGTGATATGGAGGAATTTTCCTCAGCTGTTTCTGAAGAACTGCCACCATCCACTCCTCGAGACGAATATTATACCCACAAAGTTATTGTTTCATGAAATATTTCTTTAATACTATCACGTTTTAACGCCATTTCAAGCGTGGTTTTGTGTGGGAAGAACAAACCTTTAGGGATGCTTATTTGATAAGGAAGCCCTGCTTATCTGATAAAACTGAGGACCTTTCCTGACACTCAGAGTTCCCAGGGCCGTGCAGAGCCCCCGGGCAGGATCACCCAGCCCCGTGTTCGTGTGCATTGTCTGGAGCAGGAGGCAGGGGATGTGTGCAGGGAACTGGGAGGTTCAGCCCAGCAATCTGCATTTCATCCTCACCCCGCCCCTCTGTGCACCCCCACACCTCACGTGGCTGGCATTGAAAGCCGGAGAGAAATTAGGAATTATTTCAGCTAGACCTGAAGCTTTTAGTCATCTCAGCCTCCAAAATATTTGATGGAGGGTCATCCAGATAACACCCCCAAAATGCAGTCTGGAAATATGTAATCAAATAATCAGGTAGCCTGGATTTCAGCTAGGTTTTTGTTGTTGTTTTTTTTTGTTTTGGTTTGGTTTGTTTTCATTTTATTTTTGGCAATTGCTGCTGCCCCGATCCCTGCCAGGCTGACACTGTGTGCTGACACATTCACACACGCAGGGAAAATCCCTGGCATCTCTGCCGGAGCCGCGCATCCCTTCAGCTCCAGAAACAAACCAACACAAGATAAAAGGGAATTACGGGTGCCATAAAAAGGATTATTTTTCCGCAGGACAGGCCGTGCGCCTTCAGCCCCGTTCCACAGAGCATCTCTGAGCCTCGCTGAGTGTCAGATGAAATGGGCTAATGAAATGGATTAGGATCTTAATAGCACATTGGATTAGTGCAGCTCTCACCTCGGGCTCTCTCTCGTGTGTGTTAATGGGCGCTGCGGGGACAGCGGCCGAAATGAGCGCGTTAATGAGCCAGAGCTCGGGCAGGGCCGTGTGTCTGTCCTGCCCTTTGGGGAGAGCCGTGTGTCTGTCCGGAATGGGAGAACCGTGTGTCTGTCCGGAAGGGGAGAGCCGTGTGTCTGTCCTGCCCTTTGGGGAGAGCCGTGTGTCTGTCCGGAATGGGAGAGCCGTGTGTCTGTCCGGAATGGGAGAGACGTGTGTCTGTCCGGAATGGGAGAGACGTCTGTCTGTCCAGCCCGGGGAGAGCCGTGTGTCTGTCCTGCCCTTTGGGGAGAGCCGTGTGTCTGTCCAGGAAGGGGAGAGCCGTGTGTCTGTCCTGCCCTTTGGGGACAGCCGTGTGTCTGTCCAGCCCAGGGAGAGCCGTGTGTCTGTCCTGCCCAGGGAGAGCCGTGTGTCTGTCCTGCCCAGGGAGAGCCGTGTGTCTGTCCAGCCCAGGGAGAGCCGTGTGTCTGTCCTGCCCAGGGAGAGCCGTGTGTCTGTCCTGCCCAGGGAGAGCCGTGTGTCTGTCCAGGGCGGGAAGGCGCGCTTCTCTGTCTGGAAGGAAAGGGAAAAAAGAAAAAATAATATAAAGGAAAAATAATAAAAAAAGAAATGTTAGTATTTTTTGTCTGACGGTGAAAATAAAAGTAAAAGGCCGGTTTGTTCTTGACTGATCACCGTAGGAGGGCCTGGCATTGGGGATGGATGGCGAGGTGTGAGTGCGGCTGCTGAGCCCTGCGGGAGCGCGCTGGAATAATTCCCAATTCCCGAGCGCTGCCAGCTCGGTGTCACCGCGGGCTCGGCACAGCCTCGGCCCCACGTAATTAACGCAATTAACGTAATTAACGCTCCCCGGAGCCGCACGGGTGCCATCAGTGTCTGCCACTCACTGAGGGGATGATGATGCGGAGGGCTCAGGAGGAGGCGGGGAGGGATCAGGGCAGGGGTGCAGGCAGGGATGGATGCAGGCAGGGATGCAGGCTGAGATGGATGCAGGCTGGGATGGATGCAGGCAGGGATGCAGGCAGGGATGGATGCAGGGATGGATGCAGGCAGGGATGCAGGCTGAGATGGATGCAGGCTGGGATGGATGCAGGCTGGGATGCAGGCAGGGATGGATGCAGGCATGGATGCAGGCATGGATGCAGGCAGGGATGGAGGCAGGGATGGAGGCAGGGATGGAGGCAGGAATGCAGGGATGCAGGCAGGGATGCAGGGATGCAGGCAGGGATGCAGGGATGGATGCAGGGATGCAGGCAGGGATGCAGGGATGGATGCAGGCAGAGATGCATGCAGGGATGCAGGGAAGGATGCAGGCAGGGGTCAGGGATGCAGGCAGGGATGGATGCAGGCAGGGATGCAGGCAGGGATGCAGGCAGGGATGCAGGGATTCAGGCAGGGATGGATGCAGGGATGCAGGGATGGATGCAGGGATGCAGGAATGCAGGGATGGATACAGGCAGGAATGCAGGCATGGATGCAGGAATGCAGGGGTGCAGGGATGGATGCAGGGACAGATGCAGGGATACAGTGAAGGATGCAGGGATGCAGGCAGGGATGCAGGCAGGGATGCAGGCAGGCATGGTGCTGCAGGCTGGGCACTGAGGTTTCTGTCCACCACAGCTGTGCCACTGCCTGCCCCCCGCCTCTGGGGTGCCCAAATAACTCCTGAACAAATTCGCATAATGTTTCTTATTTCAGTGTCAGGCAGTAAATAACACAGAGCCATAAACAGTCAGGATGCTGTAGAGAGGCAGGGTTATAAATTGCTGATGCAATAACCCATCACATATCCTTAAAGAAGGGATTTAAAATATTTAAGTGAATAAACATGCAGAGCTGGCCTGGTTGGGGTTTGGGGTGTTTTTCCCATCAGATTGGCTGCAGGATCCAGTAGATCCAGAGGAAAGCAGCCCACAGGCTGTGTGCCAAGGGCAGGAGTTTCACTCTCCTGCCCTGTGAGAGGTCTCTGACTGGGGCTTTTTCTGCTCTTTGTTATTTCAAAATGAAACCATTGGAAGGCCAAGCCCCTGAGTGCCTTCCTGCTGGAGCTCTGCCTTGTTCTGCAGTCTGGTGGATGCTGTCCAGCTATGGAGTGCTGGGATGAGCAGCACCCAGACCCTGCCTGCCTTCACTGCTGGCTGTGCAGGTGCCTCTCCAGCACCTGAAGCTTCCAGCAACCCTCCAGCACTCACAGAAAACAGAGAGAGGGACATCTGATGAGGGAATGGCTTCAAACTGAAAGAGAGCAGGTGTAATTAGATGTCAGGAAGGAATTGTTCAATCTGAGGGTGGTGAGGCCCTGGCACAGGGTGCCCAGAGCAGCTGTGGATGCCCCTGGATCCCTGGCAGAGCTCCAGGCTGGGCTGGAAGGGGCTCTCAGCAGCCAGGAGGGGTCTCTGCCCCCATTTCTGACTCTGCCAGAGGCAGCAATGGTTCCTGCACCACCCTTGAGCACTGGGAGGGGCAGGCCAGTGAGGCATCAGCTTTTGGTGTGGCTGTGGGGCTGCTGCTCCCTTCCAGCTGCACAGGCACAGCTGCCCTGCCTGGAGGGGCTCTGGGCAGGGCTCTGGAGTGGGAGCACAGGGAGCAGCTCCCATGAAGGATGGGACAAGGAGGCATTGCCATGTGTGCAGCCTCCGATGGCGCAGGCAGCACAGGAATGGCCATTGAGCGCTGGAAATCTGCACTGTCCAGGAGGGGGATCCTCATCCTGTGAGCCTCCAACCCCGAGGAGCCACAGAGAGGAATAAGGCACCAAAGGAGGAAAACAAGAGAGAAAAAGACCAGGGAGCTGCTGTCAGCAGCAGCAACAACCACAGAGCCTGTGAGCAGGGAAAACAGGAGAACCCCTGAGCTGGAGTCTGGCACTACCCAGGCAGCTTAAATAGGTACAAAACAGCTCTCAAGAAGCACAGAAAATTAGGAATTAACAGCCCCTCTGTGCCCAGCTGTGCTCCCACAGCCCTGCCCAGCGTCCCTGCAGGTGAGGGACACTCTTTGGCATGTGCCTGGTGTTAAATGCAGATCCTGGGTTCTGGGAATGGTTTCAGCAATTTGGCTCACCGCTCCTGAAGCAATTAGTCACTGGAACAACGTTGGCAGTGCCTGATGTCAGCACGGTTTCCATGGCAATGGGCAGATTCCCCAGCAGCCAGGAGTGAGCTGGGAGTGCAGGAACAGCCCCAGCCCCAGGCAGAGCTTCCCAGCCATCCCAAAGCACGGGGGCTCCTGTCCCTTTGGCGCTTTGTCCCTTGCTGAATGGGAAATGATAGCAGCAGGGAACCCCAGCCCAGGTAAACCCTGAGGGAGGTGTTTACACCTCCCTGTGCTCTGCAGCAGCTGCCCCAGAACACAGACACATGACAGGCTATTTATTCATAACAAATGTCACTAGAAATTATGTGAAATGCAAGGTCAGGTGAGTTATGGCCTAACTTGTATCATATTTTAGCACACCAGCTCTGTCAGAACATTAATTCTGCTCTGTTCCCTAAGTGCTGGAGCACCAAAGTGACATCTCAGTGTCTGGAACCTGCAGGGCTCCAGGTGTCCCCTGGGAACCTGCTGGGGTGGCAGCAGAGCCAGGGTGTGACAGGCAGGTGTGACAGGCAGGGTGTGTGTGACAGACAGGTGTGACAGGGTGTGTGTGACAGGGTGTGTGTGACAGGGTGTGTGACAGGGTGTGTGTGACAGGCAGGTGTGACAGGCAAGTGTGACAGGGTGTGTGTGACAGTCAGGGTGTGTGTGACAGGGTAGGTGTGACAGGCAGGTGTGACAGGCAGGTGTGACAGGCAGGTGTGTGACAGGCAGGGTGTGTGTGACAGGCAGGTGTGACAGGGTGTGTGTGACAGGGTGTGTGTGACAGTCAGGGTGTGTGTGACAGGGTGTGTGTGACAGGCAGGTGTGACAGGCAGGGTTTGTGTGACAGGCAGGTGTGACAGGCAGGGTGTGACAGGGTGTGTGTGACAGGCAGGTGTGTGACAGGCAGGGTGTGTGTGACAGGCAGGTGTGACAGGCAGGTGTGACACCAGGGTGTGTGACAGGGTGTGTGTGACAGGCAGGTTGTGACAGGCAGGTTGTGACAGGCAGGGTGTGTGTGTGACAGGCAGGTGTGACAGTCAGGTGTGACAGTCAGGGTGTGTGTGACAGGGTGTGTGTGACAGGCAGGGTGTGACAGGGGACACCTGTGGCTGCAGGGGACCGAGGGACACCACAACAGGTCATTCCAGCTGGCTCTGGGGAGAAAGGCAATGAGCAGAGCTGGGATTGAATCCCACTGATGCTGCCTGGGGACCAAGGCTGGGGGTGACAGTGTGACGTGTTCAGTGTGCAGATCAGGGGACAGCAGCCAGAACAAGGCAGCAGGGAAGGGCTGGAGCTGAGGAAAGTCATTCCCCACAAATGCCTCTTTTATGGCAAGGATTCCATGCAGGAGGCACAGGGGAATTGAGCTGCTGCCACAACAGAACCTGGCAGCCTGAGGTGCTGCCTGCCGAGAAGAAGATGATGATAATAATAATAATAGTAGTAATAATAAATAGTAATAAGAATAGCAAGAGCAACACAAGGAAATGGGTACTTAGTGCTCTGAATGGACTGTGAGGCTGATCCTGTAATTTGTGTGGGAGCTGCAGGGCTGGCTGGTTCCTGGGCAGGTCACAGGCAGGTCCTGCTGCCTGCAGAGCCCTCAGTGCCTGCTCTGGGGCCAGGCAGGTGGTGCCAGCTGTGCCCTAAACCCAGGCTGGCACTCAGAGCTGTGCTGGAGCCTGGCCCTGGGCAGGGACAGCCCTGGTGGCTCCCTTGGTGGGGCTGAGCCAGGTGGGAGCCCTGCCCAGGTACTGCCCAGGGCTCTGTGTGTCTGCAGCTGCCAGGGCTGCCTGAGGAGCTCCTGGGAGCACTGGGAAGGGAAATGGGAGCAAAGCACTTTGGTTTTGGGGCTCTTTTTGTGCTGGCCCTGGGCTCTGGGTGGGGACAGTGGCTTTGGCTGGCAGCAGTGGTGCCTCTGGGGCACAGCACAACAGCTCAGCAGCTTGGGTCTCTGTGCCACAGCCAGCTCCATGCCAGCTGTGCCACAGGGACACATCCTGGCAGCCACACAGACCATGGGGCAGAGCACCAGGAGAGGCTGGAGGTCTCCAGGACAGCAGCATCATTACAGTGATATTTATCCAGCCTCTCCTGTTCTCATCCCAGAGCACCCACACCCACAGCCCTGGCTTAAAAGTCACAGGCTGTGAGATTAATTGGGCTGTCAGTTCTATTTTCCAGCAAATGAACTATCCAGAGAGTCTTTCCCAAGGTCCTCTTTCCAGTGGGCGGAAATGTCATTTCAACATTAGGAGAGAAATGTAGGTGGGAGCTTTGTGAGGCAGAATTTATATCCCGCTCTCTCTGCTTTAAAGCTGGAGCTAATTGGAGCAAGCCTTAATGGCCAAGGAGAGGATGTGTTTGATTGATTTGAGTTATTTCATAGCTGTGGGGTGAGCCAAGCCTGATGCACAGGTGAGGGGAGGGGTGATGAGACTCCCATCTGGAAGGAGAATTGGGCTCTCTGGTGTCCTGTTATGCTTCAGATTTGGTCAGAACTTGTCCTGCTGGTGGGGTGTCCATTCCATACACCAACCTCAGTGCCTGCTTTCACCAGCCCTGCAATGTGTGCTGCTGCCCTGCCAGGACCTCAGCAGCCCCTGGGCAGTCTGTGCTCAAAGTCTGTGATCCCCTCTCTTCCCAGCACCTGCCTGCCCTCCTCAGCACCTGAGCCCCCAGCACAGCCCATCACACCCAGCCTGCCCAGAACCAACTAGAAATTCACTTGTATTAGCTTAAATGCAGATGCATTATCAACAGCCCACTAACCTTTCCGTCTCGAGTCTTAGCTTATGTCTTAAAAATCCACTTTTGGTATAAGTCTGTCAGATTTAATCCTTTTTAAATATCCTTTTCCCTGGTGAGGCAGCAAGATTTCTCAGGCAGCCCTGAAACTTGCAGATAAGATTTTGCTGGAATAAGACATCCAGATGAAATGAAGTCTCTATTGAAAGCAGCCTTTTGGGGGGTACCCCACTTTGTCCACGCTTGTCTAAAAGTTCCAAGCGTCAGTTTTCTCACAGGACAGCTCATTTAGGTGTGGCTGGACAAAGACCAAAGGAGATTTTTGTGCCTCACAAAGGAGGGGAGCCTTGGGAGCTGGTGTGTCTCTGACAGCCTCTCCTCTTGTGGGCAAGCTCCATTGCTGCCACACATCCCCACAGGCTCTGCTGGCATCTCCTGGGCCTTTCCTTGTGCATGGAGCCCTCAAGGAGCCACAGGAAGGGACCTGCAGGGCAGTTGTGGCACTGGTGGACAAGGCCCTGATGGCACCACTCTGTCCTTGTGCATGGAGCCCTCAAGGAGCCACAGGAAGGGACCTGCAGGGCAGTTGTGGCACTGGTGGACAAGGCCCTGATGGCACCACCCTGTCCTTGTGCATGGAGCCCTCAAGGAGCCACAGGAAGGGACCTGCAGGGCAGTTGTGGCCCCGGTGGACAAGGCCCTGATGGCACCACCCTGCCCTTGCCCAGCCCCCAGGGAGGTCACACTGCTCCTCCTTTTCCAGAACCTTCCAGCATCACCAACGTGAGGGCCTGGAGCACGTGGTGTGTTCCTCCTTCTCGGGCTCTCTGTGGTCAGGATAAACCTGAGGTGTTAGAGAGTCTCTTTTTCCCAGCCCTGAGATCAAAGGAGGAGTCAGGATTCCTCAGCTCTGCTTTTCAAGGTTGTTTATTCTCTGTTATCTCTAACATTCTTTCTCTGACCTGCTGAGATCTGTCTGGCAAGTCGATCTGTGGCACACTGACCACCCCTGGAGCTGTGTTAGTTTTTTATACTAAGAACTACGTGTACTTTATTTACAATAATTTTCCAGTACCTATCACCTATGTTAGACAGAGTATTTCTACTCTAAACCAATCCAAAAGTGCCACCATCACCCAGAAGATGGAGAACAAGAAGAAAAAAAGAGGAAGGACAAGGCATGACCAAATCTCTCCATCTTGGCTGCTGAGCCCCTATTCTAAAAACCCCAAAATTCTACTTTTTCACCCTGTGACAAATTCACTATCATTCTACTCAAACCCTTGTGGCTTGTAAATCCTCACACAAATTTGCTAATTGTTTCCATGGGCTAAAATCAAAGGCACAGGTGTTTGTGACTCCGTTCCAGGGCCTCTGAGCCCCCTGCCAGAGTCTGGAGCCCTCCAGGGCAGCCAGAGGAATGTCCTGGGTTCTGACACCTCCTGAGCTCTGGGATCAATGGCAGCATCCAGGGGCAGCTTGGGGCAACTGTGGGGAGGGTGAGGGGACAGCAAGGAGGGGCTGGGGGCACAGGCACAACACAGGGGCAGCAGGAGGGTCAGGCTGGGCTGGCCTGCAGTGCTGAGAGAGAGCGTGCTGGTTTCCAAGTTCTCAGAAGGCTGGTTTATTATTTTATTAATTTATTATTTATATATTAAAATAAATGATATATTAAAGCTATACTAAAGAAAGAGAAAGGAGACATCAGAAAGCTAGAAAGGAATGATAATAAAAACCCGTGACTGACCAGAGAGTCTGACAGCTGGACTGGGATTGGTCATTAATTAAAAACAATTCACATGCTGGGTAAACAATTCTCCAAATCACATTCCAGAGCAGCAAAACATGGAGAAGCTGAGGCTTCTCATCTTGCCAGGAGAAGAAATCCTGGTGAAGGGATTTTTCAGAAAATATCACAGTGACAGTGGTTCATGTTCATATTCAGATGTTTATTATTTCTTATCAGTAAAACAGTCTCACAACCATGAGTTGAGCAGCAAGGCACAAAATGGCCAACAATCTCTTGTTCCAAGGTCTCCTAAGACTAAACTATCCAATTAAGAGCTGACGCCTGGATTATTTTCCCTTTTAACCCAGTAACTGATCCCAAAGAGCCCTCAATGCAGACTTTTCTGCCCAATTACAAAATGCCACCCAAACCCATGAAGAAGAAGGAAGAAGAAGCATAAAGAGGAAACCCAGGACGACACCCTGTCCCCTCCATCTGCTTCCATCCACAACACACTGAAAATCCCAAACCCTAAATTTCTCACCAAGTGATACACCTACACTATTCTCTATGATCTATTGCACACTTTTGTGGGTTCCAGTCTACCTTGAAGTCTGGGAAACTTTCTCCATGGATGAGGGTCAGAGTCAGTGCTGCCCTAGGGGTGAGGGCACGCCAGAGCAGACACAGGAATATTCCCTTTTCTGCCCTGGGTTTGCACAAGAGCAGGGGCCTCTGCCCTGTCCCCGTGTGCCTGTGGAGGGGCTACAGCAGGGTGGGGGCTCTGTGTCCCAGGGTCAGCACAGGAACAAAGAGCACTCACAGTCCTGGCACTGTGGGCTGGGGGAGGAGATTCTCCAAGCATAGAGAGCTTTGCTTGTGTGTCTCTATGTGTGTGTGAGCTATTAATTTTTTAAAATTAATTTTCTGGTCAAGTGTGGAGCTACCTGCTTCTGGGTCACTAAAAATAGCTGTAAACAGGGCGCTGAGGAGGCTGTGTGCCTGCATTTCAGGGATGGCATCACCATTCAGAGACGCACACCGCAGCTAGATTAAAGGCTTAATGGCTGCAATTAAACTTCCTGCAGGAGTGATTTCCTTGCTGAGCTTTTCTGGCAGCAAACCCTGCGGTGCCAGCATTCCTCCAGCACAGAGGAGGTGAAGAGGGGAAGCCCAGCACGAGCCCAGCCAAAGGTGCAGCCTCTCTCCCCTTGGCCAGCCTCAGGGTTAGATCAAATCCATCTCAGCAGCATCTCTGGTGCACCAGATACTCTGCAGAATCAAGGAGGAATGAGGAAAAGCAGTGGGCAGGTGCCAGGGTGCCAATGGGCTCCCTGGGAAAAATCCACCCACGTCCAGCAGCTGAGGAAACCCTCCCCATCGAAATGAGCACGAGGTTCAGCTCAGACACAGGGGAGAGGGCCTGGAAGCCACCCAGCTGAGGAGCTGGGGGTTCAGGACATGTTTGGGTGGCTCCAGCCACCTCTGCAGCACGAGGATGAGCCAACAGGAGCCAAGCAGCTGTGTTACCTTCTCAGGTTGCTGTTGATAATTGTTGCCCTGAGATATGCAGGATGTCTCAGCCTCGGCCTGAGCAGCTGAAGAACGAGTCTGGGCTCTTCACTTTTCAGTCTTGAGGTTGTTTATTAATTCTTATCTATAAAATTTTCTCTCTTCCCTGCCTAGGTCTGCTCAACGGGGCAGCCACAGGCACTCTGTGTTGTCTTTTTGTACTACAAACTATGTATAACATATTTACACTTAATTCCCAATACCTATCACCAATGTTAGACAGTGCACTTCTACTCTAAACCAATCCCAAAGTGCCAACATCACTGCAGAAAATGGAGACCAAGAAGAAGGAAGGCTGGACACGCCCAGATTCCTCCATCTTGTCCCCATAACCACCATACCAAAAATCCTAAAATCTACGTTTTCACCCTGTGATCATTTTGTTATTACACCATTCAAACCTGTGTGACTTTCAGGTCCTCATACAAAGCTGGCAGCTTGCTCCAAGGGTCAAAATCAGATCCCCAGGTGCTCTGGGCAGCATGCCAGGGTCTCTGAGCCCCCCGGCAGGGTCCCAGCAACTCTGGACACCTGGAGGGATGCACTGAGTTCCGACATTACCCCCTCTCCAATCAGAGCCAGCTCTCTTGATTCAGTGGGAGGACAAAAGGAAAAAGGAGGATTGAGGCAATCAGGCAAGGGCAAACCCCTGTGGTGCCGTCACTGGGATGTCTTTGCTCAGGCAGGTGGGCACTGACACGTCCTGGGGGGGCAGGAAAGCCTTTGAGCCTGGTTAACAAGCTGGTCTGGGGCAGAGACACACAGCAAAGAAAGCAAAAGCCATATTTCTGCTCATCTTTACAAACAGGGCTGCTGACAGCGAACTCTGTTGTAAAGCACTATGCTGCCTGAGGATGAAAATTGCCAGATGAAAGCTTTGTATATGATTTTTTGCTTCAAGTACAACTGTTATCATTTTAAGTGATCTTTAGTGCCTGATTTTGACATCTTCTTTTCAACCTTGCAGGCTTGTTTTCATTGGCCTGAAGAGCAAATCTGCCCATTTCTGAGCTGGAACAGCTCTCTGGTAGGAATTGCAGCCAGGTCAGAATGAAGGCTAACGCAATCTTGTTTGTGCGGAAATGGTGCTCGGATGGAAACAAACGTAACCAGGGCCCCAGAGAGCAGCCACAAAGTCAGAGCACTGCACTGCTATTCTTTTTCATTACAGCAGCAATGTGTGCTTCCTTTGAGCTGCCCATTTATTTCTAAGTCTTCAAAAGAGAGGAAGCAAGAGCAAGTCAAGGAAGGAGGATCAATAAAACCAAAGGAATGAAAGGCAGCGAGACCAGGCTCATATGGAGGTTAATGTCCAGCTCTCAATAATTACACCTTCACTGCTGGGGCACTTTCAGAGTTCAGGAAAACAGAGACCCCTCATTAACTCACGGCTGCTCTCCTTGGGATCACCAGTGGAAAGATTTGAACCAAAAGTAAAGCACGATGAAGTTGTTCTGGTCCAACGGAGAGCAGAGGAGGGGATGTCCCCAGCCACACCAGCAGTTCTCCAAATGCCTGGGGATAGGCAGCAGATCTGCCTGCTGGTGGTTATGAGAACCTGGAAGTTGGGGCAGAGGGGTCTGTGATGCTTTCTGCCGGGCAGAAGGGGCAGTGGGATGCTGAGCAGTCACTCACCACAATGGTGCTGTCCCTCAAAAGAGCAGAACTGCTGGCAGGAGAGTGGGTGAGCAGTGCTGCTCCCAAACAGCCATCCCCAGGGATGTGGCTCCTCACCTGCACCAGCTGGGCTCTCCCCAGGCAGATGTTGCCTACTGCAGCCAGGAGTGGAAGCTGCCTTTGTGGGGACTTGAAGCAGCAGGAGAGCCCAGTTCCAGGGAGCAGCATCAGGACCATAGCTGGCACTCTGGTGGGATCTTCTCAGCTCCCAGCTTGGCCCTCTCTGACCCAGTTCACAGGCACTGGTGGGCACACGGTGCCCCTTCTCCCCACCTGGGCCATCAGGCCTGCACAGGACCTGTGGGGAGCAGGGGCAGGGGGAGGGTGGCATCACCAGGGCTTGGGCACTGTGCTCACTGCCACCCACCATGGTTGGTGTCCCAGCCCCTCTGCTTCCATCCCCTTCCATGTGCTCCAGGCAGTGGAAAGCAGCTCCAGCCTGGTTCAGCAGCTGAACCTGGGCCAGGAGTGACCTGGGCAGCGCTGCAGCTCCAGACAGGCAGCTAGGTAGGTCAGCCAATTTTAAATATGCCTCTGTGGTGAAAATAGAAGAGAGAGCATCCATCACCTTCAGCTGGTATAAATGCATGTCCTCCTTCTTTCAATCACACCTGCCTGCCTCTTGCACACTGCCAGCCTTTCCTGCCCACAGGAGGATCCTGTGTCTTTTTCTTCGCTCTGTTTAAATTCGCCTCCTTGGAACAGTGGCATCTCCACTAACAGTGAACATTTTGTTATTGCTTTGCTTCTCATCCCAATTTCCTGTGCTTCTCGTGCCATCTTCTCCAGACACCTTTCCCTTTCTCGTTTCCCAGCTATTATTTTCTGATTTCTAGCAGCTGTCAGCCTAACTTCTGGCTAAATTGTTCCCTTCACTGTTTCTACAACACTGCTTAAAGAGCTCTTTCACTTTCCATTCACAGCCGTTTAGTTATTGTTTTTTTCCACCCAGTCAGTTTTGCTGGTAATTTCCCCTGATTTATTTCAGCATTTTTGAAGCAGTGAGAGGCTCTATTGCTGGCTGGGGCTGCCCTCTGCTCCTCCTGACTATAATCGGATCACAGGCACTACTCCCCAAGCAATTACCTCTTCTTCAGCAATTAAATCAATGCAGCCACAGAGCATCCTCTTGCATCTGGCTTAATGGTTTCTGTATCAGGATTTGTCCATCTGAAGCCTCTGGAAGTTCTCCTGACACTCACCTTGGTCACACACATGCCCAGAGGAGGTTTCCCCATGGCATCACAACCCAGACACTGTGGGTGGGAGGCTGCTGGCACCAATTTCTGCTTTAACGCAGCAGACATTTTGCCCTTCTTTCTTTCTACTTGCCAGAAATTTAAATAAATTGTAAATTGCCAGATGAAGCCACGTGCGTGAACGATCACAAGGTTTTATTGCAACACCATCCCCCCAGGCTGCCCGGTGTGCAGCCCTTGGATCTTGCAGGCTCATCCATTGCCAGCTGCATCCTCTCCATGACGTTAGCCTGCAACTCAGCAGGAGCAGGAAACATTTCCCAGGTGCTGTATAACTCTCCTACAGCCATAAAACAAGTGGCTGGGCCCGTGTGCCCGTTTATCCTGGATCAGATGCAATCCCCACACGGGCTCCTGCGCCCCCGTTGCTCAGCAGGCCTGTTAAGTGTTTTTGCTGCAAGGCTGTGAGAAGAATGATTTATAGCCCAGGGATTTAGTGACATCTTTTTCTTGTTAAATCATCTCTTTCTCATCCAAGGTGTAGGACTCGGTGTCTTTCCGACAAGAAAAAAGAAATTCCCTTTTTGTCTTGCTTTTTCCAGTGGCATCTTAGAAGGCTCTTTTTTTATTTTTTTTTTTTTCCTGTTGCATCTTCAGCACAGATTTTGGCTGTGCAGGTCCAAGCAGAGCTGCTCCTCAGAGCTGAAGGGGAATGAAAGCTTGGGCCCTTCAGGTGACTTTTGCTGCCAACCTGCTCAGCTCCCTTCAAGGCCAGGATTGGCAGGGGAGGACCTGAATGACCTCGTTTTTCACAGCATCTCCTCTCCTTTGGTGGTGTCTGTGCCAGAGCCACCAGCTCCCATGGGAACAGCTCAGCCCAGCTCACCTGTGGCACCTCAGAGGGGAGGGAAGCTCAGAGGAACCCCCAGGCACAAAGAGCCCCAGCCCAGCCCTGCTCCTGGTGTGCCACGAGCTGAACCTGCCCCCAGCCTCTGCTGCTGGTCCCTGCTCCTTGGCTGCAAAAAAAGCCTTTGGAGAAAGAAACCAACCCACCCCACAAAGAAATAAAGCCTGCTTTGCCTTTCTGCCCCAATTCCAAGCAACCTTTAGTGCCAGGAGCAATAATGAATGTGTATTTTTTCCCTGGGAAAGGCTTTCTGCCTTGCCGTGGTGCCAGCCCCAGAGTGGATGGTTCAGCACCTGACCCATTGCTGTGATTGCCCTTGTCCTGCTGCCTCTTTGTGCCCTGTGGGGGTGCTGGGGGAGCAGCTGTGGGGGTGCTGGGGGTTACAGGCACCTCTCTCCATGGCTGAGACATTTTACACTGGCTCGGTCTATATCTGCTGCGTTCTGCACTATATATTTTCATTACTGGGAAGAGCTGAGGGCTAAGGATGCTTAAACTGTAATAAATACATAAATTGTTCCTGAGGACTCCCAAACACCCTGATGGAGGCCTGGGGAAGACACAATTACCTTCCAGTGTAATTGAAGCCCTCGGAGAGGTCACTTTATTTTCATAGCCCTGAATTTTTTATGATGAATGGTTCCTAATATGCAGCTGACAAAGATGCTCATATGGTGTTGCTAAGTGAGAATATGAGAAAAGGGAGGGGATGTGATTATGGGGCTGCAGAGCTGTCTTTCACAGCACCACTGGCCCTGCTCCCTGTGCCAAAGGCACAGCAGGGCTGGAGGGGAGAGGGGCAGGCTGGATGTGGGGCCAGCAGCAGGATTGCACCTGAAACACTGGGCACCTTTAGTCTTCCCTCCTGGACCCTCAGCAGGACCTGGATATGGGCTGGTTCCCCCCAGTGCCAGCACTGGGTGCCCTGGGTGGCCGTGGGGTGGCTCCCAGGCAGTCCCTTGAAGCAGAACCATGGACCAGTTTGGATTGGAAAGGGCCTGAAAGATCATCTCATTCCAGCCCCCCTGCCATGGCAGGGACACCTTCCACTATCCCAGGCTGCTACAAGCCCCATCCAACCTAGCCCTGAACACTTCCAGGGATGGGACACCCACAATTTCTCAGGGCAACATTTTCCAGTGCCTCACCATCCTCACAGTCAAGATTTTTTTTCCTCTATCTCACCTAAATTTTTCCTGGTTCAGTTTGAGCCCTTTACTCCTCCTCCTATGACTACAGTCCCTGATGGAGAATCCCTCTTTGGCTTCCTTGGAGGTCCCCTTCAGACAGTGCAGCTCTGGGAGAGGAAACTTTGTCCCTTGTGAATGCAGAAGCTGCTTTAGCTGTGGGGTTTGTCTGCTGCATTAACTCCTTGGGACTACAGTTTATTTAGCTTTGAAATGGAGCTGGGCCTCTGGATGGAAGGGACTGACAGCTCAATTTTTCAGGAATTTATTGTCCCCAGTATTAATTATATGACCCACTTTGGTTGCAGGCTTTTATCTTTGCCTGCCACTCGTTTTACTGTAAATCTCTGTCCAGGCATTTTGGCTCTGGGGTACCCCTCAATTGGGTTCTGTGTATTCATTAGCACTTTCTGATACCGCAGTAAAACCTTTTTGCATAAAAGTGGCTATTCATTTTCTGGCAGTAAGCGTAAAAGACAACCAACATTACCCATAAAAACAGCAGTTTATTCCAGCAGCAAGTGTCTCCATGGGAAGAAGAGGGATCCCTGCCAGGCCAGCTGCTGGGGTGCTCAGAAAGTGCCCACTGACCAGGAGACAGTGGAGCCCAGGGCGGGCACTGCCGTGTCCTCCTGCAAAGGGGAGGCTGGCACGGCTGGGAGGGCACCCTGGGCACCCTGGTGGCAGCAGCTCCTCTCAGACTGGCACAAAATTCTGGTTGTTCTTCCCCCCCAGCCCAGACACATACAAGGTGGTGTGTGTCTTTGTGTGTGTCTTTGCTGCTCTTCGCACTCCTTGATGCCGTGTCCCCCGGCACAACAAGCACTTCTGGCACTGTGGTGTTTTCTGAAAAATCCCTTTGCCAGGATTTCTTCTCCAGACAGGATGAGAAGCCTCAGCTTCTCTGTGTTTTGCTGCCCTGGAATGTGATTTGGAGAATTGTTTACCCAGCATGTGAATTGTTTTAATTAATGACCAATCACCATCAGCTGTGTTGGACTCTGAGTCTGTCATGGATTTTTATTATCATTCTTGTCTAACCTTCTGATGCCTCCTTTCTCTTTCTTTAGTATAGTCTTAGACCATCATTTCCTTTCAATAGAATATCATAAAATAATAAACCAGCCTTCTGAGAACATGGAGTCAGATTCTCATCTCTCACCTCGTCCTGGGGACCTCACAACACCACAACACACTTGCCATTTTCTCCCAGCTGATAGTGACAGGCTCTATTATTGGGCTCATTACCAAGGCAACAGGCTGGTGCTCTGGGGCCTGGGCTGCCCCTCCTCAGGCAGCAGCACCAGGGATGGGTCCCCAGAGCCCAGAGCGGGTCCTGCTGCTCCTGGGGGCTCGCAGCCTCCCTGCTCCCCAGCCCCAATCAGGCATTCAGGAAGGGCTCATATCAGAGGATGTAATTCCACTCCCACACGTTCCCCAGAGAAATGAGAGTTAAACAATGAAAAGATTGATTTTCCAATGAATGTCAATTTGTTTTCTAACTGAAATATCAAATTGCGGAGGGCTGGGAGGAGGGGAGCACGGCTCAGTGCAAGAGGGGACTTGTTTTAAATGGGCAAACAATTAATTCCCAGATTCATTACAACGATTGTAAGTGAGGGTACATGAAACAGTAAATGCATTTAATTTGGAGCCCAGCATTTCCCCTGATGAGCTCGGCAGCTACAATATGCTCTCGCCATTGGAGAAGCTTCCCTTCCACTGCAAAATTTAATTACCTCTTCATTACTCCAGGAAATTGATGGGAGACTGACGCAAGGCTGGAATCTTCACAGGATGCTCCTGAGCTGCCTCCTGCACCGTGCTGCCAGGGCTGCTGAGACAAGGCTGAGTGGGAGCTCACACCCAGAAAAGTGCCAGGATCCCTCCTGTCCCCACAGTGTGCGTCCCTTTCTGCAGGAGGAATGTCCCCTTCTGCAGGACAAGTGTCCCTTTCTGCAGGACAAGTGTCCCTATCTGCAGGAGAAGTGTCCCTTTCTGCAGGACAGGTGGCCCTTTCTGCAGGACAGGTGGCCCTTTCTGCAGGAGAAGTGTCCCTTTCTGCAGGACAGGTGGCCCTTTCTGCAGGAGAAGTGCTCCTTTCTGCAGGATGAGTGTCCCTTTCTGCAGAAGTGTCCCTTTCTGCAGGAGGAGTGTCCCTTTCTGCAGGACAGGTGTCCCTTTCTGCAGGACGAGTGTCCCCTGGGTGTCCTGGCCACCCTGCAGGGATGGAGGCCCCGGGCAGGGCAGGGCTGGATGCCCCATGCCAGCACCCCAGTGTGCCCAGATGTGGCTGCAGGCAGCCAGGACGGGGCTGCTGGCAGAAACAGCAGCTGGAGGACAGGACAAGGCTCCTGCACAGATGCCACCCTGCAAAAGGGCACAGAGAGGGTGGGTGCTGCTTTCTGCTCTGCCACAGCAGCTCAGTGTCTCCTGGTGTAGACCCTGAGGGTGCCAGCTCTTGCATCAGTGCCTGGCAGCAGCTCTTCACAGCCCGTGGGCCTGGGAGAAATCATCAGGACGGCTGTGCAGTAAATAAATGGATCCAGGCAGGCCAAATTGACTTGCCAGGTAATTATTTAATGACTAGCTGTGAGAAACAGGGCAGAGAGAACAGCACAGCCTCCAGGAGGGCTGCTCCAGAGCCTGCACATCACAGGTGTGGCAGGGAGCTCAGGTTTGGATCCAGCTGATGTGACAGGAGACGCTCAGTGGGGATGATCATGGCCCTGGCCACCCCTGACACCCAGCCCTGCTGATGGCTGGGGAGGATCCAGGTGCCAGGCACTGCCCCAGAGCAGGCAGCACCCCAGGGGCACCCCCAGGGACAGCTTTTGTCCAGCAAGGATAAGGAGAGCAGCATCCCTTTGCTCAGGTGCTGATTTATGGGTTTCAAGTGCATGCAGCTGCTGTCTCACTTCCACACTGCCTCCAGCACTTTTGAGGTGCTTCCCCTGGAAAATCAGCTGCAGACAGAGCTGTCAGCAGTGCCAATGTGATAACAGCTTCTGTTGGCAGTGCTGGTAAACAAGTGCCTTGGAAACCTCCACTGAAAATAGAGTTGTGGCTGTCTGCTGCTCTCCTGAGGAGAAAGGAGCATTTCCCCCCACCCAGGCACTTTCCCTGAGAAGCCCCCAGGTCCCTCAGCCTGCTGGTGGAAAATGCAGCAGTGCCAGGGCCCAGATGGAGCCCAGGACCTGGAGCCTCCCCTGGGAGCTCCTGGGCTCCCCAGGCTGCAGCAGGGCCAGAGGCAGAGATCAGCTCAGCTGTTGATTACCTGCCCATCTCTTTTAAGACAGATGATCCATTTTATGGGCTGCCATAAAAGCACAAGGAAACTCACACAAATCAGGCAAAACTGCCACTTCCCCAGAATGATCCTTCCTGCTCCCAGCAGCAGGGACCCACGTGGAGCCCATCAGCAGCACTCCTAGGAGATGCTGGCTGATGCTGGGGTCCCAGAGGCTCAGCCCCCCTGGCAGGGCTGAGCAGGCATCAGGGCAGCCTGGATGCTCCCAGGGGTACCCAGCCACCTCTAGAGCCTTTGGACAAACTTTGGCTTCCCACAAACAGATCCGTGTCCTGCAGACTGACCCACTGGCTTCCAAAGTGCTCTTTCTGGTATAATATATTGCAGTTGTGCACAGAAAGGTGATTTGAGGTGTTGGAAACTGCCTGGGGTTTGGGGAAAAGGCATTTTTGAAACTACTGGTTTTACTGCAGAGTGAATGGTGAAATGGCCCCTGAGGTTCCTGCCCTGGCTCCCCCAGCTTTGCTTTTACCTTCCAGCACTGTAGACATGTTGAAACCCTCAGACTGAGGGGGAAATATGATTCAGCAAGAGCACTACAGCACCTTGTAGGTATGAAATTAACGATCTCTAATTAGGGTGGCAATAATGAGAAGGTATTTAATAATTAATTTCTTCCTATGAATTATTCGGTGTGTTCTTAACTCCAGGGCTCTGTTCTTTGGCAGAGAACACCTCTGAGCCCTCATGGGGCATCCCCTGGGTGCTGCTGGCAGCAGAACCCCCTCCCCACCAAATCCCAAAGGCCAGAGGGGCAGCCTGGGGAGCTCTGAGCTGCTTCCCCAAGCACAGCCCCAAATGCAAATCCCTTCAACCACAGAAAATCTCCTTTCAGGCAATATTTCAGCCACAAGAGGCTTCTGCTTCTGCAGAGGGAAGAGAGACCTGTCATGCACATGCCGCTGTTCATGGTTTGAGCCTGTTTGCTGTCATTAACTTCGAGTTACTAAATTTACAGAGGAGCATGGAAATCAGCCTTGGCCCTTCCCAGGCCTTGAGATGTTATCTGGGTTATCCACAGAGGGTCTGAGCTCAGCTTTCAGAATAAATGAGTGTTGGCTGTAGCTGTGGAGCCATCTGTGCTGCCAGGCTCCAAACCTGGGGAAGCCTCGTGCTGGGGGCTGTGGGTGCTGGCGCTGGTGCCAGCCATCCCAGTGCCACCCATCACCCTGCCAGCCACCATCCTGCCAGCCATGACCCTGCCACCCATCACCCTGCACCCATCACCCTGCCAGCCACCACTCTGCCCACAGCCTGGGCTGCCCACCTTGCCCTGCAGCCCTGTGAGCCCGGGCACTGCAATCCCCTGGTGCTATATTGCACTAAATAGTTATTTAATTGTTTGCACTGGGTGTTTTGGTAATTTGCACTGTTCACACGGTTTGTATCCCAAAACCGATTTATTAAAAATATGGATATTGATCTAGTACCGATATCCAACTGTGACAGACAAAGACTCTCTAACAGTTTAAAATTAGAAAGTGGGTGTTTATTTGGGGATAATTCCCAAATACACACTGTGATTTCCAGGTGATTACAGAGTCCTTTTATCCACACAAGTATTGAATAGCCAAAATACAAATGCATATTCATAACTTTGGTACATCCCATTCCCCACTTCCCATGGTAATTAGTTCAAAAGCTGTTAAGCATGCGTAGCTTGTTCCTCAAAATGAGTCAGTGGTCCCTTTCATGGGGAGGGGTCCCAAAATGAGGAAATAAATTAAGTCTTCCTCGTTCTGACCTTTCTACCTTTTCAATGCAAATGTGACAAATGAACCCTTGGTAGAACTCCCATTCCCCATCTTCGATTGGTTTCAGAACAGAGGATGCCTACAATCATCTCATGTTCCTAGAAGCCATTTATCATTTAAAGCTATTTATTTCTATATTCTTCATTATAAACCCAGCTAACCAAACATTATGTTGACAAGCTATCAATTATTAGTTAACTACTGACTCTTAACTCCATCAAGGCCTAGCCATTTATTTTGATTCACTCCAATAAAGCTTATCTCTAACTAAAACCTCAGCTCCTCTAAAATCCCTAAACTCCTTAAAGTTTATGTCTCATAACCTCACGGTTGTCTTCTTCTTCTTCATCTTCTTCTTCGTCTTCTTCTTCTTCTTTGCCTTCTTCTTTGTCTTCATTGTCTTCATTTTCTTCGTTTTCATCATCGTTGTCTTCGTCGTCTTCATCATCTTAGTTTTCTTCATCTTCTTCATCTTCTTCTTCTTCTTTGTCTTCTTCTTCGTCTTTGTTGTCTTCTTCATTGTCTTCATCTTTGTTGTCATCTTCTTCTTTGTCTTCTTCTTCTTCTTCTTCTTCTTCTTCTTCTTCTTCTTCTTCTTCTTCTTCTTCTTCTTCTTCTTCCCCTTCTCCCCTTCTCAGTGTCATCCCTGGTGGTCTCTTCCCAGGTCAGTCCTTCCCCCCGCCCCTCCCATTGCTTGTGGCCCTCCTCCTCCGCCCCCCATCCCCAGGTATAAAAATCTCCTTCCGTGAGCCATCAGGGCTCTTTTCCATGCGGGGTTTTCCCCTCTGGTGGTTCTCAAGTCAATAAACAGAGGACACCCATTCCCATGTGGAGGAGAGTGCTCCCGATCTTTTGCTTTTGTCTGTGTAAGACCGTGTGGGCTGGGGTCCATAGCTGGCTGGATTGGACCCAGCCCACCCAGACACAGTGTTACCCTGGGCTTTCCAAGCCCACCCAGACATGGTGTTACCCTGGGCTTTCCAAGCCCACCCAGACACGGTGTTACCCTGGGCTTTCCAAGCCCCTGAGCCTTTGGCAGCCTCCTGGGTGAGGGGCTGACACCAGCAGGACCATCTCTGATTGCATTTCTGGCTGTGCTGGTTTGCCTGGCCTGGTCAGAGCCCCGTGTCAAGGCTCATCTCCTATGAGGCAGAGCAGCTTCTCCCGTGGGGCTGGAGCTCAGTTCAATTCATCACCCACCTCGGAGCCCACAGTGCCAGCCCTGTTGCCATGGCAGGCTCTGGCCGCTCTCTTCACTCCCCTCACCCTTCAGGAAGACAGCTCAGAAGATTTCTGCCTCCATGGAGAACCCTGAGCAGCCCCAGGGTGCTGCAGGCCGCTGGCAATTCCTCCCTGCCAGCCCTGAGTGAGTTCCCTGGCAGAGGGCACCGTGCCCAGCAGCACGGGCACACAGCCCTCGTCCCACCTGGGCTCTGCGCAGCACTGAGCAGCCTCCCTGTGCAGGCTGGCACCCTGACCCGGGCCCCTGGCACCCAGGGCTGGCTCAGGCCACAGGGGCACTGCAGGTGTGTCACTGACACGCGCTGGTGGCCCCCTGAGCATCCCAGCTTGCTCCACTGGCATCTCCATCCTCGTCACATGTCCTGCTTCACTTCAGCTGAGCCTCGCTGTAGCTTTTGGGGAATGTTGGGAACACTTGCTGGCTCCGTCCCTCTCCCTCCTCCCTGGCTCTGTTTCCATGGTTGTTTCTCCCCATGGCTCTCTGTGGCAGGGGAAGGGTGATGTGCCAGGACCTTGTGCAGCTCACACATCCTCCAAGCTGCTTGGTTGCCACGTGGCTCATTCTCAGTCAGTCCTGAAAGCCTCAGCATCTGCCACCCCATCCTGTAACCCAACCCTTCCAGCAGGACCCCTGCAGCTCTGTTCTTGGTGCCTGGAGAGTTTTCACCCTCACATTCCTCTGCCCTTTCATGCATTATGTGACTGTGATCTGCAGCACAGAGCCCTGTGCTTAAACCTGCTGCACTGGGGCTGGTTCTGCCCAAACCAGCAGAACACATCCCTCCTGCAGGACACTCCTCCTCCCTGGCCTCTGCTGCTGCTGAAGGAGCAAGGGACCTGCCTGTCACAGCTGTGCCTGCCTGAAGATCCAGCCTGGCACAAGGAGCTCAGTGCTTCAATCACAAATAATTTAAAATTCATAGCTTTTTTAAAAAATTATTTTTCTCCTGTGTGCTCGTTATTGAGCAGAACCCCCACAGTTCTTTGCTGCATAAATCTGTTGGCATAAAGCAATCAGCACGCTTCAGCCCTTGTCCTGCCTGGCTGGACCCTGTGGAAAGAATGAATTTGGGGCAGGGAATTCCTTTTCTGGCCCCAGTGGGATGGCCAGCATGGCCCAGCTGATGGCTGCTGGAAATGCACAGCCACAAGGTTCCCATGGTGTCCCAGGCAGATTTTCTCTCTCACACAGACATGACTCACTTGCAAAGCAGCCAAAATAGGCTCAATCTGTTCCTGGGATTCCCTCATACAGGTGTCTCTCCTTTTCTGGAGTTTTTACAGGGACTGCAGAGGGACCATTCACCTCCTGCTTTGCAAAATGAGTTGTGCTGGACATTTACACTATCGTTACATTTTCTTTTTCAGACACATTTTAATTAAACAAATTTTCCTTTCATTTTGTCCTTTTTCTGGCTGATCAAGAATAGCATCAAGAATATAGATAAACCCAAGAGAAAAAGGTCATTTGCAAAGCAATAATTTTATTTTTTTCCACCTTCTTCTCCACTGGCAAGGATTCAAGCAACCACCCACAGGCTGGTTTCAGTTTGAATTTAACCAAGTGCCAGAGCAGTGCCTCCTCCTCCCACTGAAGGATTGCTCCTGCTGCTCTATCCATGCAGTGATAAAAATGATGCTGCCAAGGTGGGATGCTGCTTCTGGGATGGGCACGTGCTCCCAGGTGGGCACTCTGGGGCTTCAACTCTTGGCACGTTTTGCTCTGTTTTGTCCCATGGAGCTGGCACATGGCACCTGGCAGCAATGCTCTAAAGAGCAGCAGAAGCATTGATTTCCAATATCCAGCAGTGCATTTCCTCTCATCCTCTCTCCAAGGAGGTGCAAAGGGCAGTGCATCCCACAGGAGCTGAGGCAGCAGCTGAACCCAGTCCAGGTGCAATCAGCTCTTCTGCTCCTGCCAGCCCTTTCAGGACCCCCACTGCTGTGCCCTGCTGCTCCTGCCCCCCTCTTCTGCTCTGCCCTGCCATTTCTTCCCTTCAGGATTGCCTCCCAGCAGTGTCCTTGCTAATTTCTCTTCAGGCTGGCATGGCTCCTCAACAGCACTACCTCACAATGAGCTTTTCTGAGCTATTAGATGGCAAAGGTTTAATTTTCTTGCCTTTTTTCCTCTGCCTTCTGAAAACCTTTACCTGCAGTATCCACTCGCTCCCTTCCTCCTGAGTTTACGTCTCAGTGGCTGTAATAAATGGCAATGGAAATAATGCTCTGGATTTTCAGGAACTAATCAAGCATGATTGGGCAGCAGCACAAAGCCAGGGCAGCTGTTCAAAGGAGCAGATCCCAGGGGAAGGAGGGATTGAAATCCCTGTCTAGCCAGGAGAGCAGGGAGAATGGAGGGGAATGCTGGCTCACCTGGCCCCTGTCCTTCCCCCACTGGAGGGGATCAAACCCAGCACTGTGAAGCATTAGGCATTGAGAAAAAAATTTCCCTCTCATTTTACTCAGCTATTAATTTGGTGGAGCTGGTTGCAGTTCAGGCATGCCATACACGGGAGAAGTCATCCCATGGAGAGCCTCTGCAAGGAATTTGGGAGCAGAGAGCTGCTGATATCAGCAGCAGGATGAAAAGATTTTGTGAGTTATGTGCACCAATGTCAATCATGCTTCCCCTTGGTGCTTCCCTTCCGGCAGGAGGTGCAATAAATCACACACATCTCCTCAGTGCAATGCTCTTCTGGTTGGCCTTGGAGGCAGAAGATGAAGCCCGAGCAGCAGGTGGGTGGGGAAAAGCAAGGACTGCTGTGAACATCAAGGAAAGCACCTGCAGCTGGGGTGAGCCAGCAAACCAGGCCTGTCTGAGCCAGCCCAAGGCCCAGACAGTCAAAGGGAGGCTTTAAAATGTCCTGGGGAAGAAGCAGCTCTGTCTAAACCCATGCATGATGTATTTCTGTCCAGTTTGCATGACCTCAAGGAGGCTGCATCTCTCAGCAGGCAGCTCTTTGATGGATCCTGGGCAGTGCCTGCTGGTGGGATTGGGCAGGGAGCAGCTCCAAGGCAGCAGGAGCAGAGGCAGAACATGAGGAGGATGAGGAGGGTGTACCCCAAAGCTCAGGGGGGTCACCTGGACATTGGGATGATGCTCTGAGTTAGGGCACAAAGCTGTGTCTCTGCAGCTTCTGAATTCTTTGCTGTTATTTATGGACTCTTCCCTCCATGCTCTTATTTATACTCCCCAAGGCAAGCTGGTAAGTGACCCACTGCCTTGTGAAAAATCCTGTCATGCTCATTGCACCTGATTTAGTGCCTGCTAAGTAACAGTCTGCAGATAGGCTTGGGGCAGCCTCACATCTCTCTTTTGGAGAAATACAGCACTTCCCTGGACCACAGCAAACTCTCCTCCCTCCAGCTTTCCCTCTGCCACAGGGAATGAGTTTCAGAGATTTTCTCAGCTCATTATTCTAAACATTTCCTGTTAGGTGTCTGATTAGAGTCTCACAGGCTGTGTTGTGATATAACATCTGCTTCTGATGGGGCTGTGGCAGCCAGGAGAGAAATCCCTCGCATTTAGATGGAGATAAGAGATAAATCTGGGCTGCACTGGGGAAAGGAAAAGCTGCTGGGGGAAGCCCAGGTCCCTGAAGGCAGCATGCAGAGAGGTGACAGAGGTGACAGAGGTGACCTGCTCCCTCAGGAAGCACTGGCAGCTCTGACTTGATGCACATTTTTCAAGCTGACTTTCAGCCTGCACTAAGACCCATGAGCAGGCCATGAAAGGAGAGAGAAATTGAAGCTTTCCCTGGTTTTGTGTACAAAACATAGAGAACCTCTGGGAGTTTGCAAATGATGCAGGAGGAGCAGCAGCAGAGGGTTGTGCTTGAGGTAAAATCAGCTCATGGTCAGGACTCTCCCCTCATATGCCACATCAAGGGCTCACTCTCTGCTTGGCTCAAGTGCTACCACACCTATGACAGCTTTGAAACCTCAAAGTCAGATTTAATTTTAAGAGGTTAGCCAAGAGCAGCAAACAGATCTCTTCAGGTTTGTACTCAAAAGTTTTTAAGCTTATTCCTTCTTTGGTGATTTTTTTTTTGTTTTATTTTTTTTTCCTGCTGCCTGTAGTTGCATAAAAAAAATCTAAACCTAAAAACCAAGCAAAGTTTCTGATTAATCATTTTAATAATTTCTTATGTTTGAAGAAAAAAGGCTTTGGTTTGGAATTCTTCTGAAAACAGAGTCCTTCCATGCTGGGCAAACAGAGTTACCTGGCAACAAGGCAGGGGAAAATAAAGGGAGCAGGAGGCAAGGGGGGAGAGGAGCAGAGCTGTGCCCTCCCCTGTGCTCTCCCCATGTCCTGTGGGCTCAGGTGCAGGGGTGGCTGTCCTGCTGGTGCCTCTCCTGGGCCATCAGCACCTCCTCCTCCTCAGCACTCATCTGGAGGCTGCTGTGCCATGAGCCCCTCCTTGGCAGGGTGTGGGGACAGTCCCCACCACCCATCTTGTTCCATGCAAAGGCACCAAGAGACCCCATGCACAAGACACTGCTCAGAGCAGCCCAGAGCACCATTTCCAGCCTGTTCCAGACAGTTTGTTCCAGCTACACCCTGGCTCTTTGAAGAGTCATCAAAATCTGTCTTTGAAATGCCACACGATGAAACAGCTTGATTGGAGTTGTGGTGGAACATCTGAGGGTCAATTACACTCCCTGCATAAAAAACATTAGGGCATCCTGTCCTTAATCTTTTTTATGGCTTTGCCTGCTTTAAAAGGCCTGTATATAAACAAGGCTTTAAATAAATAGACTTGGAAGTATAATCTCCTCACACAGATTTTTACAAAACTCTGTGCAAACCCTCTCAATCTTCAGGACAAACTAAATGGGTTGAAACCATTAGGTTTCTCCCTGTAAAGTGGCTTTTAGAAATGACCCTTCTTTGAGCTCTCTGGGTTTTCCTACCTGTGCTTTTAGATGTGTAGGCAGATCAGTAAATGCCAATACCAGCCTTATCTCTCCTCAGCTTTTTCCTTTTTATTCATCCAAAGATCTCACCAGTCCATTTGTGCACAGCATTAAACTCCTCATGAGCACTCATAATTCCCCTGCATCCTGACAGTGCCTTCATCCCCAGCTGCACAGCACTTTAGAAGAATTACACTGTATTTGCTACCTGGCTGATCAGCACAGTCCTCGGTCATTAACAAAAGCCTGCATGATCAATGCCCTGTTGAATCACCAGTGGGATATTTTTAGAGGGATAAGCCTCCAAGAGGGGCTTAGGGCTCACCTGTGCTCACCAGGTACCAGCTGGAGGCTGTGAGCTGCTTGTTCCTGAGCAGGACAAAGTGCTGCCTCTTCCCTTCCACTCTTTCTGGCAATAGAGAAGCTGTACCAAGCCGTGGGTGAGAGAGGGGTCGGGCACAAGATTGATGGTGCAAGTAAAGTTCATTGCAGCTCCAGCTGGCAGCTTCACAAGGCACACATAACTCACCTTCCCACTGATGGCTGCTGGGAGTGCTGTTCAAAGGGAAAGAGATTGCACCAGCAGGGGTAGAAGCAAAAATCCCTGTGAGATACTCTGCCAGCTCAGGAGGGGCAGGAGAAAGCACAGAGATGCAGAGATGATGGAAAGCACTCGTTTCCTTTGGGTCTTTTCCTTGGAAAGCTTTACTCTGAATTTCTTTGTGTGGCACTCATCTGTTCCCTCAATAACCCTCCCAATTTGCAGTTCCAGGCAGCAGCAGCACCCCCCAGGCCTTCTGGTGGTCTTGGCCTCTCGTCATCTCTTCTCAGTCCACCTCAAAGTCTTGCTGGCCTCCACTGGGCTGGCTCCAGTATATCCACAGCCTTCTTGTTCTGCTTCTTCCTGTGTGTCCAGGGCAGAACTGCTTCTCTCTGAGCCTGCAGCCATGCAGCCAGGCCCACTTTGGGGATGAAAGGCTTTCCTGAGAGCCTGCCTGCAACTGCTGCTCCTCATTGATGTGCTTCTTGTGTTTGAGCCAGTGTCAGTGAGCAGCCAAATGTATGGAGGGGAGAATCCTTGCAGTGCCTGGTTCCTCCTCTCCCTCACTGCATGAGGAAAGGATCCCACAGGCAGCAGGGCTGGCAGCAGCATCCTGTGCTTGCAGGCAGAGACAGCTGAGCCCTCCCTGGGGGCAGAACAGCCCTGGGCACCCCAGGGCCCACAGCCCAGCCAGGAGCTGCAGGCTCTGCAGGGACAGAGCTCACAGATGCGCCTGGAGGGCTCTGGCAGGGACAGGACAGCCCAGGCTGCAGGGCCACCAACCTGGAGGGTCTGGTCACAGCCCAGGCTGCAGGGCCACCAACCTGCTGGGTCTGGTCACAGCCCAGGCTGCAGGGCCACCAACCTGGAGGGTCTGGTCACAGCCCAGGCTGCAGGGCCACCAACCTGCTGGGTCTGGTCACAGCCCAGGCTGCAGGGCCACCAACCTGGAGGGTCTGGTCACAGCCCAGGCTGCAGGGCCACCAACCTGGAGGGTCTGGTCACAGCCCAGGCAGCAGGGCCACCAACCTGCTGGGTCTGGTCACAGCCCAGGCAGCAGGGCCACCAACCTGGAGGGTCTGGTCACAGCCCAGGCTGCAGGGCCACCAACCTGGAGGGTCTGGTCAGGGTCACAGCCCAGGCTGCAGGGCCACCAACCTGGAGGGTCTGGTCACAGCCCAGGCTGCAGGGCCACCAACCTGGAGGGTCTGGTCAGGGTCACAGCCCAGGCTGCAGGGCCACCAACCTGGAGGGTCTGGTCACAGCCCAGGCTGCAGGGCCACCAACCTGCTGGGTCTGGTCACCAACCTGGTGGGTCTGGGTCACAGTCCATGGCTGCAGGGCCACCAACCTGCTGGGTCTGGGCCACCCCAACCTGCTGGGTCTGGTTCACAGTCCATGGCTGCTGGGCCACCAACCTGCCCAGCTCTGGGTCACAGCCCGTGGCTCTGGATCACAGCCCGTGGCCAGCTGTGCCAGATGTCAATGGTTCAATGCTCCAGAAGCTGCCTTGGTGCAGAGCATGCAGCTTTATCCAAGTGCTCTTCCAGCAGGACCTGAAGCCACCAGAGCTGCTCTCCCCAGCCCCTCGGTCCCAGGCTGTGTCTCCTGCATTTTTTCTCCTGCTGGACCCCCACATCTCTTCCTTTCTCCCTCTCCCTCCCAGAAGGCAGCAACCCCATCCCTGGTGCCTCCCTGGAGCAGCAGCAGCCTGCTGTTCTGGGGTCCATCAGCTGCAGATTTCTCCTGGGGACAGCCAGGACCCACCAGTGCTGCTGACACAGCAGCACATCTCCAGCTCCTTTCACACTGTGCATCTCCTCCTCTCCCAGCTCGCCTCAAGGGAAAGGGAAATCATCTTTTCAGTCCCATGGAGGGTGCTAAACATCTGTATGGAAGCCTCTATCCAGCTCAAAAGTCATTCTTAGCCTTGTTCATTAAGCCATTAATGATGCTAAAGCATGCAAAGTACATTAAAAACCTCTTCTTAAACAGCAAACACACCCTGTGGCTGCTAGGGTCAGGCAAACTGATATAATGGCATTAGTGCTGCTGCAGAGCTCATTCTCTGTCCCAGGGTATGAAGTGACACAGATCTGACCACCCCAGTGAACAAACAGGTTCTTATCAAAGGAGCCATCTGGCAATAAACCTGAGAAATTCACTTTTATGGGAATAATAAATATATCACGCCAAGCTTCCTTTGGGGTCCTGAGGTACCTTGTGCCATTTCTCACCACCAGGATTTGAAAGGGACATCAAAAGGTGACTTTGCTCTGACGGGAGCTGCAGGTCAGGACACCTTCAGCATGTGGGGAGGCAGCAGAGCCTGGCAGGGCTGCCACCCCCAGAGAGTTTGGTGCTCACTGTTGTGCCTTCCCCTGGTTCTTTGGAGCAGGAGGCAAAGGGGAGTTTGGCCTCTGCCCCCTGTTCACTCTCAGGGGGTGCCAGGGTTGTTTGTGTGGCACTCACAGCACCCTGGCAGCTGTGACAGCCCTGTCCCATTCCTGGCAGCCCCAGCTCCCTCCCGGGGGCTCAGCCTTTGTGCCCAGGGCTGGGCAGCCACCATCAGCTGCTTCCAGCTCTGCCCCAGCTTTAACACCAGGCTGGTGCCGGTGAGGCCTCGCTGGCTTCTCCCAGCACGAGGTAAAAGTGGTTTATTGCACAGTGCTGACAATGGGAATTTGTAACAATCTGTCCTGGTTAAAGGGAAATGTTAAACCTGGCACTTCAGCAGGAGACATCAGAACGTGCTCAATGGGTCATCCTGCTAAAACAAATATCCCCAAGGTAAATTGATGAAGGGCTGCAGAGGGGCAGATGTGGGAATGCTGCAGCATCCACAGCCTCTCTGTCACTGGCAGCATCAGGTGCCAGAGCAAACACAACTCCTGTGCAAGGCAACAGTGCACTGCAAGGCAGGTGGTGCTCCCAGAGAACCCCACCAGTGGCCAAATGAGCCTGTTTGGTGCCAGCTGGGTCTGACCCAGCCCAGGAGTGCAGGTGCCCCTGCCCAGCGCTGGCTGAGCGTGTCCAGGCTGGGAGAACACGCTGCTCACCCTGCAGGCACAGCCAGCAGAGCTGTGTGCTGCCAGGGCAGGCTCTTGGGATGCTCTGCACGTTCCCAGGGTGGCAGAGATGCTCTCCTGAGACAGGGGATGGCTTTGTCTGCAGCTCAGAAAGGCCCAAAGGAGGCTCTGAGCAAAGGGAGAGTGTCTCACCAGACCTGCCCAAATCACTCTGCAGGGAGCTGGGCTTGCACAAACAGCCTCCTTCTCAGCCAGCACACACATGGGGAGGGGCTGGGCCCAGGATTTCCCCCTCTCCACCTGTTTCACAGGAGATAAAACATGGGAACCAGTGTCAGGTGCTGGCCTGGCCCACGCTGTGTCTCGCTGGAGAGAGCAGAGGTGCAGCCCAGAGCCTGTGTGAGCCACAGCTTGCCTTCCCCTCCTGGCTGTGGGGGCTGATGGCCTGTGGAGACCTCAACCTGCTGTTTCCTCCCCCAGGTGAGCTCAATCTGAGTGCTCTGGCATTTAGCCCTTGCTGCCCATCCCCTCAGAGGTGCAGAGAGAGCTGCAGGGAGGGATCCTGACAGTGCTTCAGCCAGCAGGGCTCAGTAATTATGTGGAAAGATACAGCAAAAGGCAAGTCCTGCTGTTCCTGAGATGAAAGAGCCCTCAAGGGTGCTGCAGTGCTCCTGCTTGCAGAGCCCCCTGGCATCTGAGCCAGGCCCTTGTGCTCTGCCATCCCTATCAGGTGCCTGCTTTGCTGAGATTATAAAGGAGCAAACAGCTGCCTCATGACCCAGCACTCCAAGGACCCTGGCTTTTGTCTCTTTGCTCTACAGCCAAGGGCTTTGCTTCCTTATCTGGTGCAGAAAGCTTGGAAACTTCTCTGGTTTTCAATCATGCTGGACCCCAACAAGGTTTGTGCTTTTGATCCTGGGGAAGGAAAAACTTGGAGCTCTGGCCACCCTGGCACCATCCAAGGACCCAGGGATGCTCTTCAATATCTTCATGTCCCAGATGGTGAGCTGAACCTGTACATCTCCCACCTCCCTCCTTTCCCTGTGTTGCAGCCCTGCTGTCTGGTCTCCTCTCCTGTGGCCATGGCAGTGCAAGCAGGGAAGGTGCTGCCTGCTCTGTGGCTGGAGCACAGCCAGGTACACACAGCTGTGGCTGTCCTGCAGTAACTCTTTCAGGCTCTCTGCACACCCCAGCAGCTGTCTCCAGTTCAGTTACACGTTTTCCATGCTGAAACCAGTAGCTGCAAAGCAAGAGGCATTATTTTGGCTAACAGAGAAGGTCAGGAGATGAGGAAGAATTCCTGCTTCCCTAGGTAGCCTATTTCCAATGCTTGACAACCAGGGAAGGAATTTTTTATTGTGTCCAGTCTAAGCCTCCTCTGGCACAACTTGAGGCCATTTCCTTTTGTCCTGTCACTTATTACCTGAGAGAAAAGCCTGACCTCACTTGGCTACAACCTCCTTTCAAGAGTGTGTAGAGAGTGATAGGTTTCCCGCCTGAGCCTCCTTTTCTCCAGGCCAAAAAACCTCCTCAGTCACTCCTGCTCACACTTATGCTCCAGAGCCTTCCCCAGGCCTGTTGCCCTTTGCTGGACACTCTCCCACACCTCAGTGTCTCCTGTCCCTCCCCTCAGGATTGTCCAGGTGCCCCTGGATGGAGTTCCTTCCTTTTGTTGAGTCATGCACTGCTTGGCTTTGTGTCATCTGCAAACTCACTGAGGTGCTCTCCATCTCACTGGCTCTGCCATTGATAAAGATATTAAAGAGCACTGTTTCCAAGACAGAGCCCTCAAGGGCTCTTAATATAATATACAGCAATCAACAGCAATAGAAAAGTATCTTAAAACTGGGTATTGATTTCCTGTCCAACGTGATGTATCTCAGCCACTGCCCAGCCTCCCTGAGGCCACACTGGGGGGCTCTGGACCCAAGATTAGGCTGAGCAAGGAGACCCCTGACCTCCAGCGAGACCCTGGCTCACCCCACTGTCTCCCAGGGTGTTAGATCAGAGTAAAACAGGAAAAATGAGATGAGGTCAGCTTCAAAAGTGTCAGGAGGAGAAGTCCCACACCAATAGCCACAGTCTGGAAACAATATTTTAAATTAAGAGTCATTGTCTACATAGTCCCCTTGTGCTTTCCCATCTACATTTGCAGTCCCCTGATCTGTTAGTCTGCAGCAGCCATTCCCACAGCCCTGCCTGTCACAGGATCCATCCCCACAGTCCTGCCCCACAGGATCCACAGGAGGTGTGCAAGTCTCTGGACAGGGTTCTTTTCAATGACTTGCTAAGATTTCAGAGCCATGCAGATGCTCAGCACTCCCTGCACCCTGTGCTGGGCCCAGGGCTGCTGTAGCCACCACAGGAAAGGAGGCAGCATGTCCAAATGCAGGGATTTGACCTGTCCTGCCCTTGCCTCCCTCCCCAGCACAGCCTCCTGGGCTGGCCCTGGGACATGCTGGCACATGCAGTAGAGTGCTTTACTCAGAGGATCTCAGGGTAGCAACCTTGCCCAAGCAGAGCACAGAGTCCCTCCAGACCTATTCATTATTGCCATGCCAGTGCAAAGAACTATTGCTTGCTATTCTGGGAAATCAGGAAGTGACTAACAGACTGGCAGAAAATGCAAAGGGCTTTGTGTCTGCTGCCCATCATTTTCCTACTCCTGAGCAATGCCCCCATTCTTGGCTGCTCAGGGTGGAAACAGCCAGGGCCAAAGAGCAGAGCAGCGCTGCTGGGCTGCTTTGGTCATGCTCCGCTCTTCCTGGGATTTGCCAGCAAGGCCATAAACCAAAGGAGAACTGGCATCCTCTCTGCTGCCCACCTGTCCCTCCCAGCCATGGAAACCCCTGCCATTGCTGCAGATTCACAGGCAAACTGGCAGGGACCTCTTCCTAGGCAGAGGGAAACGTAATTGCCATAATTGACAGCATAAGGAAGGTCTTTATCAGTCCATTGATCAGAAAAGGATTTCTAGCAATAACCTCTGGGTTGCCAGCATGCTAAAAAACCCCAACCAAACGAGAGGGAACAGAGTTCTCTGGTGTTTTAAGTGTTACACTGAGCGTCACTAAACATGAATAATGATCACCACTAGCTGCAGGTTAGGACCTAGGTGCATTCCTGGGTTCAGGAAAGTAGAACACCATCAAACTGTCTCAGGGGAGCTGGAGGCATGGGAGGAAGGCTGGGATTTCCTTTTTGGTTAAAACTGATCTAGGGCTATTAAACCTTGTGCTGGGGGTGGTGCATCTCACTCAGAACACTTTCCCATGGGCAGGTGTCCTGTGTTCTACCTTGCACAGCCCTCGATTTGGCAGCAGGCATTTGTGTGCATAACTCAATGTGTAACAGCCCAGTGCAGCCATCTCGTTGCTGCTGCCTTGTTAGCAAACAGCCTCTGCTGCTCCTGCTGTGCACGACAGGGTCCCCTGGAGCCCCCAGGGCGTTGCTGTCACTGCTGTCACGGGCAGGACAGCACAGCCTGGCCAGAAATAAAAAGGGTCACTGTGTGTTTGCCATGGGCTGCTCTCCCTGCTGAAGAGAAGGGCAGAGGCAGCAATGCCCCCTCCCAGCAGTGCCTGTGAGCCTGCCCGGGGCCAGGAGGGTTTCTGCTCCCCGAGTGCAGCGCTGGGACCTCGGCCAGCCCTCGAGCAAGCGGGCCCAGGGACAGAGAGCTCCTCACCTCTCCCTGATCAGGAGGCAAATTGATTCACAGGCTGCCTGAGGAACTTTATTTTTAGAGGAACCTCTGAATTATGCATGAGAGAAGGTGGCATTTTAGAGGAGATTGTAGCATGGGGCTGCACCAGCCCCTTCTTAACACAGGCACTGGGGGTCCTGTCAGGTACCAGCAGTGTGGGATTGCTCCAGCAGGAGCTGGAAGGAAAGATTTGCTGCCAGTACACCCTGCAGAGCCATGCCAGCCCCAAAGCCAAGCCTAACTTCAAGCCCAGGGAAGCTCAGAGGGGAACTACAAAGGATCAGTGGATGGGGATGTGAGGTTCCCTTTGCTCAGTGGCCACCAGTCCTGTGTGGCACGGGGACAGCCCCAATAAACTTGGATCCCACTCACATGAGCGAGGTGCCTGCAGGCAGAAAACTGTGCCAAGGAGCTGCCTAACCAGGCATGGCTTGAAGCAGCACTCAGCAGGGAGCCTGCTCCATCCTGCAGTGCTCACCCTGCCTCCTCAGGAACCCCCACAGCTGGGTGCAGAGGTGGCTCCCAGGAGCTGCCAGAGGTGGCTCCAGCTGCTGCCCACCTGCCCAGCATCCAGCTGCTGCCCACCAGCACAGCATCCAGCTGCAAAGCCCACCTGCAAAGCCCACCTGCACAGCATCCAGCTGCTGCCCACCTTCACAGCATCCAGCTGCTGCTCAGCTCCACAGCATCCAGCTGCTGCCACCTGCACAACCATCCAGCTGCTGCCCACCTGCACAGCCATCCAGCTGCTGCCCACCTGCACAGCATCCAGCTGTTGCCTACCTGCACAGCAATCCAGCTGCTGCCCACCAGCACAGCATCCAGCTGCTGCTCAGCTCCACAGCATCCAGCTGCTGCCCACCTGCACAGCCATCCATCTGCAGGCAGGTTTTTCAGCAGTGGCCATGCAGGCTGCAGGGATGGAGGTACTGGGGGACTCTGTGGCTGGGAGATGCTGCAAGGCTCCTTCTCATCTGCTTGCCCAGGCAAATGACCAAACAAAAGAGTTTGCTAAAAGACAGAGGTGATTTTGGTGTCTTTTCCCCCCTTCCAGCTACACTATTAGAAAAAATTGAACCCTGCTGGTTTGTTTTCCTTGATCCTCCTTTCCCTGTTTTTCAAGAGGCAGGAAACTCCCAGAGGCAACTTCCAGACTCAAACACAGTGACCTGGGCTCTGGGAGCAGCTTTGGAGCAGTGGATCCAGATCAAGACAGGCAGGAGCATCCCCTGTGGAGCACTGACCCTTCCTGGAATGGCACAAAGCCCATAGGTTTTGAAGAGAGTTTAATCTCAGAGCCTCAAGCAAAGTCTTCCCCTGCAGAGGCAGAGAGAGGGGCTCAGCCATGCTGGGACACCTGGCTTGGGGCAGGGGAGGGAGGGCAGCCACTGGAGAGGGGCCAGAGGCATCCCGTGTGTCCAGGAGATGGACAAGGATGGCAATGGAATAAGTAAACATGTTGCTAGGAGACACCAAATTTGAGATCAATAATTCATGAGATCTCTGCAATGAAGTGAATAATTTATGGGTGTGGGAGGCAGGGGGAGAAATGGGGAAGAGGTTTAAAGCCCTCCCCACGATGACTGGTCCCCTGCCTGCACGTCTTGCCAAACATCACCCAGCCTCCAATGGATGCAGAGAAAGACTGGGACTTTTCCATGCCTGGGAGAAACATCCAGGACAACAGCTCAACCTCAGTGTCAGTGGGCCCAAACAAGGCTCAGAAAACACGGCCATCTGTTCAGAGGCTGTTCCCCATTCCAGGCTCGCCTGAATGACTGTACATTTGGCAAAGTGTTTTTCCTTTCACCAAATGTGGTAGTTGCTAAGTCATAATGTTAAATAGAAACAATTCTGAAAGGCTCCAGTGATCTATTAGAAATGTTTCATTTAGAAATCAAGCTAAATTTAAATGAGAATGGGTTTGTTCTGCAGTGCTTACCAACGTGTTTGCTTATGAGTGGAATCAAGTGCTCCATTCAATGTGAAATAGGGATTTTATTTTTTTAAACACATCTCTGGTTACTGCAACAGTAAGAATTTCTTTTTTTCCAGAATGCTACTTGAAATTAATTTCTGCAGATGAGTTCAGGGAGGGAAGTTGTCTGATAACACATCCGTGTTTGGATGCTTCCTGAATACAAGTTCAAGGTTGTACCCAGACTCTCAGGAGACAGGACCCAGCCTGACAGACAGTTTTTCCCCCAAGCACCCAGGCTCCTGCCAGCTTCCCTGTACAGCCCTCCCCAGCTTGGCAGCCACTGGAGCATGGACCAGCTTCTTTTTCTTGGGAAAGGCAAGGTGTCCTTGGGTGTGCCAGGGAGTTGGGAGCCATCCTACCCACTGCTGGTCTGAAAAGGATGCCCAAGCTAGGAGAGGAAAAGGAAAATCTCTCCCCACCCCTTTCAAGAAAGCCCAGTATGTCAAACCTTCTGGGAAGGTCTCTGGTGGCTCTGTGAAACCCAGTGCTCATTGGCATTCAAGGGGAAGATCTCTGTTTGGAAATGCCTCTGCTCCTCACATGCCAGAAACACAATTGGTAGAAAACAGCCAGGGTTTGATTTGCTCTGAAATGGAATGGACTTGGACAAGAACTGGTTCCAGAATTGCCTGGTACTACCCAAGCAGTAGCAGTGAGTGAGTGAGCTGCTCACCAAGTAATGAAGAGGGTGTTCTCCCCCACAGAAATATCACTTTGCCACTAGCAAAGCCTCTGCGAGCAAGGAAGGTCAAATACGATTTCCAAAGCCAGTTATATCCTACTGTCAGACCTGGGAGCGAGGCTTTTGCACCCTGCAGCTCTGAGCTGGGCAAGGGAGGTGCTGGGCACCCCCTGGGAAGTACTTTGGGAAGCACTTGAAATTGAAAGAAATTATTTACTCAGAGCCTGGCAAACAAGCCAGTGACCTGCGGGGTTTTCAGCAACAGAGAAACCAATTTTGCTCTATCTGCTCTATTATATTCCCTTACTGTGGGCTTTATAGAGTGCTGGGCCCTGAAGAGATGACCTTTTCCTCCGAACATATTTTTGGGCGTAGAACTGCAAGAAGCTCCGTGCAGGAAACTAAGCGTAAATTAAACAAAATAAGTACTGATGTGCTTCTGGCTCAAAGAAGCCCAGGAAATACTGTGGCAATAACTCCAATTTGTGCATCTGACAGGAAGGAGAGGGCTGGGCACGTGGAGCAAACCGCATGCCTGTCTCCTGCAGCCTCCCCGTGCACTGCTGCAGCAGCAGGGCTTGTTCTCAGCTTTCTGTGGTTGAGATGATCCCCAAGGTGTTAAAAAGTCTCTTTTGTTCCCAGCCCTGGGACCGAAGGAGAAGTCGAGGTTCCTCAGCTCTGGTTCTCAAGGCTGTTTATTTTCTCTTATCTGTTCCATTCTTTCTCTGACCTGCTGAGATCTGTCCAGCAGGTCGGGTTGTGGCACAGTCCCTGCCCTTGGGGTGGTGTTGGCTTTTTATACTAAGAACTACGTGTGCTTTATTTACAATAATTTTCCAATACCTATCACCTATGTTAGACAGTCTGTCTCTACTCTAAACTAATCCAGAAGTGTCACCATCACAGCAGAAGATGGAGGACAAGAAGAAGGAGAAGAAGGACAGGACATGCCCAGATTCTTCCATCTTGCCCCTTGAACCCCCATTCTAAATCCCCAAAATTCTACTTTTTCACCCTGTGACAAATTCACTCTCATTCTACTCAAACTCATGTGGCTTGTAAATCCTCACACAAAGTTGGTAATTGTTTCCATGAGTTAAAATCAAAGGCACAGGTGTTTGTGACTCCGTGCCAAGGTCTCTGAGCCCCTTGCCAGGGTCTGGAGCCATCCAGGGCAGCCAGAGCAATGTCCTGGGTTCTGACACTTGTGAGCATCACTGCGCTGTCAGAGGCTTCCAGCAGGGACATGGATCAGCTCCCAGCCCCGGGAAGGACACAGCTCAGCCAGTCCCACACAGTGCAGTTGTAAGACACAGGCCCATTACCATGACGTACAGGATCTCCTGCTGGAGCCCTGCCACGTCCTGGCTGCGTTCCCGGAGGAGCTCACACGCCCTGCGGACACCAAGGCTCCAGCGCTCCGTGGCCACGCTTCCCTGTCCCATTAGCCCCGTGTGCCTCCTCCCCAAAGGCCCTCTGTTGCAGCAGCTTGAATTGCTGCTATAAAGTCCAAGGTAAAGAAGCAAAAAAGGCTTTTGCATAATATCCATAGTTGTTTAATTCAGCTGCGTGGTGAGATGTTCTCCTCTCCCACACACACTCTCCTCCAAGGTCCTGCTCTCTCCCCCAGGGGCCTCCTGGCTGACCTTGGTCTCCAGGCAGTATCAAGGTGAGGCCCAATCAGGGAAAGGGAGGGAGAGCCTCAGGAACACCTATGTTCAGGCATAGGAACAGAGGAAGGAGCCAATGGGGTGTAACTTAGGAGAAGCCCCTCCAGGGCCTCGACAGCCCTCCTTGTGTCAGACATGCCCTCTTGGAGCTGCTCCTCGTGTCAGACATCCCCTCCTGGAGCTGCTCCTCCCCTCCTTGTGTCAGACATCCCCTCTTGGAGCTGCTCCTCCTCTCCTTGTGTCAGACATCCCCTCCTGGAGCAGCTCCTCCCCTCCTCGTGTCAGACATTCCCTCTTGGAGCTGCTCCTCCCCAAAAGCCTCCTCATGTCAGACATCCTGGTCTTGGATCTCCTCCTCCCCTCAGGCCCTCGTTGTGTCAGACATCCCCTCCTGGAAATGCTCCTGTGTCAGACATCCCCTCTTGGAGCTGCTCCTCCCCACAGGCCTCCTTGTGTCAGACATCCCCTCCTGGAGCAGCTCCTCGTGCTGACACAGCAGCGCTCGCAGCACGTGCGAAGGCAGGCGCTGCTGGTTTTACTTTCACAACAATAATTACTCCACAAGGAGCTTGTCAGTTATTGTGCTCTGTGGTAATCAAAACCTCCACTTTGGAAGCGCAGGGTGGATTCCCGTCTGTTCCCGCTCTGCTCTGTGTGGGAAGATCACTCATTCACGGCTCTGTCTTGCAGCCAAGCCATGACAGATGGGTGGGCTGGAGTGAAATTCAGGACGTGGTGACACATGAGATTGTTCCAGCAGCTCAGGGGTGCCCCTCTCTGTCCCAGCACCCAAAATTGTGCTCTCTGTGCAGAATCCCAGAGGTGGGGATGTCCCCCTGGCAGCAGCTGCCTGGCCCAAGCTGCCATCATGGCCTTGTTGCACCTCATGAGGGGCTGTGGGGCTGCAGGAGCCCTTTGCATTCCAGCAGCAAGGCAGGGGAAGCCATCTCTGGTGATTCATGCCCATTAAGGGAACACAAGCAATCCTCACCTGTCTAAATCCACAGCCAGCTTCATTAACTCCCGGCTCCCTCTACCTCTGGATCAATTGGAAGATAAAGCTGTGTGTCAGCACCTGGCAATCTGCTGGTCCTGAGTCCAGCCAGCTCCCACACGTGGCCTGACAGAGCTGGCTGAGCTCAGCCACCCCAGGCAGGCCCTGCAGACCCTGTCCCAGCTCAGGAGGCTCTGCAGGGTGCAGCACAGTGCTGGGGGGCTCTGTGTGCAATGCCAGGGCTGCACAGGCAGCTTGGGAGCTGCTGCTGGGGCAGAAGGGAGCTCTGCACTGTGGTGGCAGGCAGGGACACCAAGCCCAGGGCCTGCACGGGGCCACCTCAGAGCCCTGTCCACCCCAGGAGCAGGAGTGTTGGCCCAGCTCCCAGCACTGCCCAGCCCAGCTCCTCACAGCCCGGAGATGTTTGTGCAGCTGAGCATTTCCAACAAGGCACACATCTCACGAATCCAACCTCTCCAGCCTCCCGCCTCGGGCCTGGGGGGTTTAAAACCCCAACTTCCCTGAAACCCATGGCCCTGCCAGGGCTGTCTCAGTGGCCTCTGAGTGTTTGCTGCCAGGGTGGTGACTGAGGATCTTTCTCGATTACCCAGACTCTCGAGCACTTTGGCTGAAAGCTGCACGCAAAAGGTCAAGTTCATTTTTGTCCCTGCTGGAAAATTGCTCTGCAGGGCTGCCCTGAGAAGGGCCCAGCAGGTGCAGAGGCCCAGGGAAGCAGAGCATCCATCTGACACGGTGCCAGGAGGGAGAGCAGCAGCACTGCCACCAGAGCCAAGGCACAGTACTGTGCTTGTTTGGCTACAGGTGCCTGAATCTAATTAGGTATCTCAGCACAACGATCATTTTAATTAAGTAAAGCCAACTGCCTCTGCTGGATGTGCTGGTGTCCAAAATTCCCAGGCAAGTTTCCATTGCATCTCCCCCACTCTGCTCATTTCCTCCTTGCAAACACTGAGCTTGAGCAAAAATCGGATTTTTTTCCTCAGGTATGGCATAACAAAACCTGGCCCCAGAAGCAGGCAGGAGACTCCTGAGGCAGCAGGAATGGGGCATGAACTGCAGATCAGGGGCTGTGCACACTGTGCAGAGTTTGTGCAGGGCTTTGGTCCAGGTTGGATCCCCTGATCAGAGGATGAGATCACAAGGACAGCCTTTAACCAACAGCATCAGCTGCAGTGGATTTCCAGCTACAAAGAGACTGACAGGAGCCTTAACCAGAGCAGTCTTTCTGTGACAGTGAAAAGCAGCAGCAGGAGTAAGAAGCATAAAACACAGACCAAAAGCACAGTTCCTTTAAAAAGTCTCACCTTTAGAATTGATGTAAAAAAAAACAGAAAAAAAAAGTGAAAGAAACAGCTTTAAGGACTCAGTCCTATTTCATTAGGGGGCTAAGCCTTTCTAAGGTCTGTGGTGCATCTCATTTAACACATGTACTTCCATGACCTGCAGGGACCCTCTCCATCACTGACAGCACACTGCAAGGGACCCCAGGAGCTGCCCTGGCCTTTGGGCTGGACGAGTAGAATTTGCTGACTGTCCCACACAGCCCTTCTCCAGGAGCATCCTCACCTGTGGGCTCAGCCCAGGGGGTTCCAAGAGGCTCCAACCCTTGGTTGTTCCCTTCCAGGGAGAGGGGCTGTCCCTGCAGGCTGCTTAACCCACAGATACCATGAGAAACAGCAAAACATCATTTTTCAGCCATCAATTCACCACCTTCTCCCCCTACAGCCTCCCAGAGCAGCTGCTGATTCTTCCTGAGAGCCTGTGCTGCATCCCCAACCCAACTCCCACCACTAAAATACCCCTGAGCCTGGAGCTGCCTTTTCTGCCCCAGCAGTGCTGCCCCATGCCAATTCCCATCCCCTGGGCTGCCATGGGACATTTCCAGTGTCTCCAGTGCTGCCCAGATGTGCCCAGCAGCCACAGCCCAGCCTCCAGAGTGTGGCAGGGAGGACAGCCTGCAAGGGCAGCAGCTGTTTGGGCTCATAATTCCCAACCTTGGGAGACCCCTGGGAGCCAAGTTTGGGTGTGACCATCCCAAGCTGGCCAAATGGCTGCTGGGCTCCTTCCCTTGCTGCTCTGCAGGCAATCTCCCAGGCAGGAGACATTTTTTCCCCTAAATGGATGTGCCAAATGGCTCCTCCTGCAGATCCCCTCCCTCCCACAGGAACAGCAGCAGCACCTCTGGGAGCTCCAATCTGTCAGGTTCTGGGGGAACAAATGATCCACAAGTAACAGCTCCTTCAAGAAATAAAATAAAACTACAATATATGGAAAGGCCACATGCCTAAAAAGAAATCGTTGGGGCTGCTGAATTTGTGAATCCAACCCTACTTAACTTTTTTAATTACTCCCATAAAGCCAGCAGTTTTGAGCACATGTGCAATATTGTGAACAGATTCAAATCTAATTAGCTGTGTTCACGTTAATTAGATTCATTGTGTATTTGATGCTCAGCTCTTCCTTCAAGTTTTATCTTGGAGCATGTGTTCATAATTAACCCAAATTTAGTGTGCAGTTAAGGCCAGTTCTCCAAGAAAGGTTTTGCTCTCGTTCTCCCTGTGGCCAGTCCCTCTCATTTTTTGCCTGGAGTCTGTGAGGGATGCAGAGAACTGGTCCTGCAGGGAACGTGGCAGAGCAATGGCTCCTCCATCCCTCACTGAGGTGTGATTTGGGGCTGCAGAGAAACATGAAATACCAGGAGAAATCACTGAGTTTAATGAGTGAAGCCCAGCCCAGCCCAACAGAGAGAACCCCAGGCGAGATCCTGGCCCCTCTGGGTGATGCCTGGGGGCTCAGTGCCAGGACAGACCCCTTCTGGCCCTGCTCGTGGCTTCTTGGGGCTGAGGCTCTCTAGCTGGGGCTGCCCTGGAAAGGGTTGTGCTCCCAGATGTCACCTCTGGTGATGCCTTTTTCCCTGGCCCTTCTACACTCTCCCCCTTAGGATGAGAGCCAGGCCCTGTTCCCAGAAGTTTGTCCTGGAAAGCTGCTGTCAGCCTTGGTTTCTAAGGAGGACCAAGACAGCACAGGGATCCTGGGATTTGTTTTGTCTCTCTGCCTAGGAAAGGGTTGAAACTAAGCTACAATATGAAGCCACAAAGCCACACGTGTATGTGTAAAGGACACAGAGAATATGTAAAAGAAAAAAAGGGTGAAACTAAACCAGCACCACTGACATGTGGGCCTAACTGGTCCTGCTCTGTGAGCACAGGGGTGCAGAGGTCCGTCATGGCTGGGGTACCTGGCAGCCAGAGGGGCCATGCTGATCTCCATGAGCTCAGAGAATGACATTGCTGTTGGAAGGATGTCATTTGTATAAAGCCTGGTCAGCTCTCCTTTAAACAAGCTCTATTTTTTTTCCTTACCTTGATTTCATTAGCTAAATATTTGCTCCTACAGGAAGCTTATAATTACATTAATGTGTGTTCCTTGCTTATGTGAGGGTGGGTTTGGTGGGCACAGGGGTTGCTGTGGTGTGCCTGCCTGTGGCTGCCAAGGAGCAGCAGCATCTCTCCACAGCTGGCTGGGAGAGAGGAGGGAGAGGATGGAGAGATGGAGGGCAGCAGCAAAACTGGTATTGCTTTCCCAGCCAGGGCTTCCTGAGCATTGCTGCCCAGGAGCAAGGAAAACCTTTGGCCAAAGGTCTTGGAGGAGGATTTAAAGTGTTGGATTTGCCTCCTCTCATCCAAAGAAGAGAAAAAAAAGTGGTGAAGCATTCAGTGACACCCTCCCTCCCCCTGCCTCCAATAATCTTTATTTTAATGGGAAGCAATAGAATTCTTGGTTCCATTCAAAGGAAGTCATAAAGGAGAGTGACAAACTGGTCACAATGGAAATCTCTCCCATTTACCAGTCACACAAATGGTTTCTTGCATAATGGTATGACATTATTATTTGCTGTTTGCAAGCCGCAGAAGAAGTGTTCTGTTTTGTTGACAATGACACAAAAGAACCATGACAGGCCATGCCTACCCTTCAAAACTATCAGAGGAGACAAAGAGCAGAGATCTGTTGACTTGTCCAACTCTGCACCCAGAGTGGTGCTGAGGCAGAGCCCTAGGTACCATCTCTGGGTGTGGGCAAGGCACCTCTCTAAAAGGCAATTTTTAAGAACAACAGTACACAGACCAAACCAAAAAGCACTGACTTTTAAACTTATTTAAACAGAAAAAAGGCTTGTGACTATTATTTTTTAAGAAAAAATCCTTTGAAAGGACAGCCCCTTTATTTTTCTTTAGTGTCTCTAACGACACCTTCCAGAGTTCAAGGTATTTGGCTGCTGACAGATTGGGGCTGTCCAAGGGAACTCCTGCCAGCTGGCAGAGTGCAGCTCAACCAGAGATGAACTGCACTGCAGGACACACAGGGAGCTGGAAGGGTGGGCAGGGAACAGAACCTTAGCAGCCAAAGTCGACCCTTTTGCAAGGGAAGGATGAAGTTTTCTGGCATTGCTGACATTCTGCCTAAAGAATCATGGAATGCTGGAATATCCTGGGTTGGAAGGGACCCACAAGGAGTCCAGCTCCTGGCCCTGCCTTGAGGGTGAATTGTCCTGTTCACCAGCCCTTCACCCCTCCAGCCCCTGAGCCATATCTTGCTGCTTCCTTCACCCCCTGCTAAGTTCAGTACAGCTTCGGCTATGAAGTTCAAACAAACTATGAGTTTGGCCTTTTCTAGTCCCAAAAGGAAAAAAAAAAGAAAAAAGGGGGAATGGAAAGAAAGTCCTTGGTCTGTGTTCACAGATAAAACAGACGTGGTAAAGCAGAATAGAGTTGGTTGGACACCTTTTAACACAGTCATTCAATTCAAAAATCGCTACTTCATCAAAAGCTTCTGAAGGAAGATGTGAATTTGGGTGTAATTTCCCTTCAGAAGAAAGAAGAAACACGTAGCCTGCAAAACTCTTTATCTCCCCATTTGTGCTTTTTAGAGCAGAGTACTTTCCTCCTCCTCAGTGGCTTTTCCAGTTTCTTGTCGATTTTCAGAAAACCCTTCAGCAGTTCAAGCCATCCCTGCAGTTTTCCATCACCGTGAGCTGCTCAGCTCCCTAATAAGGAATTTCAGCAGAGCTATAGAAATCAATATGAAATTCATCTTTGCAGCTGAGTTCCCTGGCACGCTGCACGCAGAGGGGAAGCTCAGAGAGCACAACATCTGCAACACCACCCCCCTTCCAGTGCCCCTGGGGCAATGGAAACCTGCCCCTAGGAACAGCCTCACCTGCAGCACACAGCAGCTGTCCCACTGCAGATTGTTGTGTCAGAAATCCCCTGGCACTGGGGCCAGAGGGGCACAGCTCCAGGGAGATGGGCTGGGGGAAAGGCAGGAACCTGGCAGGGAGCCTGAGCACCCCAGGGACTGCTCAGGTGCTGTGCCATCCAACATACCTGCTGGGGAGGTTTCGTGGTTTTTCCCCTTCCTGATGGATTGCTTGGTGATTTTTCTTTGCTCTGGAATGAGATGCAGAAAGCTTGACAAATGGGGAGGAGGGAAACTTCTCGCACCAGAATAATTCAATTTTATTGTATTCTTCACTGCACAGCACGCTGCCTCGAGCTTGCTGGGGGTGAAAATCACTTGACAGAGAGTGTAATAGGCAGAAAGTGTCAGAAAGCTCACTAGATGTGCCTGTGCTTTTGTCCTCCCCTCTCCAGCCTCACCTGCACCATCAGGCAAAGTGAAGGGGCTCTGGGTGGTGGGATATTGGCCCCTGCTCCCCAAATTCTTGGTCTGGTGTTGGGCCCAAAAGGAAGCCCCACATGTCTCTGACATTCAAGCATTTCCTTGGCAAATTCCCAGCTGGTCCCTGCTATCCATCTCCAGCCACAGCCACTGTCCCCCCCAGGTAATGGCATTTTCTTCTTCCAAATTCTGCTGGAATTTCTGGTGAATGAAAACTTTCCTGGTGTGCCCAGTTTAGGGGCTGAGATGCAGGACAGAAACTGTTCCCCTGTGCTGTGTGTGGGGGGGCTGGTTAAGCCCTTTGCAGGGCTCTGCCATGAAGGGGGAAACAAAAACCCCACTAGCTTTTTTAGGGGTTTTGTGGGGTTTTTTGGTCAGTTTATCACTTAAAAGCCCAAGGGACACTCCAGCCAATCAAAGAAGTATAAAAGTTGCTTGGAGAGAAAAATCAGCCACTGTTCCTTTTTGTGACTCTTTTCAGCATTTTGGACCCAAAAGTCAGTGCTGGGGAGTGGAAGATGGCAGAGTGGGAGCCCAGCAGAGCCCTGTCCCACAGGGCTGCTCATTCTGGAAGGGATTCAGCATCTCTGACTGCTGGGATCTTGGGGAAGAGGAGCTGCTGCCTACTCACTGCAGGAAATGTGTTACTTTGAAGGTGCCCTGATGCTGCTGCACTTTTAAAAGCCTCCTGGGCTAATGCTGTTGGACAGGAGGAGGAGCAGGGGGGTGAATTAAACCTGAGAAATCAGAAGTATCTCAGTGAGTGCTGCTAGCAGGACTTGCAGAGAGGGCAGGGAGCTCCTGCAGTGGGATGGGCAGCACAGGACAGGAGAGGCTGTGCCCAGGAGCCCTCCTTGTGCCTCCTGCAGTGACACTGCAGCCCTGTCCCATCCAGCAGCCGAGTGTGTCTGTGTGTGATGGTGTTTGCAGGGGTCCCAGCATGAGGGAAGAGACGGGAATGTTGGCTCCATGTTTCAGAAGGCTTCATTTATTATTTTATGATATATATTATAGTAGAACTATATCAAAACTATACTAAGAAAATAGAAGAAAGGATTTCATCAGAAGGCGAGCTAAGAATAAAAAAGGAATGATAACAAAATCCTGTGACTGACCGAGACAGTCCGGCCAGCTGACTGTGATTGGCCATTAATTAGAAACAACCACATGAGACCAATCACAGATGCAACTGTTGCATTCCACAGCACCATTATTCATAACCATTGTTTACATTTTGTTCCTGAGGCCTCTCAGATTCTCAGGAGGAAAAATCCTAAGGATTTTTCCTAAAACATGTCTGTGACATGTGTGTGTGTGTGTGTGTGTGTGTGTGAGGGACCACCTCTGGGCACTGCTCACCACCTGGCATCACTCCCTGCCCTGGTCTGGGACATCCCAGGGCCTCTCTGGGCCAGGGCAGCAGCCACGGGTGATGATTCCCTCCCTGCTCGTGGCAGTTTCCAGCCTGGCCAATTTTTCTGCCTCTTCACTTCAGCTTCATTGATGTTAGGCAGCATTATTGTTTAAAAATAGAAATGTCATGCAATGCTTGAATCAAGTGGCTTGCAAAAACCTGGGGGGCTAAATACAGTTAATTTGCACAGTAACCTTCACGTGCCAAGCCAATGTTAGCAGGAGAGCCGTGCATGATGGGGGAGCCTGGGGCTGGATTTTAGCTCCTCCATGTATAAAGGCACTTGTGGAGGGAGGAGCAGGCAGAGGAGCCTGGGGAATGGTGTCCGGAGGTGGATGGTGTGGGCAGTCCCAGCAAGGATGCTGGGTACCAGTGAGGTCAGGTAGCTTTGGAAGGGTGCAGGCTGCACCAGGTCAGCTGCCTGAGGCAGAAAGAACCACCAGCCTTGCTGGTGTGGGGTGAGAGAGGCGTGAGGAAGGTGATGCTGCCCTTCCCTGGCTGTCACAGCTGGGTTCTGCCTTGCCTCAGGTCATTCCCAGCGTTTCTTTCCTCTCCACTAATAGGATTTGGGAGCTTAGCTACCTTTGTGCAGTAATGACAGCTCACCCCAGAGTCTTTCAGGCATGGCTGCTTGACTGCCTAAAAGCCTGGAAAACTGCTAATGAAAACTAATTCCTGGCACCCATGGGAGGACAATTGGGCCATCCATCCCTGCTGGACACTCTGCCCACAGGAGCTGCCAGCCCCCACTGCCCCACAGCCTGGGGGTCCTCTGGGGACACAGCTGCTCACCCCGTGCCTGTGCCACCCACCCTGCTCCCCAGGGCTGCACAGCCCTGCCTGGCAAGGGGGCATCTCTAGCAGCAGGGCTGCTTTTCAACTCACAGGAAAGCCTTAACAACATCCAGAGTCTGCAGCAGTTTTGGCTGGAAATGGGGAAGATGTGAGCTTTTCAAAAGCTTTGGCTTTCCTACACCCAGGGCCTGTCATCCATCCTGACCTCCTCACAGATACCTAGGGATAGGCTCATGTTTTATTTTGCCCTCTTGGCCTTCTGCAGCAGTATTTCCTCTCCCTCCTTCCCACCCAGCTGTTTCTTTCTCTTCTTCTTTGGCCTAGCCTGATGCTTCCTAAGGTGCCTGCCCTTGGTACCCAGTCTCCACCACAGGAACACAGCCTGGCTCTGCCCTGCAAATGCTGCTGAGTCTAGGAATGATTTTAATTGTTTTTTTCCAAAAAAAGATGAACTGTGCAATTATTCTCCTAATGGATGTGACACGTTCTCCACATACTGACATGTAACATATGGCGCAAGATTACATCCTTCTAAATGATTCATGCAGTTCATCAGCACCACGATTATCTGCTGCTTTCCAGAGCCATGTCTTCCCATGCAGCTAAAACTCCCAGCCCCCATCCCTCTGCCCCCCATGGCTCCAGCTGCTGGGGTATTTTCAGCCTCAGGTAGACACTGATGGGTAGCTCTGCCCATCAGAGAAATCATCTCCAGCCCAGCCCCTTGTGCAGAGCAGTCAGAGCACAGAGCTCCCTGCCAGCACTTCTGGGATGAGGCTGCAATCTCTGGGAAAACACATCCCACAGGTGAGGTGGCTGGAGCAGTTTACCCACGAGAAGAATTTATTTCTCCTATAATGAAAAATTCCTTCAAGGAAAAAGCATTCATTGAGATGCAAATTCCCCATGCTCTCTGCAGAAAATAAACCCATTTTCCCCTGCACAAGGCTCCAGGAACTTATTTGTAATAGCCCTGCTCAACAGTGATATCTCCAGCTCCCCAGGAAAATTAGTGCACATTAGCACAGAGCAGGGTATGGAACCCAGAGCAGCGTCCTGGCCTGGCTGATCCTTGGGACATTCCAGACAGAATTAACACAATTTAGCTTTTCTGACTCACGCACTTTGCCAGGGAACTTTAAATGAGTTTTTAATGCAGAAGCCTGGTCTGCAGCATGTGAATCAGGAGCCTCTTGGGACATTTCCCAGCCAGGCTGCTTTAATAGAAAAAGCCCCACCACACGCAAAGCCTTGCACTGGGGGAGGCAAGGCAGCAATGCCATGTGCTGCTCATTTACAGCCAGGAGCTGATTAGCCACTGAGTTCAGTGGGACTGCAACTGATACCAAATCATTTAAGATCCTACAGACAAAAAGCTCTGCTAAAAAACCATCTCTCAGGCAGCGAGGTAAGTCCTCAGATGTTGGGAAAGGCCAGATTTGTGGTTCCCGTGCAATTTAATTTTGCTCCATGTGCACTGAAATGAGAGAAAAGCCCCAGGAGGAAGGAGTAAGTGATCATTTAACTAAACTCTGCATGGCAATGTCGATGGGGGCAGAACAGAGGTCAAACCAACTACCATAAAACCAGCCCTGCCTAATTTCTGAGGCTTGAGCTTGCAACCTTCTAACAGAGAGTTTGGCGAGATTTCCCAACCTCTTTTCCTCAAGTTTCCAGTGGCTGCAAACCCCCAAGTGTGATGGTGTTCACAGGGGTCTGAGGAAGAGGGAAGAGACGAGGATCTGACTCCATGTTTCAGAAGGCTTGATTTATTATTTTATGTTATATATTATATTAAAACTATACTAAAAGAATAGGAGAAAGGATTTCATCAGCAGGCGAGCTAAGAATAGAAAAAGAAAGAATTAATAACAAAGGTTTGTGGCTCAGACAGAGAGTCTGAGCCAGCTGGGCTGTGATTGGCCATTAATTAGAAACAACCACATGAGACCAATCACAGATGCACCTGTTGCATTCCACAGCAGCAGATAATCAATGTTTACATTTTGTTCCTGAGACCTCTCAGCTTCGCAGGAGAAAAAATCCTAAGGCAAGGACTTTTCAGAAAATATCATGGCTACACCCAAGGGGCAGGAGCACTGATGTGCAGAGCCCTCCTGGGCCTGTGCCTGGCTTCAGCCAGGGGTTTGGAATAATAAACCTCACTAATGTATCTCCCTCACAAAAGAGGAGTTCTTGGGACCCAGACATCTCTGGGCCTGAACTATTTGTCTCTTCCTTAGGTGCCTCAAGAGGCCACTGGTTGTCTCCAAGGCTGTCCCTGGGCAGTCTGTCGTGCCTGCCTGCCCACTGCCCTGCCTGGGGGTTGTGTGGTGCTGCTGTCACCCTGGCCTGTGCCATCTGCCTTCCCCTGGCACTGCTCCTGCCTGGGACTCCTCACATCCTGCCAGGGATGGGCAGTGACTATTCCTGCTTTTTCTCCAGAGTGCAGCCAGCCAGCTGCTGTCCCTCAGGGGCAGCCTTGCCCTCTATGCCAGCGTCTGGAACTGCTCCTGCAGCCAGAAATATCTTCCTCTCCCTCTCTGCCTTCCCATGGCACTCCCTGGCATGCAGAGGCACGGTGTGCCCTGGGACAGACCCTGGGCACTGCTCAAACCCTGCCCTGGGAGGGAGGAAAGGGAAAGGGAAAGGGAAAGGGAAAGGGAAAGGGAAAGGGAAAGGGAAAGGGAAAGGGAAAGGGAAAGGGAAAGGGAAAGGGAAAGGGAAAGGGAAAGGAAGGGAAGAGGAAGAGGAAGAAGAAGAGGAAGGGAAGGGAAGGGAAGGGAAGGGAAGGGAAGGGAAGGGAAGGGAAGGGAAGGGAAGGGAAGGGAAGGGAAGGGAAGGGAAGGGAAGGGAAGGGAAGGGAAGGGAAGGGAAGGGAAGGGAAGGGAAGGGAAGGGAAGGGAAGGGAAGGGAAGGGAAGGGAAGGGAAGGGAAGAAGGAAGGCTTGCAGTGATTTTTTTCTCCGTGTTTTTCTTGTGTAGAAGGGAAGCACTAAGAAGCTGCTGCATTTCCAGCACCTCTTTGCCTTGCCCTAAGAAGGCATCACTTGACCCCAGTGGCTGGAGGGATGCTGTGGGAGCTGTGCTGGCCTTCCCCCAGCACCATTCCTTGCCTATCCCTCCACTACCTTGCCTTATCAACTCCTCCCTTGCCTTGTCTTGCTTTGCCTGCTGTGCTTTGGCTCTCCCCTCTTCCTGCCCTTGTTTCCACAGGACAAGTCCGGCCTTGGCATCTCCAGGGGCGTTTTCAGCAGCAAGGTGCATCACTGGCATGAGCACAGCACTCCTTGTCCTACTCCTGGCTTGGGACAGCTTTGGATATGGTTGCCCCTGCAGAAAACCCATGGGGACAGGAAGCTGTTAACAGGCACGAAGAAATCTCTCCGTGGAAACACTGCTCTCCAGAGAACCACCTTTTCAGCAGCAGCTGTGAGATTCAAAGTCATTTTTTCCCCCTCCATTTAAGGAGATACCAATAAAAAGCACAAAACCACATTGTGGCTCCATTTTTCTGTGTAGAGCAAAGCAGAAAATACACCATTTTCTAGGAAAGCCACAATCCAAATGCCCAGGGTATGAAATGAATTTTCCCTCTGACAACAATCATTTTGATCATTACCAGCTGGACGTAAAACCCACAAAGCTTCCCGCAGTTTCCTGGCTCTTTGGGTGCCCACGTGGGCTCGGTGTCACCCCGCTGGAGGACACCAGCCGGTGTGCCCTGTCCCTGGGCACCCTGCCCTGGCTGCTGCCCACCCACCAGAGCCAAAGCTGGCTGATAATTGGCAGCTAATTGAATCCACTGCAATTACCTTTCCCCCAGTTCTGTTCCCCCCCTGGAAGGCCGAGCTCTTTTGGGCTGAGAGCAACAACTGAAATTGTCAGTTCCAATTCCCTGTGGCTCCGTTTATTAGGCCAGAGGACTTCCCCAGAGTAATCAAACCCAGCCAGAAAATGCATTAAACTCACAAAACAAACACTGGTGTTTGCAGCACAAAGCCCTTCCTGTCTCATTAAGATCAATTAGGTTGTCTTGAGCAAACTTTCCCCTTTCTTTCTGCTAAGCCTGGACCATTAAGCCCATTCTCCACCTAAACAAGCTCAGCGGCAAATCTGAGGGTGAAAAATGCCCACGCATTAGTGCTTTGCTCCCAGGCAAGCTCTCTCCAGACCGCTGCGAAGATAAAGGCGACGAGGCGGGCTGGGCATTCGGGACATCTCTCGCAGAGCCCTTTATCCCGCAGGAAGGATTCGCACACAAGTCAGCTCCTCTCCATCGCTCTGGGGACCAGCCCGGCTCGCCCAAGCCCGGCACAGGCTGCAGGATCCTCTCTGGTGAGGGGCTGTGCTGCAGGCAGCTGCTGCCCTCGCTGCTCAGCCCGGGGCATGTCCTGGTGCATTTACTGGGGCCACAGCGAAGCCTGCCAGGGCCAGGAGTCTGATCTGCGGCGCTGATTTCCGGGAGCATCTGCTGCGAGGGGAGGGAGGAATCCATTCAAGCACCGGCAGTAGCAGCCAGGGCTGGCCAGCTCTGGAAACAGCAAGGGGGAGAACAGCCAGAAGAAAAGGAAGGAAGGAAGGAAGGAAGGAAGGAAGGAAGGAAGGAAGGAAGGAAGGAAGGAAGGAAGGAAGGAAGGAAGGAAGGAAGGAAGGAAGGAAGGAAGGAAGGAAGGAAGGAAGGAAGGAAGGAAGGAAGGAAGGAAGGAAGGAAGGAAGGAAGGAAGGAAGGAAGGAAGGAAGGAAGGAAGGAAGGAAGGAAGGAAGGAAGGAAGGAAGGAAGGAAGGAAGGAAGGAAGGAAGGAAGGAAGGAAGGAAGGAAGGAAGGAAGGAAGGAAGGAAGGAAGGAAGGAAGGAAGGAAGGAAGGAAGGAAGGAAGGAAGGAAGGAAGGAAGGAAGGAAGGAAGGAAGGAAGGAAGGAAGGAAGGAAGGAAGGAAGGAAGGAAGGAAGGAAGGAAGGAAGGAAGGAAGGAAGGAAGGAAGGAAGGAAGGAAGGAAGGAAGGAAGGAAGGAAGGAAGGAAGGAAGGAAGGAAGGAAGGAAGGAAGGAAGGAAGGAAGGAAGGAAGGAAGGAAGGAAGGAAGGAAGGAAGGAAGGAAGGAAGGAAGGAAGGAAGGAAGGAAGGAAGGAAGGAAGGAAGGAAGGAAGGAAGGAAGGAAGGAAGGAAGGAAGGAAGGAAGGAAGGAAGGAAGGAAGGAAGGAAGGAAGGAAGGAAGGAAGGAAGGAAGGAAGGAAGGAAGGAAGGAAGGAAGGAAGGAAGGAAGGAAGGAAGGAAGGAAGGAAGGAAGGAAGGAAGGAAGGAAGGAAGGAAGGAAGGAAGGAAGGAAGGAAGGAAGGAAGGAAGGAAGGAAGGAAGGAAGGAAGGAAGGAAGGAAGGAAGGAAGGAAGGAAGGAAGGAAGGAAGGAAGGAAGGAAGGAAGGAAGGAAGGAAGGAAGGAAGGAAGGAAGGAAGGAAGGAAGGAAGGAAGGAAGGAAGGAAGGAAGGAAGGAAGGAAGGAAGGAAGGAAGGAAGGAAGGAAGGAAGGAAGGAAGGAAGGAAGGAAGGAAGGAAGGAAGGAAGGAAGGAAGGAAGGAAGGAAGGAAGGAAGGAAGGAAGGAAGGAAGGAAGGAAGGAAGGAAGGAAGGAAGGAAGGAAGGAAGGAGGTGTGGGGCGGGCGCACCCCGGGCTGCACGCCCAGCCCTGAGGGCTGCTCAGAGCTGCAGCAGGGACACACGGGGACACGTCCCCTCTCTCCGGCTCACAATGGCCACATGCGAATCCCCAGTTTGGTAACAACGACCGGTAAGCACCCGAGGCAGGGACAGCAGCCTCAAAGCCAATGGAATGTGCAGCCTCTATCCCCTGCCCCACTGTATCACAGCCCCGCTTTCTCACGGGCACCGCACAGAGCAGAGCAGACGTGACTTTGCTGAGAGCCAGCAAGGAGAGCAAAGCCATAATTCAAGTCCTGGCTCTGGCTCCAAATATCGCATAATGAAATTAGCCCCTCGGTGCCAGGCTGTGCGGGCGGGCTTGGCCCCCCGAGAGCCAGCTCCGCTCCCAGGGCACTCAGCAGCCCTGCCCAGGCTGGGCACTGCCTGAGATCCCACAAAAATCACTGCCCCAAGACACACAGGGCCTGCGGATGCTGGCACAAAGTCCTGGGCTTCCCACAGGGAGGGAGCTCTCCCCGCCCTGTCAGGGACCCTTGATGTGCTCTTCAGTGTCCAATTCCCACTGAGCTTAAACACAGCAGCGCTTCTGCAGGGGCTCCTGCATCGCTCCACGGGAGCAGGAGATTGGGAGATTCTCATTCCCAAACAAGCGCAGCCTGGCACAGGATTCATACACCGCCGGCAGATCCTGACTCCTGCTGCTCGGAATCCCCAGCACGGGAGAGAACAAATGTGCGACTGCGAGCCAAGAAAGTCACTCCCAGACGATATTGCAGAGGAAAGATGATGTTAATTCAGCGGGGAGGGTGTCTGCGTGTTGCTTAGGGGTGAAAAAAGAGGAAGGAGGGAGCTGCCCCCGCCACATCTGAGAACCACAGGAGAAGCTGATAGGATTTCTGCTAGGAGGCAAATAACATCAAGAAGCCTCTGGAGATTGTTTGTTTTCTCAGAAATCTTAACGTGCAAAAACTGGCAAATAAACAGCAATTTTAGAGAAACCAAAGAGTCTCTTTTTTCCTTCTTTTTTTTTTTTTTTTTTTTTTTTTTTTTTTAGCACCCAGAAGAGGCAGCCATGCAGGCCTTGCCTGATTACTGTGCCAGGTGCTGCAAGGATGCCTGCAAAGGGAGAACCAGGACTCGTGCAGATACAGGAAACATGACATGCTTGTGTGGCCTGCTTAAGGGTTTATGCTTAGAAAAAGGAATTAGGGCTTGGCTGGTGCAGGATGTTCGTTCCTCCTCTGTTGTGCCTTTGCTCCATTCATTAGCCCAGCTGTGTGAGAGGCAGCACCTCTGCTCCAAAGGTTGGATTCATGGGTCCCACCTTGTGTGGGACTCATCCAAGACAGCAAAACCACACAGAAAGAGCCAGGAGCTGATGCTGTCACACCTGATGGTGCCACAGACATTTGCACCTGCATCCTCTCTTTCCACTGGCAAAACTGCTCGAAGCCTTGACCCCAGGGGGAGGTGTCAGCAGAAGCCTGCTTGGAAAGCTCTATGCAGCCTGGAAGACACGGGAGGAAAAGGGAGCTTTGCAGTGTGAGCTGTGAAGGATGGATGGACAGAACTGCCATGGTGAAGTCCCCTGGCTGCTTTGAAGAACAGCCCCTGCCTGCACAGAGCTCAGGAGAAATCCAGAAATCCATGGGGATCCACTCTAGAGGGTGGGAAGTGTGAGGTGCTCTTACCAATGAACAAAGCCATTGGCTGAAAAATTGAGTGTTTGCAACTAATTATTTTCAGTAACTGACCAGCTTTACAGATGGTTGAGGAATATTCATCAAATAAATTATTCATGATTTCTTTCCACTGATCAGCAAATCAATTAGCCACAAACCTCTCTCCAATTATTCATCCAGCTCGAGTGGGATAAATGGGGAGATTTATGACACAGACAACCAACTAATGTGTATTTCCAAACAAGGACCCTTAAGATCCATAAACCTTGTTCTGCACTGGCTCAAATGACCCCGTGCTGACTCACAGTTAAACTCTCTGAGCTCATGCCCTGTGTGCTCCCTGCTCTGCAAAGTCTCCTGTCACAGCACTCTTGGGAGGTGAGGCAGTGCAGATGGGTGGTGTGGAGAGACACACTCTCACAGGGCTCACAAGTGATGTGGAAACACCCCTCGATGAATAAATTAGTAGATATGGCCAAGTCAAACACAAGAGCTGAGGCAGAAATAACCAGCGGTGTCCATAAGGTCAGGTGTGATGATGTACAAATCTCTTCAGCTATAAACTCCACAGGTATGGACCTGTTGGGAAGTTGCATTTGTGCAATTTAACCTCTACTGTTATAATTCCCCATAAAAGCACTCTCACACCAAAATTAAGGCATGTTGACAATATTAAGCTGCACAGTAAATGTAAGTAAGGGTTATGAGACTAACAAATAGTCAAATTAGCATAAGAGGTGGCTTTGCCTCGCTGGAGTAACACCATTAGAGTTTGTAAAAGCGAAGCATAATTCAGCATAAGTGTGATAAGTGACCAGAACTGCACAGAGATATCTCCAAATTGCCCTGCTCTGCAAGACTTCCCATGCCAGCCACACTGGTGCTCCAACTGAGCAGTGAGGCCTGCATGCCATACTTGGCATGGACACAGGTCCCTCATGGCAATCTACAGTACTGCTTGTTAATATGGTTGGAAATTAGGGTTGTGGCTGGCTTGCACAGATAAAGTGAGTCCAGATGTAGGAGGGCAGCTGCTGTACATGCCAGGCAGAGCTTCTTTTCCTGCAGTGAACAGGCACAGAACAGCAAGACACTCCAAGGGGAAAAGCATCACTTGCAGCTTTGATTGGTTAGTGGATTAAGCTCATATTCATCTAAATACACTTGCAGCCTTAATCTGCTTTCATCCCACTGCCTGGGAGGGCTCCCTTCTCACCAAGCCCCATCCATAACTCCTCAGGGTTCTTTCAGCTGGAGCAGCATTGGCTACAGGCGAGAGGCTGTGAAGACACCCAGCTTCTGCATGGTGAGCTGGTGCAGAGCGGCCTCCAGGCTTTGCCTCCAGGAGCACTTGGTTTCTCTGGCTTTGCTAACTCTCCCACAGTTAGCATCCCAGTGCTGAAATCCCAGAACTGTAGCCGCATCAGGGAGCTGAGGCAGCCAGCCCTGACGGGGGCAGCTGCAGCTTGGGAGCAGTGGGAGCTCCTGGGCCAGACAATTCTCCATACAGAAGGGTCCCCCATTCCTGCATGAAGGCACAGCTCTGCCCCTCGCAGGGTGTGGAGGTGAAGTGGTTCCCTCTCGGTGAGGAGCTGTGAGCCCGCCAGTGGGTGAGGCTGCGAGCAGGGCTCAGCCTGGTGTCCCTCTGCCCCTCGGTTCTCAGTGCTGCACATCCTCACTGAGGAGGACAGCCAGAAGGAGTCACTTCTCCTGGATCACCGGTTCTGCACCCCAGGAAAACTCTCAGTCTGAGGCTAGATGTCTAGGGCAGAACTCACCACTCTTCAGATGCTGCTGCCAAAAGCCAAAATCTGTGGAGTTAAGAGATTTCCTGCAGTATCCGTTCCCATGCCGGTCACCCACACGCAAAGCCCACCTCTGACAGGTTGGTTTCGGCGCCGCTGGGGCTGCAGCTGCTGCAGCAATGTTCCCGGGGAAGCATCGTACCTGTGCCTGGGCAGGGCTGGGAGCGGTGGGAAGTTCAGAGCTGCGGCAGGAGGGGCACGGAGGCAGGGCACGAGCCTGGCTTGTGCCAGCGGCGCGACGGTGTGCGACCTCGGCTGTGGGGCCGTAGGGCGGGCTGAGCGGGCCGGGACAACATTGCCCATTTCCCCTGGGAGCTGCCGAGCCACTGCGGGCACGGCCAGGAGAGCTCCAGTGTCCAGGGGGCTCCCCAGGGTGGGGACAGGGAGTGCTGGGCTCTGGCAGCGGCATCGGCTCCAGAGGTGGGCGCTGAGGACTCCGGGGCTCGGGGACTGACCGCGGCCCGCAGGGATGGAGCGGGGGGAAGGAGGCAAAGGCTCTGGATTCTGGTGCCGCTCTTCGGTCCCAGGGATGGGTTCGGCTGTGCCGAGGTCCCGGACAAGTCCCTGACCCAGCGGCAAAGGGAAGGGCTCCCTGAGGACGGGTGGCTTCCGGCCGCCGAGAGCGGGGATGGGGGGCCCAGGCTGCGGGGTGGCGGCGGAGGAAGCCCCGGAGCCCCCGGGGGACGGGGCTGCGGCCGGGGCGGCGGGCTCGGGGGTGCCGCCGGCGCCTCCCGGCGGGGCCGCTGCCCGCAGCGCGGGGCGGAGGGGCGCTGGGCACGGCCCCCTCGCCGCGCCGCCCCCCGCCCGCCCCCAGCGCCTCCCGCGGACGGCGGAGCGCGGCGCGGGGCCGCGGGGCCGGCGAGCGGCGGCGGGGCGGCCGCAGCCCCCGACGGCAGCGGCGGCGATGCGGCGAGGCGGGGCGGCGGGCGGCGAGGCGGGGCGGCGGGCAGCGCGGCGGGGGCGGCGGGGCTGAGCGCCGGGCGGCCGGGGCTGCTCGGCCCCGGGGGGGGCACCCGCCCGCCCGCCCGGCGCCGCGCCCGGCTCCGCAGCCGGCACACGGATTTACGGCGCGGAGCGCAGCCTGCGGAGCGGCCCGGCAGGTAAGGCACGGCCGGCGGCACCGGGGGCATCGCCGTGCCCGCCGCGCGTCCCCCCTCATCCTCGCCGGGCTCCGGACGCGGCGCAAGTTTCCCCGTTGCGGTCCCAGCGGGCACCGGCTCCCCGCTCCCCCGGCGGGTGCTGCGGCCGTGGGGCTGCCCCGGCTGCGCGCCCCCGCCCCGCTCGCCCTCCCCTCCGCTCCCCGGCGCGGCCGCAGCCCCGTTACCCCGGCCGGACAGCGCCGGGGCCCGGGGTCCCGCTCGGAGCGGCCGCAGCGGCGAGGGGCCACGGGGAGAGCGGGGCCGGCTGCTTGGGCTGCTGCGGGAGAAGGTTCTGTTGCTCTTGGACCAAACTTGGCTTCGGGGAGCCTGGCCTCGGCGTGGGAGCTCCGGGAGGGGCCGGTGCGACGGGGGAGCCCCGAAGGACATGCCCGGAGCCTGCTGCTGCTCCGGGTGCGGGTGTCTGGCCCCCGGGGCCCGTCCCGCTCCTGGGGATGCTCCCGCTAGGCCTCGGCTGGAGGCTGAGCAGCGTTTTGGAGCTCGCTTCTCCACAGGGAACGCGGGCTCCTTCCAGCCGTGTGGCAGGGCTGAGTGCCGGCAGGCTCGGGATGCTCCCGTTTCCGCCTTGGGAACGCGTTCCCTTCGCAGTCGGCCTCAGAAAGCGAGTGTGGGAGAGGGGACATAGCCCGCGGGAGAGGCAGCGCAGCCGGGGACAGACAGCAGGACGGGGTCGGGTTTCCCTGGAGCGCTGAACGCGTTCTGAGCGGGACTTTCCCCCTCCTTCCCCGGCCGCGGAGGCGCTGCCACCGGCGGAGCTGGTGTGCCCCCAGGGCCGGGGGTGCTGCTGGGGTGCACCGGGTGCGGGTTTTACCGGGGCGCTTCCCTGTGCGTGGAAAATCCCTGTTTGCAGCCTCTTCCCTCTTTTCCCTGCGCGGTGGCAGACTGTCGCCATCGACCGGGCTGTGCGGCTGAGCTGTGACTTGCCGTGGGCGTGGGGTATCGATCTGTGCTGTGCCCTGCGGAAGGGAAGGTGTGCTCAGCCCAGCGCATCGCCTGGGGAGCCTGCTCTGTGCTCCTGCTCTGGGGACCTGTCACATCTGGGGTCCTCCCTCTGGACATGCCGCTGTCACGCTTCTCCTTGGGCAGCCGGGCAGCTGGCACGAGCATTTAGGTGTCCCGTGGTGGTTTGTGCCGGGAACCTGGGTGGCTCTCGCTCTGATCCACCTTCCCGTGGGTGCCCAGTCCCACAGGATCCCCGGCACAGCTCCCCGGCTTGCTGTGCCCCGCGGGTCCTGCCTGGGGCCGCATCCCGGCTGTCCTGTGGGCATGGATAGGGATGCCTGCCCTGTGGGCATGGACCGCACATGGCACCGGGCTTCCCCCAGCTGCCTGTTGTGTACCTAAGGATGCCCTGGGTTTATCTGCAAGAACGCATGTGAGTATGGGGGTCTGATCACTGCGTGGAAAAATCCTCCTTCAGAAATCCCCTTCTCCTGAGCATCGCTGACATAAGGTGAAATAAGCACAGAATCTGCAATTTTAGGGCTCTCTATGGGTTTTGCCACAACCAACAGGAGACGGGACTGAATATAAACTGGGTTTTTATGGGTTTCCCTGGGTTTTTATCCGTTTCCCAACGCGAAGCTCTTGCTGTTAGAATGAAAGCAGATGTTTGGCTGCCTGTTTAAGCCAGAAAATGCCTCTGGTTAGGAGGCTAGCAGTTCTAGGATCTCCAGCCCCATCCCCTTAACCTCGGTGGCTTCCAAGGCTGCCTGAACAAAACTGTTCTTAAACTCCTCTGGCTGCTGCCAGAGAGGCATCCCCTGCTCCCTTTAAAAAACAATAAAGGGAATATGTACAAAAATAAGAAAGGGAATATGTACAAAAAGCCGTGCAAATGGTGGAGGAGGGTTTCAGAGCGATGCGCTGAGGGAAGTGAGCACGGCTTGGCACAGCAGCTGAGCTGGAGCTCGGTGTGGCACCGAGTGAGGCCCCAGTGCTGCTTCCCCGTGTCCTGGCGGGGCTCTGGTGCCTCGCTGTGCCCTGCAGGAGATGCAAGGGTGGCTCTGGGCCCTTGCTTGGAGAGGCAGCAGCAGCAGAGGGGTGAATATCCATCCCAGGAGTGCTGTGCACACACCAGCCTGCGAGACAGCCCTGCTCCTTCTGTTATTTGGCTCATGGATCCAGAGAGGGAGAGTGTTTTCCTGTGTCTGCTTTTCTGCCTTAACTGAGAGCTTGCTGTTTTGCTGTGGGACACCTAAAAGCACAGCCTGTGCACCGGGCTGGGGCTCCTCAGCTTGGTGTTCTTGTTGTTCTGACACCCGGGGGCGGTGCAGGAGGGTCCTGCTGCAGGCTCGGGGTGTGCACAGGGCTGCAGAGCAAGGGGGCACTTGTCCAAGAGGCCACGGCAGGGCTCTGCTAAATCCCAGCTCCAGGGATGCTCCTTCTGCCTGGGCAGCCTGCTGCCGGTGCCCTGACAAGCGGCTTTGTGTGTAAATGGGGATTTCTTCAAAACTCCTGGGAGGAGCAGCTGACAGCAAACAGCTCAGCGGCGAAAATGTGCGTGTGTGTGTGTGTGTGTGTGTGTGTGTGTGTGTGTGGTGTGTGAACTACAGTCTAAACGGGAGAGGGAAAACATCCAGTTACAGAACTAATGCAAATGGAGTTGGCTTTCATCTCTCCCGCAGCATTCTTTGTGGAAGGCATTTGCATTTCCCCAAAGTCAGTTTGCTACCTATCCTTCAAGCAAACCCAGAGCTAGAGAGCAGAGGAAAGCCTGTTTACAAGGTGTGGGGTGGCTTGCCAAGTCTGGAGAGAACTGAACTCAAAATATTTGATAATGAAAAGTCTTATTTTAAGGTAGCAACACTGAACACGGCAGAGGATGGCACACACAGGCTGTGGTGTGAGCTCCACTGCTGAGTGCAGGGTCGGGGGATCATTCCTGAGCTCCTGCTGCACCAGTTCTTGCAGGTGACCCCTCCAGAAGGCTGATAGGGAGGAAGGGGGGCTCATAAATTCCTCTGACCGCCCCTGGCACAACTCTGAAATGCCAGAGACGTGTCATTCCTGCCGGGGATCCCGGAGCTGTCCAGCATCAGCCTGTTGTGAGTGTGGGAAGGCTCCCAGCAGAGATCCACCAGCCCCGGGGCCTTCAGCTGTGGGGGCTCCTGGCTCTGGCAGCTGCCAACAGCTCCAGGGTGCAGTGCTGCCGTTCTGGAGGGGCCTCCAGCCCGGGAGACAGACACAAAACAGGATTTCGGGAGCACTCCAGCAACAGCTATTAGCTATGCTAAAAGGATTACCAGCTCTGCAGGACTCATCAAGTGTTTAAAACATAACTCAAGCATCAAAGGCGACTCTTAAAGGCTCACATTTTCACATCAAGTCACTGTGAAAATTTCTATCCAACTTAATTAAAACATTCACTAGGCTCGTTAAAAACATAAAGAGAAAAAACAAAGGCCTTTTTTCCTTAAGTACCAAGCCATTTGAAGAGAGGAGTTTACAGCAAAGTATGCATATTTCTTTGTTATAGAATCACCTTTGTGAAAGTCTCCTGTCTCTAGATCACTGTGTCTGACTAAGCTCAAGCCCTCCAAAAAGGAAACAAATGTGTAGGTATTGTTTTTGTTGTTTTGTTTTTTTCCCTGGCTAAGGACCACAGAAGAGAGATGAAAAAGTGAGAAGAGCTTTGTAGAGAAAGTTAGATAAGAGGGTGGGGGAGTGTCAAAACCAGACCTATAATAGGAAACAAGCCACTGAAGTGCTGGTGAAAGTACCTTTTATCTTGAAGGCTGCAAGTGCTGTGCAGTGCATTAATACACATAAGAGCTGAAAAGCAGTCGGCAACAACTGGCACCACCACCTTTGCTGGCAGCAGAGCACCCCAGGTGGGTCACAGCTCACTCACCATCAGTCCCTGCCTGCCTCTGCTTTGTCTGAGCTCATTTCTGGGCCACTCACTCAGAGAAGGACATTGAGGTGCTGGAGCAAATCCAGAGAGGGGCAACAAAGGTGGTGAAGGGTCTGGAGCACACATCTGATGAGGAGTGGCTGAGGGGGCTGGGGGACTCAGGCTGGACAAAGGGAGGCTCACTGGAGACCTCACAGCTCTCTACAACCACCTGAAAAGAGGCTCTAAAAAGGTGGGAGTTGCCCAGTTCTTCCAGGCAATAAGATAGGGCAAGAGGAAATGGTCTCAAGGTTCACCAGGAGAGGTTTGAGGTGGATATTAGGGAAAACTTCTTCACAGAAAGAACTGGAACATGGTGCCCAGGGAAGTGGTTGAGTCACATCCCTGGAGGGATTTAAATGATGTGCCACTTAGGGATGTCATTCAGTGGTGAGTTTGGAAGTGCTAGGTTAGTGGTTGGACTCTACAGCCTTAGCAGCTTTTTCCAGTCTAAATGATTCTATGATTCAGTGTTTTGGCTGAGGTGGGATGGGATCAGCCCCACCCCAAGCCCCTTCCCATGTGTGCTTGGTCCTGCTCAGCACCACCATCATCTTCCACGGGGCTGTGATTTAATTCTCCTTGCCTGTGATGTGCCCTGTCTCAGGGACATGGGGTCATCCCCAGGCTTCACCATGTGCTCACCCTGGCCACTCTCACCCTGCTCAGAGGCCCCAGTTGTTTCCAGTGCCCTGAGGAGATGTAAAACAGGTAGTCAGACTCACTCTGCACAAGGAATTATGGCACTGGAATCATGGGTGCATTAAACACAGCATTTAACCTTAGTGAGTGATTTTTTGACATTCATAGAGGTCTTGAACATTGTAGGATTTCATCCCGTTATGTTAATTTTCTTGGTTTTGATTAATATTGAATCAGCATCCCCAAAAAAAGGAATCAACACGTCCTCTCCTTCCTCTTGTTTACACATGAGCTTAATTTCTTCCTCTCTACGCTGCTTGGAAGGGCAGTGCTGAGAAATGCCACGAGGAGCAGAGCTGCTCCTGCTGCATCTTCCCAAGGGGATTTGCAGCCTCTCTTCCTTCTTTCCTTCTCACTTGGCCATTTTCTCAAGGCAGAATGTAGCACCAGAGCAAAGAGCCCCTGTAGGGCTGGCACAAAGAGCCCCCTGCCCCTGCCACCCTCTGGGCTGGGCCAGCTGTGTCCCCATGTCAGGGACAGCAAGCTGCTGTCACACTGGGCTGGTGCCATGTGTGTGAGCAGAGCCTTTATAACCATGTACTCTGTGCACGCTAGGGATGTGAAATGCAGGAATTAGGAGGTAGACAGGGTTTTTCCATCAAGCATTTATAGCACCTTCCTTACCATGTGTCTAGACATAGCTATAAATGAGGGAGAGTGCTATTACCTGGGAATAAAACTACTGAAACCAGCCCTGGAGAGCTTGATGCTGTATTTCCAAGGAACTGGGAGATTCCTTATGATGAATGTAACAGTATCAAAGGCTATAAACTCACCACAGCTGGGTACTGAGTCAGGGGACACACTTAAAATGTACCTGCCACCTGCAGCTTAGGCTCAGCATTAACTGCGGTCTCCTGCCAGTCCTTGGTCATTCCAGGGGCTGCCCTTGCTCACAGATCAAGGTTCAGCCCTGCTGGCTCCACCAGCTCCAGTGGCATCATAAAACATTCCAGTGGTCACCACAATCTGGTTTTTCATTGCAGTGTGGAGCAGTGGTGGTGTGGAGGAGAGGAGAGGTCATCGGTGGAGCCCAGGCTGTGCAGCTCACTGGGAAACTGCCTTCACACCTGAAAACTTGAGGCAGGAGCTCTGCTGAGTGCCTGGCAGTGCTTGTGTGGGTGGGAAATGCCTGGGAACTCATCCCAGAATGCCCAGTCTCCATCCCAGTCCTTTTGATAATGGTGGGAGAAGTTATACTGCAGAGATCCAATTTTTTTGGATGCAAATTCTGTTCTCTGATCATTCCTTCTGCCACGTCCAGCACAGCAGGGTCTAAGTCTGCCTAAGGCTTTGCCACACTGTGATAGCATCAGCAAAAGTAATAAAGAAGAGAATGGACTCCCTGGAAAAATACTGTGGAGCAAACCCCTGACACACTCCTGACAGTGTCCGCAGCGAAAGCCCAGGGAATGATTTCGTTCAGCTGAGAGTAACCAACCTACACTCGTCTGAGTGGCTGAGTGGAGTGCCAGGGGATGTCTCTTCTGATCCTTTGCTTGAATTAGAGGATGAAAAAGGGAAGCGAAAGGGTCACACTGGTGGCTGGGACCTTTTGGGACCTGCTGGCCCATGGCTGACCTGCCTTGTGAGGGAGGAGGGATGAGAAACAGCAGCATGGCAAGGGGTAGGGGCAGGATGCAGGCGGTGGGGAATTCGGGTCAGCACCTTTGTGGCTGCAGGAGGTGCTCCCCAAGCTGGGTTTCCTCCTCCAGATTAGCTTTCCTCTGCAGATGTGCACTGTGTCCAGGCCTTGTAAAACCCCTGCAGAGTTTTCTCAGGAGGGCTTTTCAGGATTAGGAGGCACTTGGGTAACATGGTCCTCTGAGTGCTTAAGACCTGTTAAAAATTGCTCTCATTTGACTCCACAAACAGTGCCACTGGGAATGCAGCAATGCTTCTGGGATGTGAGTAAATACTGGCCTTGAATGAAGTCGTGGATAATGGGAGATAAGTTATCAACAGCTGTTTAACTCAATATTACATCCATGCAAGATAACACCAAGCTTTTGCAAGAGGTTAATAACCAGATGCAGAATCCATCACTGCAAACACAGGCACCTGGCAAAGTGCATCCATAATTTTTCCACTGGAGTGTTATTACAGCTGAAGGAGTGTGGTGGCAAGGAAATGTGCCAGTGGGCCTGGCTCCAGTGGCACCCCAGGTGATGCTGTTGTGGCTCTGTGCAGTGACTGAGGGACAAGGGTGCTTCACTGTGGGTCCAGCTCCTCCAGACTGAAGGCATGGCATTATAGAGCTGTAATAACAAAGCTTTGCTGCTGCTAATCAGGCTGGAATGCCTGTGCTGGGCAGTGCCTGCACTGCACATCCAAGCACAGGGACCATGGAGCAAAGAGTGAAGGAGCACAGGGAGGCATTAATACAGATATTGAGAAGGTGGTGGTGAAACATGAAGCGTGCATCCGTTGTGGAGCACAGGATCACCACAAAAAGGAATGCAGCTGATGCTAATCAAGATTTTAACCCAGAGTTATGGGTCTGCATCACCTTAGGTGGCTCCTGCTCTCTGCTATGGCTGCTCCAGCCCGATGCTGGACCTGTAATTCCGTGGAATTGTAATTCCAAGAACGGGCTGGCAAAGGCCAGAAGCACTCAGGGAGATTGGAAAGGCTCTGCAATGGCTCTGCAGCCACCAGGCCTCTCTGCAGAAGGACTCCTCCCCAGGCCTGTCCCAAAACGTAGAGCTGGGGCAGAGGAGATATCTCAGCCACCTGCCTGTTGCCACAGTGTAGGCCTGCCCTGGCTGTTTTAATTCCATTCCTCTCACTTGATCCTGGCCATGGATGCTGTAGGCTTCCAGCATTGAGCCTCACCAGCCCAGGGAAGGGCTGGGGTGGGAGAATGGACCCTGCCTGCTCTCCTCTGCCTGCTGCATCCCCAGTGCTGTCCCTGGTGATCAGGACACAAGGTCACCGTGTCGGTGCCCGGCTGGCACAGGCCTGGCATGGCTCTGAGGACACTGATCAGCCTGACTGAGCCCTCAGTGGAGGCTCCTGGCACTGCTGGGCTGGCTCTCCGTGCCCCTGGCTGCCAGCCCCTGCTCTATCCAGCAGACCACAGTGCTGCTCAGCAGAGCTGGCTGCAGGTGCCAGGACAGCAGCTGCAGTCCTATTGATCCCTGTGGGCATGATAAGCCCAAATGGAGACCCTTGGGAAATCAGCACAGAATACAAAAATCTGGCTGCAGAGCAGAGTCTGAGACTGTGGCAGCTCTGCAGACAAACCCATGTGAGAGTCCAGCTGGGCAGACCATCCACAGAGAGCCTGCTTGGAATGTGGATTTGGTGCTTGGGATACATAAGGAAATCTTTGTTGGTTTGCATGAGCCCATCACACCTTTTCCTTCTCCCAGAGGAGGCATCTGGAAGCAGATCCAGGTCCTTGCAGACATGGAGGCAACAAATCCTCAGCTTCCCTGGGTTCCTCACGTGGGCTCCTCAGGTCATGAGGCTGGAGTGAACAAACAGATGAGCACACTGGAAGCATCCAGACTTCTCATGGTCTCAGGGCTAGAAGGGTCAGAGGAACACCCTGGCCTCCCAAAAGAAAGAAGCCCCTCCATGTGCCACTGCTGCTCTGGCTGTTGCACAGGTAGATGGGTGTAGCCATGATATTTTCTGAAAAATCCTTTCTTTAGGGTTTTTTCTCCTGAGAAGCTGAGAGGCCTCAGGAACAAAATGTAAACATTGATTATCTGCTGCTGTGGAATGCAACAGGTGCATCTGTGATTGGTCTCATGTGGTTGTTTCTAATTAATGGCCAATCACAGTGAACTGGCCGGACTGTCTCAGTCACAGGATTTTGTTATCATTATTTTTCTATTCTTAGCTAGCCTTCTGATGAAATAATTTCTTCTATTCTTTTAGTATAGTTGTAGTATAATATATATCATAAAATAATAAATCAAGCCCTCTGAAACATGGAGTCAGATCATCATCTCTTCCCTCACCCTGAGACCCCTGTGAACACCACCACAGATGGGGAGGTGTGTGTTTTCAGGCCATGCCACACTCCTGGTGTTCATTCCCTTCTGGAGCAGGGCTCAGTGTGCTGGGGCACTCTGGCCTCGCTCTCTGCCCACGTGTTACAGCCCCCAGAGCTGCTTTGGGCCAGCACCATTGAATGGCTCAGAGCATCCCCTGCTTAGGCAAGCACATCTCTGGAGCCTCCAGTAGCTGCAGTTAAGAAGAAAGCTGTTTTACTAATCCTCATATGTAGCTGCTTTTTTCCAGCTCAGGCATTCCAGCTGAACTTTTCCCCCTGTGCTGTTTGCAAACCAGGCAGAGTGCGAGCGTGCCCTCACCCTTCCCACACACACACACAGCAAATGGCAGGTCCCTGCTTGTCCTCAGCAATTAGCAAAGAGCTCCAGCTGCCACTGCTGCTGCCCTGGGATGACTTTTCTGTTTCCCATGGGCTCATGGCTGCAGCAGCAGCAGAGCCAGGCCGTGCGGGTTCGCTCCTTTACAACCGCGCCTTGCCCTCACCTGTCACTCCCAAAGTGAGGCCCAACTGTAGTCTGAAATGAACTTTGTCATTAAAGCTCCTGAGTTATTAGAGGTGGGACAGCATGGGCTGACCCTTGTGGGCGTGCATGCCCGCATTTAAAAGCAAAGGAAATTCCTGTAGACGTGTGTGCTGAGGCTGGTCACGGTCTGTGTCCGAGCAAGTGCTCCCTGCTGTGGGTTGGAACCTTGTGGTTCTCCTCTAGAGGTGGGGTTTCAGCTCCTGCTGAAGTTTGCCTCTGTGAGCAAGGTCCTGGCTGGCAGCAGCTTCCCTGTTCTTTCCAGGAGAGCCTGCTGCATGGTGGCTCTGGGAGCAGCACCTCCCCTTGCCCTCAGAATCCTGGCACGAGGGGTGCCACTGGAGTTTGTGCTGCTGCCACACATCCTTTTCCTGGGGGGCTTCCACATGATTCACTCACCTGTGCAGCTAGGAGCTCCTGTGTTAAAGCTTTCTTTTAATCCGTTTGCTAAACACCCAGCTTCTTGTTTACTCTTGTGTGAGTTCCCCTTATTTATCTTAAATTTCAGGAGCATGACTGCTGGTTTTCAGTGTGCAGCACAGCAGCAAACCACCCTGGGCTCCCTGGGAATGGGAGCCTCTTCCTTCCACTCCTCCCCATCCGTCTGCAAGGTACAGCAATAAAATCACTGGTTTGTTCACTTCTTATTTCCCTGACAGAAATCAATCTTGTGTTGTCTTTGCTTCCTCTTTGATTTCTTGGCTTTTTTGATCTTCCCACATTTTCTGCAGCCACACAACTCATCCAAACCAATAACCAGCGCACTTTTCCCCCTCAGGTAGTACTGTGTGCCCTCAGACCTCGGGCAATGCTTGTGCCTCCCTCGCTCAGGGGAGAGGTCATGGTGGGGCTCATAACCTCATAAATAATTCTGTCCTCTTGATAAACAGGCTTTGGCAATGAATCCTTGCAGTCCTACACAGATCTTGTGTCAAATTCAGGGGAGTTTCATGAGATTAGCATTGCTTTGAACTCCTTCTTCACGCCCAAGTCTGGCAGGGGGAGTATAGGAAATTTATAGTTGCAAAAGAACTTTGCAAAGTTGCACTACACTCCATTTCCTTGGCAAAGGCAAATAAAACTACGCAGGGAGAAGGGAATAAAGAGTGGAGAAAAATGCTGCAGACATGAAGGGAGAAAATGCTGAATGGGAGGGGAGAACTGACAGCCTTAATGTGGATTTGGGGGGAATTTATAAACCTGGAGCCAAGTAATCACAGAGCGTGGGTGGTTTAGGTGACTGTGGGGACTCATCGCTCTTCATTAACCTTGCAGCCACCTGGGTTCAGGTGTCAACTCAACACCAAACCACAGCTGATCAAAACTTCCTCTGTTTGAAAAATTGTGGGGAAATTGGGTTTTCAAGTGGCTGAATGGGATTTCATGAGGCCCCTGCCTTCCTCAATATTGCTAAATCATTTAATATCAAAAATCTAAAAATGGATGTTTGGGCTCCAGCCAATAAGAGCTGAAAAATGCTGCTGTGTTTGTTTGTGAGTGAGGAACCTGCATTTTCCTGTATTTTCCCCCTTGTGCCATGGGGGTTTTGTTGCCCCTGCCTCACAGAGGGCTCAGGCAGGATCCAGAGAGCAACACAGAAAGCAACTTCAGTAATTCCTACAGTGAATAACCCCTTTTTTCCACCTGTATCTGTGGGAATGCTGTCCCCTGACCCAGAAGTACAGTGGTGTACATGAGAAAGATGCTATCATGGGAAAATGGTCAGGCTGGGGTAGCTCTGGGATGAGGGCTGTTTATTTGTTTGGGCCAGAAAATGGAAGCGGGTCTGGAGAGTGAAAGAGGCTTTCCCAGGATAGCTGTGACTTGTCAGGGGCTGGGAGAGATGTGCCATGCAAGCCCTGGCTCTTCTGTTTTATATCTGGAATACAGAAATTACTGGAATCTGGATCTGGAATATAGATCTGGAATACAGGAATTACTGCTGGGATGGCAGAGTGTCAGGTGAAGGGGCCAAGTGAAACATTGCTTTTGGTGGTTGCTGGGTTGTCGGTTTCTTCGGCTGTTTAGGTGACCTGGAAAGGCCCGGGGTGGCCTTGGACAGCCCACGCTTCAAAGGACGAGAAGAGGCTTCAGATCTTTTCTCTTTCTCGGTGTTTATTAATTGTTTATCTAAAAGATTTTCTCTTGGCCCGACAGAGGTCTGCTCAGCAGCCAGCCATGAGCACACTGCGAGCCCCCGGGGCGGTCACCTATCTTTATACTCAAAGTTACGTATACAATATTTATCATTTTTCCCCAATGCCTTTTACCCTTATTAACCAGTGCACTTTTAGTAATAACCAATCCCAAAGTGCCAACATCACCACAGAAGATGGAGGCCAAAAAGAAGAAGAAGGACAGGACATGCCCCAATTCCTCCATCTTACTTCTTTAGACCCCCCTGTACAGAAATCCTAAACCCTGTGTCTTACATTCTAATTAACTTATCCCTTCACCATTTACCCCAGTGAAATCCTCCTATCCTCATACAGGTGTCGTCTCCTGTGCAGGATCAAAGTCCAGCCACCAGACACTTCTGGCAACATTCCAGGACTCCCGAGCCCCCCAAGGGTGGTCTCGGTCACTCTGCACATCAGTCCTGAGGTGCTGAGATCCCACACTGGGTGAGGAGTGCCCATGCTGAAGAAGTGGTGGAAGCCTGGATGAGCAGCCTGGCTGCAGGGGAAATGCCTGAGTTTGGTGCACAGTGTGTGCAGATGCCACCAAAGCACCCCTGAGTGAGGGCTTTTGGTTCCATTCACACAAAATTCATGGCTGCTGTCCTGCACAGGGGAGCCCAGCACATTTTGCATTCCATTGGCAGCACAGTGACCTGCTCAGGTCGAGCTGCAGACCAAACTGGGAGCAGCCAGGCTGCAGGGTTCTTATAGCACCCTAGAAACTCAGCGGGACCCTTGCCCTGAGCTAAAGAACCCTCCTGAACTTCCAGCCTGGTGAGCTCTGCCCATCTCCTCCCCTGGGGTATTCTCCAGTGTAGAGCTTGTAGGGTAATACAAAATCACACCAGTAGCTTCCACTGGTCTCCTGCATCCTTTTATTTGGTTTAGAACCAAGTGTTTGCGAGTCGTCACTGGGAATTCATCGTCAGCCGTCTGTCACGCTTAATTGGGTTGTCCTGTAAAATATCTTGCATATAAGTAAATCAAAAAGAGTGGGGCTCATAAAAGGGCCAGTGTGTGGCACACTGATGTTATTTATAGGCTCCTCTGTGGTGCTCATTGCCATGGCAGCTGTGAAGGTCGATGCTGACACTTGGGAGGGAACGCCAGGGATGTTTTTAAACAGCCACGTGTATGGAATGGAGCGGTGCTGGTGTGTCCCAGGGCAGTGGGAGCAGGGCTGCAGTGTCCTGCAGGGAGCCCCCGGCCCCAGGACAGTAGCAGGAGGGCAGGGAGCCATGGCAGGGGACAGCAGCTCTGTGGGCTGAGGCTGCTGGGGTTGTAGAGCCCACAGCTCCTGTGCCCCGGGTGCTGCAGCCTGGCATCTCCTTGGAAAAGGGGCAGCAAGGCAAAGGGGAGAAAAGTGCTCACATGGAAGAGGCTGGAGATCCCTTCATCGCTTTTCTCCTCTTTAGGATGAAGCCCTCACTACCAGCCTGTTTTTCATACCTTTCTGTTGAATTACACTGAAGCCCGTGGTGATTGCTCCATGAGCATCCAACAGAAGCTTATTCTCTACAGCTGGCTTTTTTGGATAACATTCTTTCTTCTTAAAAAGCAAACAAAAGCAGCATGTCCTCATGTCAGTTCTGTAACTGGCACATGAAAAGCCTTCTTCAGCCACATCCAGGCAGAGCTGGTTTGAGCATCTGCACCTCAGCTTCCACCTGGAAAGAAGCCTCCTGCAAACCCTTCACTGTCCCAGCAGCATTGCTGTCTCTAGCAGCAGTGCTCCAAAATGACTCTCAGGGGGATGCATAGCAAACCCTCAGTGTGTCCTTTTATGACAAAACTGGAAGGCCCCAGTTCCTGCAAAGCCCTGGCCAGGCTCTCTCAGTGAGTTCACCTTCATCTTTTCACTTGCATCAGGCTGTCACAGCTCAGCTCTGACCTGAGGAACCCAGGGCTTAGCCAGTCCTCTGTGAATCTCTCTGCCCATCTGAGAAAGGCTTTCTATAAACCTACACCATCCTCCTACTGCACTAACTGTGACTCTCCCACCTGCAGGCGGGCATTTTTTCTCTGCAGGATGAGCAGGGGTCTCTGGAAGGGACCTGGTGCCTTTCCTGTCACCCTGCTCCTCTGCAGCACAAACCAAACTGTGCCTGTTTCCCCTTCTGTGCAGATAAGCAGGTGCTTCTTCCCACCTTGTTCTCATCCCCTCTCCTTGCTCCCCAGGGCAGCCTCAGTTCCCTGGCTGCTGTTAGTGATGGATTTTTTTTGTTCCCATGAGATAAACGCTGTGTCCCCACCACCCCTGCTCCCCCACAGCAAGGGGAGGTTCCTCAGAAAAGCCCCAGGGGCCATAAAAGTCATTATTTAACGTTATTTACCTGTTGATGGGAGCTATTTCTATGGCTGTGGGAGCACAGGGCCCTCATGCCCACGTCTGTAAGCATTCAATTCATGCTTTCTTCACAACAGCAAACTGCCAAAGCCACTTGGTTAAACAGTTGAAGTAAACAAAACTACTGGATTTTTTTTTCTGGGGCTGTCCTGGAGTTTATGCAAGCACTGCACTAACATTTGCTGTCCTGGCATCCACTGTTAGTCCCACAGACACCTGCTTGGGAAATGAGTCCACATGGGCAGTGGGAGTGAGGGAGTTGGTGTGATGCTTTCCCTGCCTCCTACAACTCCATTCAAGAGCTCTTCTTGCAGAGCAAATACATGGGGTCTCTTTTTGCTCTGAGACTGATACGGTTATTGAGCTTTCTGCAGTGGAAAAAAGATTGCAAGGCAATTCAGCTGGCTGGGTCATGAATCCACGTAGATGTTGTGAATGGAAACGATATGCATGTGCCCTGGGCTTTGCCCAATCATACCAAGCAGTAATGTAAGTCAGGATGAAAATAAATCTTAATACCAACATGCCCTACATGAAGCAAATACTTATTTTACATAAAACCTAATTTTAGCACGTCAAGACTGTAGCCAATCCACTTTGTCTCACCATGATTTAGCATAATGGCATACATATAGGTATGAATATATAGATTTGTAAACACGCTCTTTCCCCTTCCCTATTTTTTGCTGAATTGAGTGCCCCAAGAGGCAGAAGTTGCTATCTCAGTGAGGAATCTCTGCACACTCCCAGCCCTTCTCTCCCTTGCCTGGGCATGGGGAAGGCAGCACGGGCACCCGTGTTATGCACAGAGTGATTTCTTTGAGCAGCAGCAGCTAAGAAATGCCAAAGCACGGCTGTAATGCTGACTGGGATCAGCTGGGTAGAAGGAAATGCTGATGGGTGTCAGGCCCTGGGGATGCTGGCAGGGGATGGATGCTGCCTGCAGCCCTGCCTCCCACAGCTGGCCCCACTGTAGTGATCTCAGTGCTGGCAAAAGAGCAGCATCAAAATGCTCTTCAGCATGGGATTCATCAGTGTGCATGCCCTTTGTCTAGTACCCGTGGAGAGAATGCCAGAGGTCGTGAGGGAATGCCCTGAGGGAGTCATGATATGCTCAGGTTTTCCAAGAGCTTTGGAAAAAGGAGTGGTGAGCTTTGCTTTTCAGAAAAAGCCCAGAAGTCCTTTCTGGCATTACGCTTTCCTGCGTCCTCCCCGTGCGGTGTCAGAGCTGGTTTATGCAGCTGTATTAACTTTCACTTCACCTTTCTGTGCTGCTTCCCTCCCCTGCACACTTTGTCCTAGGAAGAGCCCAGACTGCTCCAGCAGGGCTGGTTCCTCACAAGAGTTTGGATGTGCAGCAGCAGGGCAGTGCCAGGGGGGGCCTGTCCTTCCCTCCCCACCACGCAGTGATTGCCAGAGCTCTGTGCCAGCCTGAGGGCACACACAGCTGTGCTGGGGCTCACTCAGCTGCTCCCCGTGGTGCTGCTGCCTGCCCAGCTGCTGTGGGACGTGGGGCTGCAGCAGGAGCCCTGTGATCCCTTCTCCTGGGGAGGCACAGGCTGCAGCGGCCGCGGGAGGATTTTGGCTTGCGCTGGCAGCCAGCGAGGAGTGTCTGGCACTGGTGGCTGGAGACAGGCTCTGCCTGTGAGCCAAGCCAGGCTGGCAGCTGGGGAGCCAAAAGCAGAGTGATAGACATGGCTTTGGATCCCTTTGTAGACTCCTGCCTTGATGGTGAAGCCGCTCATGGCACGCCTGTCGTGGGGAGCACAGAGTTTGGTTGGTTTGGAAGGGATCTTAAAGACCATCTGCTTCCAGCTCCCTGCCATGGTTTCTCTCTTTTTCTCCTTTCTTGCTCCCCTGTTCCCCCTGCCCCAGGAACAGGGATGTTTCTGGTCAGCTGCAGCCCAGGGGATGCAGGGAATAGCCAGAGAAATCCAGCTGAGTCACAAAAAGAAGCGCTGCTGCTGCTGATTTAGCCCATTTCTGATCTTTTGGACAAATTTCACAGCATTTCATCAAGGAATAGGAATCTGCAGGGACAGCCCCACACAGACTATCAGGGCTTTTCCACATTTTGCTTACACTTCCTGCCTAGAGCACAAAAGAACACATCCACATCTCCATTGCCCACAGCATTCCCTACAGACACTTAAGAGTTATTTTACCCTCTTTCTTAAATTTAATTTTTAACAACCCCTCCTTAGCTGTACCTTGTAGGGAACAGTGATGTTTTCCTGCTTGGGAGCAGCCACTGGTGCTTTTGGGGGGCCGTGGTGGTGAAGAGCAGCTCTGGAGAAGCAAACACCCCCAGGAATGGGTAGGGGGCTGTGGATCCTCACAAGCTGCAGGGCTGGGATGCTGCTGCCTTCCTGGTGAGGGGAAAGGGAGTCCCAGCCACCCTGAAAGGAGAAGAGAGGTGCTGGTGGGGGAAGGTGCAGCCCTGCCTCCCCAGAAGAGGAGCAGAGCAGGTACAGCAGATGAAATGACCTGCTGCTCTCTCCTTATTAAAAGAAAATAGTGTTTGCTGGCAGCACTACAGATCTGACACCTTGATCCATTGAAATGTTCTCAAAATATACATCAGGAAGTGATCCAAGCCCCCTGTGCAGGGAGGGTTTCTCCTCCTGCTGCTGCTCTCTCCCAGGGCAGGAGAGCCCTGGCACCCCATGGCAGGTGGGTGTGGATGGGGGCTCCCACCACAGCGCCAGTTTGTGGGCAGGTTTGACTGGGTGATGCATCACCGAGCCCATCCCTTCTGGCTCAGCCCCAGCAGTTCTGGAAGCAGAAACTGATTGTGATTTAAAGGTGTCGGAATCAGGAAATCCATCATGTCCTCGCTAATCTGCTGCTGTGATTGATTACCCTCACCATTAACTGCCCGTTACAGACACACACCTTATTTCCAGCCTGAATTGGTCCCTGGGCAGGGCAGGATGGCACAGTCATGCATGGAGGAGTGTGCAGGGGCTGAGTGGCCCTGGGCCAGCCCAGGCTGAAGGCACAGACACCTACTGCCAGCACCCAGAGGAACAGGTGAAAAGGAGTCCCCATGATGGATCCCCCAGAGCAGCTGGGGTCAGGATCCCTGCCCAAGGGCTTGGGGACATTGCAGAGGGGGTGGCATGAGGGCTGGCACCCTGCCCTGGCATCCCCAGGACCAGATCACAGCACAGTACATGGTGTACTGGTCCCCTTCCCCTGCAGAAGGATCGTCCAGCAAAGGAGTGGGAAGAGTCTCACTTTGCTCTGAGCTAAATTGTGCAGTAAATTAAGCCTGATCTGCATGAAATTTCCTCTGCATGTATGTTCCAGGGTGAGCCTTGGAAGAGGTTTTATCCAAATTCTCCTGCCTTTTGTCTTTAATTTAAAAAGTTAGAATCTGCTGTAATTGCCTCTGTGCTCGTGGAGAATTGGGTAATACTAAGAAACCCTCTGGTGGCTAATTGAATGCCTTATAAATGTTCTGACTGTAAGCAAAGTTCTCTGTCTTACATTATAAAGATATTTAGGTCCCATTCTGTAGTAGGGTGATAATTTTATGAGGGATTTTCATATCTTTTGGATGCAATATGGGATGGATCATTACCTTTTTTTACACTTAATTGCTTTTATCATCCAGAAATATTCAGTGCTTAATGATAATAAAGAGCCTCTGCTAAGGAGGCCAAACACCAAGTGTGTTATTGCCAGAGCACAACTCCTCAGTGTGGCATCTCATGTGCCACCCACCCTTGGGGAGAGAGGGCTGCTCACCCAAACCCCCCAGCAGGGAAGAGCAAGGCCAGAGCCCTGTGAACCAGGAATTGTCTTGTTTTCCATGCATCCATGTCCCCTGCCTTTCTGGTACCTTACCCATGGCAGCCAGAGCACGGAGGATGCTCCTGCAGCAGGTGGGGATGGGGAGGCTGAGCTCCCTGCTGCAGGCTCCAGGCTCCAAGAGGGCACTGGGAACAGGCCCTGCTTCTCTGGAATCTGCCTGAGAGAGGGAAATGTGCTGCTCCTCAGGCAGCCAGGCTGCCTGCTGGGCCAGGCTGGCACCTCACTGCCAGCTTTGCTCCTCAGAGGTAGGGTTACAAAACCAGGCCCAGATGTTTGCTTGCTGTGTTGCCTGTGGCTCTTCCAGGAATGCATTTTTCAATGGCCTTCTACAGCTCTTAATTAAAAGAGCACTCACATAATTTATTAATTACTTATTAACCCTTTATAGCCACTACAAGCCCATCACAGATGTCGGTGGTGTCCTACTGATGCTCATAAGCTCATCAGCAGCTGTTGTAATTGATGGATTTAAGCAATCTGCTGACCTGTTGGGCCCGGCAACAATTGATTAACTATTCATTAAAACATCTAGAAATTATTTATGAACCTTTTATAAACTATTTATAAGTGAGCAGGGACAGATTTATTCATTACTTTGCTTGCAGCAAAGGCATGGAAGGAGCTCCAAGCTGAGATTCCTGCAGCGCAGCTCCAGGCAGCAGGGAACATGCCCAATGCCACAGGAAAGCCTTTGTCACTCCACATATTTCTCCAAATTATACTGGCTTCCTGCAGGCCCCATGGGGGGTCAAGTTCCCTGATGGATGTGGGTCATTCTCCCAAGGATCAGAAATAACACAGAATGGAGAATTTTCTGCTTTTCTGCAGAGTCAGGTAGTTTAGCTAAGTAGGGGCTGGCGAGAATCCAGTAGCAGCTTTTTAATACACTGTTGGGCTAAACTTAGAGGAGAGGATGAGCAGGCTTGTGTGATGCTTTGCTTCTAGTGGCATAGGATTAAATTACCATCCCATTTTACTTCATATTAGTATGCAGGGATAGAGAGAGAGAAAGGCAGCAGCTGCCAGCAAAACCCTGCTGGCTGCTGGGTGCTCTCAGGCAATGAGCTGGTTCCTGGCTAAATTGGGGATGCAGTGTAAGAGTCAGGTTCAGAGCCCACAGCTGATTGTTTCATTTTTGGGTTTTTTTCCAGCTTGATAATGAAAAACCAAAAATCTGTTTTCTGTTACTTTCGGTGCAGTAGAGGAAGGGAAGGTGGAGCGGCCTTGCTCAGCTTAGACTTCATGAATCATTCCCATGTTCCTGATCCGTAGTGTTTGTACCAAAAATGGAGACTTTTCCAAGGACTGCCCAAAATGAGTAATGCTGCTCCTTGCTGCAGGATCCCAAAACAGTCCCTGCTGCTGGGGGTTGCTGCAGCCCACAGAAACGTGCATGGCTTGGCACCAAGGAGCCTCCCTGCCTCTGGAGCTCACCATCACAAAGAGAAGCTGCAGGGGTCAGCTCTGCACGTGCTGACACAAGCAATGACACCTGTGCTGGGATCTCACTGGGGTATTTTCAGTGTCCCTGGATGGAGGAGGAAGGGATGGATCTGACTCCATGTTCTAGGAAGGGTAATTTATTATTTTGTGATGTTATATTAAATAATGCTATGCTAAAACTGTACTAAAGAATAGAGAAAGGATACAGACAGAAGGCTTAACAAGACACTAATTAAAAACCCCTGACTCTCCAGAGTCCTGATGCAGCTGGACCATGATTGGTCATTAAGCAAAAACAATTCACATGTTGGATAAACAATGTCCAACCACATTCCAGAGCAGCAAAACACAGGAGAAGCAATCAGATAATTACTGTTTTCCTTTTTCTCTGAGGCTTCTCAGCTTCCCAGGAGAGGAATCCTGGCAAAGGGATTTTTCAGAAAATACGATGGTGACATGTCACCATGTAGGATCCCTTCCTACAGGCTGTCCCCAACCCTGCCTGCAGCAGATGCTGTCCAGCAGGACACAGGGATGACTGATGGCTCATTCCCAGGAGCTGGGGTTGGTGTTGCAGGTCTGGCACTGGCAGGGAGGGACAGATATGCCCCGTGTTTCCTGCACAAGGTTCCTTCTCTCCCTCCTGCTTCTCTGCATTGTCCTCCTTGGTGGTGCTCAGCTGGCTGCTGAAGGCCAGGCTGTGTAGGAGCCACAGGAGGGGAATCCCAGCACCAGCAGCCATCTCCAGTGGCAGATTTGTGTGGTGATGAATGGTTAGCTGTGTTTCAAGCCCTTGTTTGGATTTACAGAAGGGGTGTGTTTACACACGTGTAATTCATTCAAAAAAGCTGTATCGAGTTATTATTTAAGCATAAACTGGAGTCAATCAGCATTGCACTGTGTGTATCCTAATCAGTTTAAAGCTGAGCTGAGATCAAATCAGTGCAAGGCTGACTCTGGCTGTGCTCTCACCATCCTGCCATAGCCCAGGCCCCGAGGCTTACAGGGGTCCTGCAGGGCACAGCTCACACAAACATCATGCAGAATTTCCCTTGTGTTCCCCCTCAGAGGAGAGAAAAGCCAGCTCTCTGTGGTCTCTCCTGCAAGTGTACTCGAGCTGTGTTGGAGTGCAGCACAAAGAAATAGGCTTTCCGTGGGAAGAGAATACAAAGGTGTGCCCAAAGAGCCATAGGTGGCTCAGTATTCTCATAGGAACGCTCACACCAGTGTGCTCCTCATTCCCCCAGGACCAGGGAGCTCTGGAGGCTCAGGGGACCCCCTGCCCCAGGCACAAGGCAGGGCTGAGCACTGCAGAGGGGCTGTACCCCCCAGCTCTCACTGCAAGCTGCAGCTGGCCTCACTTCTTGTGGGCAAGCCAGTCCAGGAGGTGGAAAGGATGTCCTGCCTGGGCCAGCTCACCTGGCTCACCTGTGCCTCTGGCAGGACATCAGGGGTTGCTGATGTGCTTACAAACCCCCAGGTGGCCCCACAGGCAAGGGGCCCATCCCACAGGAGCAGGGGGATACTGTGACACACAATGGGGCCAGCAAGAGGTGTTTGGCTAGAAGGGATTCAGGGGGCTCTGCAGGACACAGCACAAGGTGAAAGCAGGGTCCCACCACCCCTACAGGGCTTTGTTTGGCTGGGGAGTGGAGCAGCTCCATCCCAAAAGCAGAGCTTCCCCTGGCAGGGCTTCCCCTGCACAGCATCCCAGCCATGCTGAGGAGCCCCACAAGAGGAGCACTGTCCCCCCCAGACTGGGGCACCCCCAGACAAGCCAGGAACAAACCACCCAGCTTGCATTCTCCATCCACTTGGTTCAGCAAAGCTGAAATAACAGAAATCACACTGGGACCAGTCCTTGGGGGCCCAGAGATGCGCTGGGTCTGGAGAGAGCAGAGAGCTGCTGGTGCTTGCCCTGGAAGAGCTGTTCCAGCTGCACAGCCCTCAGCTCTGTTTCCAAGGTGGGAACACCTGGCACTGGGTTTGTGGGGAGCTCAGTCCTTGGCCAGTGCCTGCCCCAGCCCCAGGCAGCCCAGGGGGGTCAGCCAGGCGCTGGGGCAGGACCAGGGCTGGAGGATTCCCCTCTCAGCTGCACAATTCCCGCTGCACCCCACAGACCACAGAAATGCATGATTTTCTGTCCCTCATTTGGCCTCTGTGCTCATTCCCAGCCCCTCTGGGCTCGCAGAGGACATGGGGATGCCCCTGCAGGGAGGAGCTGAGCCTGCTGGTGGTGCAGGCATGATGTGGCACTGTGACAGACCTTGGCTAGCTAATTACAGAGCAATTAACCACCCAGAGCGGGGCCATCCTTAATGAGGCAGATCTGTAAATACAGGGAAGAGCTGCAATGCACAGGGACACTGCAGAGCCCCCCTGGAGGAGTGGTGGTGAGGATCCCCCGGGTCTCACCTCTTCCAGGGGCACCTGGGCTTCCAGGAACCCTGAGCAGAAATGGTTGTTGCCTCATGAGGCCACGGGGATCCACGGGAGGGATCCCAGCCAGAGGGTGGGAAAGGCTGGGGCTGAGCAGGGCTGGGAGAGGGAAATGATGGTGCAAAAATCAGTGCAAGATGTTGGCGTGGTGTTTGGGGAGGGCTGCCAGAAGCAGCTTCAGAATGCAAATTGAAATAGCAGCTAATGGCAGCTGCACTCACTGTGCCTCTGCAGCCAGGTGAGGTTTTGCCAGCCCAGCAGTGGCCCTGGTGTCCCCCTGGTCCCCCCAGCCTCCCCAAATCTCACCACATCCTTAGCTGGGATTCAGCACTGCCTGTTTTGTACACGAGGGATGCTCTGCAAACATCAGCTCTCCTCTACCTCATGCAGTTGAAAATTCAGTGAGAAACACCTGCCATTTACCACATTTCATGTTTGCCACCATCATATTTTCTGAAAAATCCTCTTTGCCCAGGATTCTTCTCCTGGGAAGCTGAGAAGCCTCAGAGGAAAAGGAAACAACAATTTTCTGATTTGCTTCTCCTGTGTTTTGCTGCTTTGGAATGTGGTTTGGACATTGGGTGTCCATCAGGTGGTTGTTTGATTGGTTTCATGTGAATTATTTTTACTTAATGACCAATCATAGCCAGCTGTGTTGGACTCTGGAGAGTCACAGGTTTTTCATTATTATCTTGTTTAGCCTTCTGTCTGTATCCTTTCTGTATAATATAATATAATATAATATAATATAATATAATATAATATAATATAATATAATATAATATAATATAATATAATATAATATAATATAATATAATATAATATAATATAATATAATATAATATAATATAATATAATATAATATAATATAATATAATATAATATAATATAATATAATATAATCAGCCTTCTAAGAACATGGAGTCGGATTCATCATTTCCTTCCCTCATCTGGAGACCCCAAAAATCCCACACATGTTCTCTCTGGAAAACTGGGAAATGTCTCCACTCCACACTTCATCCCCCTTTCCCAGGCAAGAGATTCCCTCCCAGTGAGGGAGAATATGTGTGATGACTTTGTGGCCATTAGTGGATAGAAAGGAGTTTTATAGCTCTTGCCTTTGTTTGGCATCAGTTGGGAGTGAGGTTTGAATCCTCTCCCCCTGGATCTGTGTTTTCTAGCAAACCACCTTCATTGTTCCTGAAAAGTCCAAGCCATCTGCTATTTCAAATGCAATCTAAAGTTATCAGCAGAGGGGAGGGAAGGAGGAGGGTAAAATGACCCCAGAGAGAAAGGAAATATTTCTGAGGCTGAACAAAGCATCCCAGGATTGCTCCTAGCCACTCTTTCTAGTTGTTTTATTTTGCTCCAAACCCCAAGTGCAAATAATTAAATGAGTGCCAAACAGAAATAATTTATATTGGATTTTCAGCCTCTCTGCCAGACCAAAACTAACTTGTCATTCTGACACCCCCAAGCAGTGCCAGGGAGGGGAGATGCTCCCTGTGCTGCCCTGGGGACACCCCAAACCCCACCTGTGATGCACTCACAGCCCCGTGGCTGTCCCCTGGAGCTGGGGGTGCCCTCACTGCCATGGCCTGACTGCCTGGCTGGGATCAGCAGCAGGACAGCTTCCCATGCACATTTTGATTTCAGATGCTGGAAAAGAGAATGAAAAATTAGTCCATTCTGAGCATGTTAGAAAGGAATGACTTCAAAAATTAACAGTTCAGGGCAAGTCTCATTTTTAAAAGATGCTTCTAAATTAGCCATTTTGGGTCAGTCTCCATCTCTCATCCTCTGAATATCCCTTGTCCCTCCCATTTCATGGAGAGGAGGAAAACAGCAGCTCCTCACTCTCAAACAGCATCTTTCAGCAGCTGGCTAAGCTGCAAAATGGATTAGCTTTGCCTTACAGCTCTGTACACAGAAATTTCAGGCTTGCACAGGAGCTGCATAGCCTTTCCAAGCAAAACATTCCCTGTGAAGCCCCTTCTGGGGATGCCAGGAGATGGAAATGAGCCTGTGGGGCAGCAGCATGCTGGGGAGCAAAGATGGAGGTGGGAGATCTGCTCCCACATACAGAGCCAGCACTGCATGGGCGCAGGGAACATCTTCCTGCCATCAGGAATGAGGAGGGAAGGAGCCAGCCCTGAGCCTGGTGGGGGCCCTGCAGCTGGAGCCTGGATCTGGGGCTGAGGAGAAGGGCAGAGCCCTTGGGTCAGCATCTCCTCAGCCCCAGGCAGCTGTGGGGACAGGGGTGTTGGAGGGCTGGTGGCAGGTCCCCACAGCTGTGACACTGGCACAGGGCTGTTCCAGCCCTGCAGAGGGTGAGGGCTGCTGTGCCTGATCACCTCATCCTGCTTCCTCCCTTGTCCAAGCACCAGCTTTGAGCTTGCCAGCCCCCCCTTGTGCAGGGGACCTCACCCAGCCACGTCCTTCTGGCAGGAGCTAAATTGCTCTTTTTGTGGCAGGAATGAGGTCCTGCTCTGGCTGCACTGCCCCACGCACAGCCTGGCTGCAGTGGGAGCCCTGGGGCTGTGCTGGCCAGGAGAAAGCTTGGAGACACTGGGAGGCAGCCTGTGCCCTCCAGGGCCAGCCAGGGAGCCCCTGTGTGAGCAGCAGAGATAACCCCAGCCCGGGGCCTCGGTGCCAGTGCACATGGCAGCCAGAGACTCCATGGGCAAAGCACATTCATCGTGCCAGAGACTCCATGGGCAAAGCACATTCATCGTGCCACAGACTCCATGGGCAAAGCACATTTATTTTGCCAAAGATTCCATGGGCAAAGCACATTTATCGTGCCAGAGATTCCATGGGCAAAGCACATTTATTGTGCCAGAGACTCCATGGGCAAAGCACATTCATCGTGCCAGAGACTCCATGGGCAAAGCACATTTATTGTGCCACAGACTCCATGGGCAAAGCACATTTATTTTGCCAAAGATTCCATGGGCAAAGCACATTTATCGTGCCAGAGATTCCATGGGCAAAGCACATTTATTGTGCCAGAGACTCCATGGGCAAAGCACATTTATTTTGCCAAAGATTCCATGGGCAAAGCACATTTATCGTGCCAGAGATTCCATGGGCAAAGCACATTTATTGTGTTAGAGACTCCATGGGCAAAGCACATTTATTGTGCCAGAGATTCCATGGGCAAAGCACATTCATCGTGAGCCCTCTCCCCACCTCCCCTCCTCCCTCCCTCCCTCCACAGAGAGACCCGAATAGCAAGAGCCTGCTTTTGAGGTTGGAAGTCAGGTTTAGAATTTTAATGATATCCTGTATCCCACAGCCTTTTATTTGGGGAGAAACCGCTGTAAATGACCCATTTTTCTTCATATAATGATAATCATTACCAAGAGGAAAATGAGCACTGAAGCTGGGCACAAACGCAGTCACATACTGGATGGGGTGGCTGATTCTGACTGGCAAAATGCTACATGGAGAAATATACCTTTTATACTTAGGAGGAACATAAAGATGTCTTTAAGCATGCATGTAAATTTGTAACAAATAAGTCACTGTGGCTTGAAATGGGAAGCTGGAGAGAGCAGCTGTAAATATTTGATCTGTTTGGCAGAAAGCTCCAGCACAGCAAAGTGTCACATCCTCCTGCCACATCCTCCTGGGGACAGGACCTGCCTGTGCTGTCAGGTGGGGAGCCCATCTCCCATCATCTCCCATCTCCCATCTGAGCTCCTCCTCACCCAGGACCTGGCAAGGAGCAATCTGGGAGCTTCCCACACCTCGGGCATGGCCCCTGCTCCTGGGTTGTTTAAAGGAGGGAAAGAGTTTCATTAGCAAGGAAAGCCTGAACAGCCAAGTTTGTGCAAACAAAAGCCTTAGTCCCAAAAGCAGCACTCCCCTCTGGGGTGCTGTCTGACCCACAGCTCACACCCCTGCAGGGGCACTTGTGCAGGTCTGAGCTGCTCTGGTGGAATCGTCCCCACCTGGCTGGGGATGGATGTCATTGAGAGGGAATACTGGAATACACAAGTTATTGCTTCAAATCCCCCAGGCCATGCTTGTCTCAGCCCCCCAGCCCCTTCCTGCTGCATGCTGCTGGCTGGCACATGTTCAAGGGGCTGTGGCAGCTCCCAGCACTGCTCCTGCCTGGCTCCCAGGGATGGGCAAGATGTGCTGGGGTGGCTTTCCTTTCAGGTGGCACTCAAGGCACCTCATTTAGTTCCCAGATTTCAGCCTAGAAGTCACCAGCTGCCTCTGAGCACAGTGTTCAAGCAGCGAAAAGTTCAATTAGGTGTGACCCAAGGAAAACCTGTAAACGTGTAATTGTTTGGGAGAGTGAGTCCTGAGCCCAGGTGATTGCTCTCTTCTGGAGTGGCCTGCAGCAGCCCCTTGGCCTGGCTCATATGCCAGGGAGGGAGCTGGTTAGGTCTGTGAGTGATAGAAGGGGCCTGGTCTCTGGCTGCTGGAATTGAATTAGACATCAACAAGACAGATTTTATTAGATTTATTAGATGGCTGGTAGAGAGAAGGCTAGAAACCAGAGGAAGAGAAGTGTCTTCCCAGTGACCCCAGGGCTGTCATTATTTTTTCTTGCACTGTGTCAGATGGGTGCAGTGTCATCTCCCAGGTGATGGCAGAGCAGCAGATGCCAGCACTGCCCCATCCCAGAGGCTGAGGCAGGGTGAGGAGCATGACCTTGAGCTTAGTGCCAGAGAGCCTGTTCCAGAGGGAGCTGGCACTGGCATGGACTTCATGATGAAGAACAAGCGCAGAGCAGAGCACCCTGAGGCCCATGTGCAGCCTGTGGCACCAGCAGCCCCAGCTGTGATTTCACACAGGTTCCCAGCTGTCTGCTGGGGGTGCACCACCAGCAGTTCTCAAGCTGCTCAGGCTTCCTGACAACCAGCGTCGAGCTGCTCACATCAATAATTAACATTGCACCAGCCTTGCCAAAATAAATTCAGCAGCTGTATGGCAAGGCAAAGGTCCTTTGATTTCACAAGCTGCCCATCACTTCTGTCTTGTGTGCTGTCCCTGTATTACAAAGGTTTGAGGTGAGCTTTCCACTCAGAAAAATGCCATGATGTTAATGGTGGAGCTTTTACTGGGATACACCCTGCTTCTGCTCAAGAGTCAGTGCCCTGGGGAGCAGAAGAAGCTGAGATGCCTTCTCATCTCCTGGGGAGCTGGCTCAGCTGTCAGCGTGGCAGGCTGAGCAGCAGCATGGCTGCTCCCAGGGCAGATGGCTGCCTTAGGCCTGGGGGAGCAGCAGGATGCCACATGTCACCAGAGGACGAGAGCTGCTGTCACAAGAGGGTCTCTGAGGGGCAGACTGGGAAACAAACCCTGTGGAACCAGGCAGGCATCACCAGCAGTTCCACCTCAGGGTGGCCTGGGAGCACAGAGAGCAGCAAAATCACCCCAAGGATCATCTGGCTGCCCACATCTGCTGCTCCTGCAGAGGCTGAGCCCTGGCAGTGCTGAGTCCCTGCCAGGGACATGTCCCACAGCCCAGGTGTGTGGCTGGGCAGAGGATGGCCATGCCAGGCTCAGTGGGAGCCAGCAGACACAATCTCCTTTCATCACAGCCCCTGCTCTGCTTCTCCATTCCACCAGAACAGCCAGCAGCTGCCTCCTGTTAATTAGGAGCAGAACAATCACTCTTAATCAAAGGCCAGACTGGTGGCAGCAGCAGCAGCCTGCCAAGCTCATCCCACCTCCACTAACCCTGTGCTGGGGGCAGAGGCAATTACAGGGGCACAGTTGTTTCTGTGCCACCACAGCAGGGACAAGCTGGATGCCACTCCCAGGGCAGAGGGCAGAGGTGCCACCTGCTTTGTATAGCAGCTGCTGGAGAGGAGAGGAGAGGGAGAGGGAGAGGGAGAGGGAGAGGGAGAGGGAGAGGGAGAGGATCCTTCCAGCCTGTCCTGCAGAGTCATCCTGGCTGAGCACCCTCTCACACAGGCAGGAGGTGCCAGCAGAGCTCAGATGCATCTTCCCTGGTAGATCTCCAGAGTTCTGCCCTAGAGCTTCCAGCATCTCCTTCCCCACAAGCATGTTTTTAGCACCAGGAAACTCCCAGTGCTCTCCTATTTATAGCTTCACACTCCAGTTTTCATTTTATTTTAATTAGCTGATTCCCTCTCCCACCTGCTCTCAGGCACCCAGTGCATTGGGTGAGGGTGCTGGGAGCAGCACTCAGCAAAGTTTGTACCTCTCTGCCAGCACCCAGGAGAGTGAGGACAAGATGAGCAAGAGCAGGAAGCTTTCCATCCTCCATCTGCAGGGATTTCCAGCAGGCAGTGGGGGAAGGCATCTGTGTGAGGACTCTGCTCTGGCTCCATGATTTCCTTTCCCCCAGCACTGACAGTGGGAGGTTATCTGAGGACATGGCTGTGAGTCACACACCAAAGTACATCCTCAGGCTACTGAAATCGGATCCAAGCTTTGTGCTCCGCTCCTGGTGTTTGCATTCATGCCTACTGATGGCACAGGAAAAATCCAAGCTGTGGTCTTTGTGTGCAGGTGACACTTGTTGACCACTTGAGGAGGGCCTGGACAGAAAGAGACAGAGACCTTTGTATCCAGCAGGGGTCAGAGCTGGGGGTGTGCTGCTGGGTTTTAGTGAGGTGATTTGTCCAACTGCGAGTTGCAGGTGCACTCTCAGCCCTGCCACGCCTGGGGCAGGAAGTCCTTTTGTTCCTTTTTGATAGCACAGCTCCTTCAGAGTAAAGCCAAACAGTTTCCTGGGCAGGGACAGGAGCAGTGAGAGTGTTGGTTTGAGCTGCAGACAGCTCCCTCTGGGGTGAGCTGGGAGTGTGCTGGAGGAAACACGTAAAATCCAACAGCATCTCCCAAAAAAGGGGGAGAAGCCTGGAAAACAGAAAACCCCAAACCAAGGAAACAAAAAGAGAGTTTAGTTGGGTCAAATTCCCCCAGCAAGGGCAAATCCTGCATTTGCAGGAGCACTGGCACTGGAGGGCAGCGGTACAGGGAGATGCTGATGATCTGGCAGAGGAGCAGCAAGGCCAGGAGGATTCCCGAGGTAGCAGAGAGGGAAATGCCCCAGGACCAGTGGGCAAAGCTCTGCTGGAGAGGGATAAAGGAGCCTGCAGGAGGGTGGGGATAACTCAGTGAGCATAATCTGCACTCCCTGAACTCCACGTGCATCTCTCACTCTGGCAAACACGCATTCAGACAGATGTTTGCCAAATGTGCCCTTTTTGGCAACAAAACAATGAACTGTGGGGGATTTAGATACTTTTATATCTGGGGTTTGGTCCAGATTAGATCAAAATCTTGAAAATGCACCCAACTTGGAAATGCCAAGAAATTCCTCTGCAGAAGCATTTTTGCTGGGAAAATGGTAAATTGTGTTGGTAAAACCAAAATGTAGTGTTACAATTTCACAATTTATGTACAAGTCAAAATGAATCATTTACCTTTAACTATTTTTAAACACCCAGAACATGTAAAAAGGCACTTTTTTTTTGACATGTCTGTCAAATATCATCAAACTCAGCATGGTTGTGAATGGGGAGATGTTCCCAGCAGCTGCAGCTGCCTGTGTCAGCAGAAGAGCCAGGATGGCTGTGAGGGACAAAACTGGGAACAAAAAGACCATCTGTCCATCCATCATCTGTCCATACAGCTAGCCTGTGCAAGGGCAAGCTTTGGGCAAGCAGCATTTCCCACCCTGTCACCAAAGCAATGTGATTGAGAGGGTAGTTTTATTTTTTTCCTATTCAGGCAACAGTTGTGGTACCTTCTGCTTGTGTTTGTTTTTGGGAAAGGGGGCTGAAATGAAGCCCAAGGGGACTGAGGGTGTTTGCAGCGGGAGAGCACAGTTGATGCACTCACTGCTATAAGCAGGAGCTGGCTTTGTCTGACATGGCATTGTTGATTTTGAGCAGGTTCTAGGAACAGTTTGCAGCTCTCTCTCCATCTCTTGATGGGCCTACACAGTAAATTATCTGCAGTCATTAGCAAGTGGGCTGCTTCCTCCTTCAGACACAATTAGTGGGCAGGGTCCGGAAAAATCTTCCTCAATCTCATTTCCTTCACAGGATGCGCTGGAGAGCCCGGTGCTGCCTTGGAGGAGGCGGGGCACAGCCGCTGCCCACAGCGACCTTCCCTTGCAATATTTAGTGCAATACCACATTCCCTGTTCCTCAGGGTAGCAGCATCCTCCCTCCCTGCCTCTGATGGTCCCCAGGGACTGCCCGGGGTGGCCGAGGTGGAACCTCAGCTCCAGGTCAGTGAGGCTGAACCGAAGAGGCTCGAGGAAAAGCTGGTTTAGAGTTTCATCTTGGTCAACACAGAGCTTGCCCTGCCTGCAAGCGCCATCCTTACGTGGTGCACGGTCACAGGAGGTTCAGGGGGTCACAAATGGTGGAAGCAATGAGCAGCAGCTCCCTGTGCCCAGCCCCTGCCAAGAGCAGGGCCCTGGCTGCAGCTCCCTGAGGCACAGCCCGCTGCCAGGGAGCGGTGCCATCGCTTGGTGCCCCTGCCACAGCTGCCAGGGAGCAGTGCCATTGCTTGGTGCCTCTGCCACAGCTGCCCTGGAGTCCTGAGCAGAGGTTTTTGTGCCCATCACCTCCTCTCGGCCCATGCTGCCAGGTGGGAGAAGGCCCTAGTGGAGCAGCAGCTCTCCAGAGGGCTGAAGGGCCAAGTGAGGGGGAGCTGTGCATTTACACTCGGGAAAAGTGGAATAAATCAAAGCAATTAAAGTGCAAATGAAGCTTTAAGCAATGCGGCATCCTAATTACCTGGGAAGCGCGTTGTGTATACTTCTGTCTCACTCCCTTTTTTAAAATAGACAGGATCCAAATTACATAAATAATTTAAATTAATTTGCCAGGTAGAGCTGGGCTTTGGGAAGTGCTGTTAATGACGATGTTTTGCAGGGGCTCCAGGAGCCCTGCAGGCTGTCTGCAGCCATGGCTCCCGAGCTGGGATTTGGGGTTTTGTGTGCGGATCCTGCATCCCACAGCTCCCGGCTGCTGTGCCGGGAGGGGCTGGGCAGAGGCGGGAGAGGAGGGCTCGGTGATGGGCGGCCTGAAAGGGCAGAGCCAGCGGTAATTAATCACCGCAATTAGCCACCGGCATCGCAGGCAAAAGCACAGTTTGGTTTTCTTCCAGGCTGCCTGGGCTGGTGCTGGAGCAAGGCTGTGACCACACGTCCTTGGGTAACCACCAGTGCTTTGTAGCGTCCGGGAGAGCCGGGAAAAAGAAGTGCAAGACCAAGAAATAACTTCTGAGACAGAGTAGAGGTGCCAGGGGAATAGGGCAAGGTCTGGCTGCACCAATGCTGCTGCTGTCCCTCGGTGCCAGAGGAAGCAGGGCAGCGGTGAGAGTGCAAACCTTGCCCTTCAGCCGGGTTTGGACTCATCTGCAGGACCCCTGAGTCTCTCCAGGAAACGAGCAGCCCCCTCCCTTCCCACTGAAACCTCTCCCATCCTGCAGGGCAGCTGGGCTGGGAAACGGGGTGTCCCCAAGCACACCCCAGAGATGGAGAGGGGACAGGCTGCTGCTCCCATTCCCCTTCCCTGGGGGGCTGGATGCGGGCCTTGGGCTCTGCCTTCTCAGCTGGTGACACACTGAGTGTCACTGAGGTCATTTGCTCACCCCAGTGCAATGGGGCTGTTTGGGTAGGGTAGAAGTAGAGGAGAAGAAGCAATTAGGGATTGAATTTTGTCCTGGTAAGGAGGCCTGTAGTTAACCAAGACTGAAGCATCGCTTCATCACCTGCCTGTGGGAGTCCTGGCACCAAGAGGGATGCCAAAGCTGTCAGATCCCTTCTCTAGGAAGCTGCCAGCCTGGCTCACTGACATCCATAGCACTCCAAGCCCATTATGTTCAGGTGGGCTGCCTTTTATTTACAAGAATTCCTGCAGGAAGGAAGTTTTGTGAATACTCGTCTGAACAAATATTGGCCTCAGATGTGCTCTGTGGCTGTCTGACGTGGTTATTGTCTTGCTTACTCAGCACAGTTCTCAGGCAGTTTCCTGAATGTACTGTCCAATGTGGTCATTTAGAGGTTACCAGGTAATGGTTGTTTAAAAACGACCTGCTTTTGTCTAACAGTCCTCCCAGGAGAGTTTTATGTGTCCCCTCCCGACAGGCTGGTCAGGCATCGCTCACATTGGCGAACTCAGCTCCATGGATCTGCAAAGGACACCAGGGAGTGAGGGGTGGGGGAATCACCAGCTCCTGGGAAATCAGGAGAAGGGCTCGCACTGCAGCAAGCGCTTGGAAACGATTTGGACAAGGCAAGAGAGGTGCTCACGCTGGGCAGTGCGTGGTGTGACGGGGGAGGAAGCAGTCCCCGAGCCCTGTGACTCAGTCCCTTCCTCCCCTCTCAAAGGGCACCAGCAGAAATGTTTGTCAGACCCAGCCCGGGCTGCCGTGAGCCCTTCAGGAGCAGACAGCGGGGAAGGATCTGCCATCTGAGCCTGTTTTCTTTGCTGCAAACGATCTGCTCAGCAGCGGTGGTTAAAGACCTGTTGGCCTCTGCTGTAAACACTGAATTAACACCTTTCCGTGCCCTGGGTGTTCTCCAGGAGGCACCAAAGGGTTTCCTGTCTGGTTTCATGTAGACATGAGGAGAGAGCTGTGCCTTCCCCCAGCTCCCCAGAGCACACCAGGAACTCCAGGGCACAGGGGCAGGATTTACAAGCAAGCTGCTTCTGTACCTTGCTGTGCTGTGATGCAACCCACTGCCCTTTAAATAACCGCTGTCTTTTGAAGGCATAAATACTTACAGGGTGAAAGAAAAAAAAAAGCCACCATTCCCTCCTGAAAGAGCTAATTTATCTGGAATTATCTATTCTTGGCTATAAATCCTCTGTAAAACTTGGCATGAGTTTTGAGGCAGTTGCAGCAGTGACCGTATATTTTTATCCAAAACCTCGAGAAAGAACAAACTGAAGCCCCAAACGGCAGCTCTGAGTTGTTGCAGAGCCACGCTGGCAAGTGGGGCTGCAGGGACTGCCTTGCCTGGGAAGCACCATGCAGCATTTCTCATGAATTCCCACCACATCTTTTCGGTTTCTTTCTGAGCAATTTCTGCTTGAGAAATTATTTTAACGTGCCAGTTTTCCTTGCTGGCAGACTCAGAAGAGCATCCCGAGGGTCCTGGCTGGAGCAGCAGCCTTAAGTCCCTTGCTAACGTTTGCTGAGCACCACATCCTTTGTAAACCAGGGCACAGGTACGTGCATCCCTCCTGTCCACCTACTCAGGCACAAGGCAGGGCTGGCTCTGACTCATCTGGCTTCCCACTTTCTCTTCTTTGTTCTTCTTGTCTCCCTGAAGCAGGAAAGGATCCAGCTCTTATTTAAATGAGGCCCTATAAACATAAGCAGCTGCAAAGTAGGGCAGGTTTTTAATGGCTTACACCTCCTTGAGCTTGGCTTCTTCCCTTCAGCCTCTGTGGCTGTGATCAGGGTCTGTCTCCACGTGAGCAGTTCGGTGACATTTTTGCATGCACTGGGACCTACCTGTTCATTTCTGGGAGTGCATTCCCTGCACAGAAAAGATTAACAAATCAATTAGGCAAGCACAGCATGACGAGGAGGAGCTGTGTGCACGAGCAGCTGAACGAGTTCAGAAAGGTGCTGGGACATCATGACAGCCTGGGGACAGCTTTGCCCTGCCCCCCATGTGCCAGCCCTGACCTCACCCCTGCTCGAGGAAGGATATGCCCCACTAAATTCCTGAGAGCTTCTCAGGAACTGGTAGAATCTTATGGCTGTAGTTAAGCAGAACTGTCCAGGCTGGGACCTGTGCAGCAACTTGTGGGTCTGTGTTCCTGCCGGAGCAGGGATGCCTGGAGCTGGGAATGCTGTGAACCTGTGGGTCCCCACCAGGTGTGTGGTTTTGTGCTGGTGCTGCTGGAACAGCAGAAGCACACAGGGCGTGAGCTTGCTAAGGAATTCTGGATAGGCAGTGCCCGTGGAAGGGCAGCAGGCTGTGATCCCTGCAGGACAGCCTGTGCTGTGTGTGCTCAGTGAAAAGCTGTTCTGCACCCTCACACACAGGCCGGCATGTGTGTGTGCTCAGTGAAAAGCTGTTCTGCACCCTCACACACAGCCCATGCTCTGTTAGTGCCCAGTGAAAAGCTGTTCTGCACCCTCACACACAGGCCGGGGTGTGTTTGTGCCCAGTGAAAAGCTGTTCTGCACCCTCACACACAGCTGGTGCTGTGTCTGGGCTCAGTGAAAAGCTGTTCTGCACCCTCACACACAGGCTGGGGTGTGGTGGGTGCCTCATGGTGGGATGGCGCCTGGCGGGAGCCGGCTCACACCGTGGTGTGCTGGAGCTGTGGGGGGTGTCACTGCCACCATCCATGGTCAGCTCTCAGAGGGAGCCTAACGCTCGCTCTTTGCTGTCTTTTGCAGGAATGGAGGGATGCGGGTACAGCTGGGAGCAGCAGGACACCAGCACAGCCCTGCGGTGATAGGCCTGGAGGTGATTGCCTGTGAGGACACAGCAGGAGGCCCCCAGAGCCCGGAGGAAGGTGGGATCTCACTGGGAGCAGGGAGAGCTCCCCCTCTGCCCCGTCACCTGCCGTGTTTCCAGGGATCTACACCAGGATTTGGAGCCTGGAGGCGTCTTAGTGCCATAGGACTGCTGGAGAGCCTGACAGCGATGGGGGACCCGCCAGCGAGGAGGGCCATTCCTCCAGGAGGCCCCGCACAGCCGTGAGCCCTGGCTGCTGGCGGCGGAGGGTGCCTGGGGCTGGGCTGCTCAGCCAGCCCTGGGCTGGGGGCAGAGGCACGGTGCCTGCAGGGCACGGCCCCTGAGGGGCGAAGGGCTGCCGTGGGCGCTGCAGGGGCAGCCCCGAGCCCCGGGACGGTGGGGCTGCCAGCCGAGCCTCTGCTCCTGCAGGCGCCTCTCCCGGGGGCGGCGGCGGGGGACAGGGCGGCGCTGGGCCCCTGGGCCGGCCGCGGATGCGCCCCCGCGCCGCGCCGGCGGGAGCGCTCCCCTAGCGCCGAGGGCCGCAGGGCCGCCCGCCTCGCCATGGTGCTGCCGCCGCCCGACCGGCGCCACGTCTGCCTCACCACCATCGTCATCATGACCAGCATGGCCTTCATGGACGCCTACCTGGTGGAGCAGAACCAGGGGCCCCGCAAGATCGGCGTCTGCATCATCGTGCTGGTGGGGGACATCTGCTTCCTCATTGTGCTGCGCTACGTGGCCGTGTGGGTGGGCGCAGAGGTGAAGACGGCCAAGCGGGGCTACGCCATGATCCTGTGGTTCCTCTACATCTTCGTGCTGGAGATCAAGCTCTATTTCATCTTTCAGAATTACAAAGCGGACAAGAAGAACCTGGAGACGGTGGCCAGGAAAGCTCTGACCCTGCTGCTCTCCATCTGTGTGCCGGGGCTCTACCTGGTGCTGGTGGCCTTGGACAGCATGGAGTACATACGGACCTTTCGGAAGAAAGAGGACCTGCGGGGACGCCTCTTCTGGGTGGCCCTCGACCTGCTGGATATCTTGGACATCCAGGCCAACCTGTGGGAGCCACACAGGACCGGCCTGCCCATCTGGGCAGAGGGGCTCATGTTCTTCTACTGCTACATACTCCTCCTGATCCTGCCTTGCGTGTCCCTCAGTGAGATCAGCATGCAAGGGGAGCACATTGCCCCGCAAAAAATGATGCTCTACCCCGTCCTCAGCCTGGTCACCATCAACATCGTCACCATCTTCATCCGGGCCATCAACATGATCTTGTTCCAGGACAGCAGGGTCTCCACCATCTTTATCGGCAAGAACATCATCGCCATCGCCACCAAGGCGTGCACCTTCCTGGAGTACAAGCGGCAGGTGAAGGAGTTCCCGCAGAACGCCATCGCCCTGGAGCTCCAGCAGAACTCCCTCTCGCACAACCAGACCCTGCACAGCGCACAGGGCATCCCCCACGAGCCGTCGCCCACCAGCGAGATCCTGGACACATGAGGGTGCCCCGGGCCGGCGGTGGTTCAGACGGCCCCGTGCCGAGCGGAAGGGGGATGCCGCTGCTTTCCTGCTGCCCGCTGCAAGCACGACAGACAAATCCCAGCAGTGAGGGTTCTTCTGGGCACAGGAACACCAACAGCGTTCCAATTGAGCTATGGAGTGTCCTCTAGACGTCTTCATCTCAGGTACAACCCTAGGAGTCCTCCAGACAAACCAAATGGACTTGCGAAGGACCTGAACCAGCTGACCCTCTCTCCCCCTCCTGCCACCGTCTCCCCTCCCGAGCAAAGACTGCTAAGGTTGCAATGTCCCTTTTTACTCCCCGAGCACCTCACCTTTACTCCAAGCCTGGATCGAAGATTTTGTTACTGGAGACCTTTTTACGGGGTGGGGACAAGGGCATAGGGGTGTGGACTGGGGGGAGGGTGGGGCGTTTCAAGCAGTAAACCCTGTGATCGTAGATGTCTCTTATCTCCGATGGTTGTGTTTACAGTTTCCTATTTATGCCGGCTCCGGGGGCTCTCAGGCTGCCCTGGGGGCAGTGTCCTCCAGGTGGGTGAGCAGGGAGCCCTGCCGTGGGGAGCGGGGCTGGGGCTGGCGTGGCTGCCCTGGCCCGGGCTGAGGAGGGCTGAGCCTCCACCAGCACCCTGCACCAGATCTGCCAGGAGCAATATCTGACGGGCTAGAGCTAATCTAATGCTGGTGTTTTATGTATTTCATTCACTCCAAACGTCTCAGCACAATATTTCTCTTTTTAGAAGGGTCCCTCTCTCTCTCTCTCTCTCCCTGCCATGGAGAGCCTCCCTGCCTGCAGCAGCCCGAGCAGCCTCCCCAGCCCCAGCACTGCTGCTGGCAGGCAGGGTCACCCAGGAGGGATGTGGAACAAGGATGGCGAGGATGCATTTCACTCTGCCAGCAAGCATTTATAAAGAAGGCTGCTTTCCACAGCTACTATATTTTTAAAATAAATATTAAAAAAGGAAAAAAAAAAAAAAAAAAAAAAAAGAAGAACAAAAAACCCAACCAAACCCCAGAACAGAGCTGGGAAGAATGTGCTGTCCCAGGCAGGTGGCTGGGCTGGGGGATGAGCTGGGCTGGGGTCTCCTCTGCAGGTGGGTGGTGCTGAGGGGCTCAGCCAGGGGCAGCAGGGTGGGAGGTGAGGGCCAGCCAAACAATAAAAGCCCCATGAGAGCAATGGCTTCTGGTGGTCTCTTTTGTGCCAGCATGGGGAGGGTGGGGCTCAGCTCTCACACAGCCCAGATCACTTGTCTCTGCTTCTGTCCACCTCCCCTGGACTGCCAAGTGCTGTCCTGAGGTTCTGTGCCCTGCACTCACTGAGCAGTGGTCCCAGAAAGGAAAGGAATCATTTCTCCAGCTGCAGTGCTGCTTCAGGGCTAGGGGCATCTCAGCTGCCTGACCCTGGGGGAGGCACAAGGAGACAAGCAGAAAACCTGCATCTCAAACACGTTGAAATGGGATATTTTTGCTTTTTCTAAACAAAATGTTGCATTTTGAGGAGATGGAATAAAATGCCTGGTGCTGTTTACATTTCTCTCCCACATTTTCCCCTGGCTCTGCTTACTGAGTTTGACCTAAATCCACAAATCATTTCAGTTTCCATCTTCTCAGCCCATCACAATCTGTCCAAAACACTTCAACCATCCCTGATCCAGACTTCCAATTTTAGGACCAGGCAATTGCAGTCTTGCTTGGCCACCCTGTCACCCAGGGATAACTCTAATGTTAATTAAATCCACTGAGAAATAAAACAGTGTCTTTGCCAACAAAAGTGAGTTTGCAACAGATTCAGCCAATTGGAAAAGTTTCTTCCCCCTTTCCCTCAGGAAACATGAGAGGAAGTGGGCAGGTGATTTAAAAGGTATTAGCAGAAATTAATGAAATTGCTAAATTATTGTGGAATACCTGTGGAATTACATATTACATCTCTGCTGGTTCCTTTAAAATACATGTGATTAGCATCAGTGCAATTAACTCCCAAGTATCTAATAACATTCTGCTGCTCTTTTAGGTAATTAATTTATGAGCCTTTGTTTTATAGTTCTTCCCCAGAACTGAGCAGAGGAAAACCTTCAGGGAAATCTCTGGCATGGTGCTGCGAACCCTGGAGGCTGGGACGTGCCAGCTGAGGCAGTGCTGGCGCCAGACTGAGCCCTGATGCAGAGATCTTTTATCAGGGGATAAAATCAGTGCTGTGATGGGTTACTCTGATGGGTTGGGTGTATTTTTGTTCTGTTTCTCCCCTACAGCTAGCCCTGCATCCTTGCCCTATACTGAAATACATTCATATTCCCTTGAGCCTGAGCTGTTGCTAAGATTGCTTGGGGATGTCTGGCTGTGCTCCCTGAAGGCAGCCTGCATGGGAATGGAATATTGCTTTATCCTCCTGCTCCCATAACTGCCAAGAAGGTTTAGGAGTCCCCACAAATTTTTTTTGAGGTTGCAAGACCCTGCTTTCTACTGCTGACATGAGGTTTTTTTTTGTGGGGTGTCCATGTGGAAGGGCTGCATTAGGAGCAGAGGTCCTAGAGGTGATGGTCGCCTGGGATGCACCACATCATTCCCAAAAAGTCACAGGTGCTCGAAGCCCACTCTGGTGAAGGGAGAGAGAAGAGGCTTTTCCCATTTTCTGCTGGTCAACATCCCCAAGGCTCAGCAGCACAGCAACACCTTTCTCTTCAGAGCCATCTTGAAGCAGGAATGACAAGCTGGCCCCTCCTCAGCAGCTGCCAGAGGGGAGCAGGGAGGGCTGAGCTGGCTGTAAAGCAGAGAGCCAGGGCAGCCAGCAGAGCCCCTGGGGCATGGAGACAGCCCAGGAATGGCAGCACTGCAGCTGCTCTGCCTGCTCAGGGTGCCTGTTCCCCAAATCCAGCCCTGCCAGCACAGACAGGACTCCCAGGAGCTACAGAACCAGCAGGAGGGTTGGCACAGTGGCTGGGCAGGGTGGCTGGTTCCCAGCCTGGCTGGTTGTTAGAGGAAGGTGATATTTTGCTGTGGGCAATGAGAACTAAAGGAAACAATTAACACTAAATAGGCTGGAACCGAGCAATTTTTCAGCTTTCCACTGAGAAGAAAAAGAGCTCCTTTGTGAACAGTGAAATCCTCCTGGCAAGCTGTAGGATCCCACCTGATGAAGCAAAAGCTGCATCATTACACTGCAGAAGGGATCCCAGTGGAAAACCCACAGGGGTGGTGTCCCTTGCTGCCCTCAGAACCAGGCCACCAGCACAAGGCAGCCATGCCCTTGGCAGGGGAGGCTGGGGGTGCTTTGGGGACAAGGCTGGTGCTGTCCTACCTATTACCAACCCACTGGTCAGTGCTGAGGCTACTCCTCCTTCCAAGTGACAACCTCTAGAGGAGTCATGTCCACCCTGTAGCTTGCATCAGTCATGGCACCCTCTGGAAATACAAAACCTGAGCCCCTGCACCTTTCTGTCAGGCTGGTCCCAAGGGTCAGCAAACTGGCCAGTCCTGCACAGGCACAGAGGAGCTGATATCACTGCTGGCCAGTGGCAAAGGGCTGGGCCAAACCCACTCACGTCCCAGGCATTGTGGCACTGCAAAGCAGGAGCCCCAAGTGGAGCAAAGCAGTCCATGCAGGCTGTTAGAATGCATCTAGCCCAGACAAGCCCAGCTGGGTCCTGTCCCCCTGTGCCAAACTTGGGCAGAGTGACAGCAAAGGGCTTGGACTGCTGCATGCCTGACCCTGCCTGTGGGAAGAGCCCAGAGCCAGCTCCTGTGGTACCCGCAGTTCCTGATTGCTGCCCTGGCTGCCCCACAGGTTTGTACCCTCCTGGAGCTCACGTGCAGCCCATGGCAGCCCAAGCCTTTGCTGCTGCACTCACCTGTGTGCTGGGGGGTGCTGAGAGGGGCTCCAGCTTGTAGCTTTTCTTTGCCAAGGTCCTGGCAGCTCTCACACGTCCTGCTTGTCCTCACCTCCTTTTGCCAGGTGAAGATCTCTGCTGCTGCAGCCTCTGTGCAAGGCTGGTGGAGGGTTCAGTCACTGAGCTGAAAGTGCCCCATGGTTCTGCTGCAGATTCTCCATGTGAGCACGGCTCTGGTGACTTTGCAGGGCCCAAAAGGGCTTGGGAGGATTTGGGAGAAGAAATCCACCCACCAGGGCCATGCAGCATGAGGATGGACTCTCTGCAGTGCCACCCGGTGCAGCTCCATGCGCTGTCACCTGGAACCATACATAAATAAGGATTTTTTTTTCCTTTGGATCAGTCTGGATTAATTTGATGAGCAGAGACAGACTGAACTTTCATGCAATAACTGTTTTCTTCCCTCCTGCCCCAGATTTGCTTCCCTTTTTTAGCTCAGGCCAATGCTGCAATAGAAAACATAGGGCAGGTGTCGAGAGCACCTTGACAGCAATCCCCTAAATTCTCCTAAACTCCTCCTGCCCAGGAGCTGTGGCAAAAGTTTGAGTTTCACACCAATTCAATCCTAACTGAATGCCCTGAATTCTTCAGTTGTGTCTGGTTTTTAGGTCTGGCATCCTTGAAGAACAATATCCATTTAAATTGCTGATTTGGGCTTGCTCATTTAATTTCATCTTAATAAAGATTTTATGTGGTTTTGACATATTCAGTGTCTCGAGTGTATTGACACGGCAGCCTGAAGAAGCATTATGACCATAATGGCTCAAAAAGCATTAAAAAGACCCTGGCAAGGTTTATTGATTGCCTTCTTTTACAGCTGCTTGAAGACAAAGACCAGTCATAGGGAAGAGCGAGTACTGTGCTCTGATTTTTTGTGTGCTTCCCGATGTTACAACAAAAGGCAGTTGCAAACAAATGTTTGCAAGCTCTTCATCAGGACATGGGAAAGCAGCAGTCCTGTTGCTGGGATGTTGTCAGGAGGGCAATTTTAAAGGAAAAATCCTGCAGATAGCAGGAAGGTCACCTCCAAGGAAGGGAAGTCAAAGTGTAAATAAATAAGTAAGTGATGAAGATGCTGTTAGGAAAATTAACCCACAAACACCAGAGGTTTATGTCCAAAAATGAAACAGAGGAGAGTCCTTTTACTTTATTCCAATAAAGGGAGAGGCCATGGGGCATCCCTTGGGATCTGTCAGATTTTTGGAGGACACAGCCTCCTTTTTATCCCAATTTCCCAGCCACATTTCCCTTCTCTCTTTCCCTATTTCTGGGGTACATGAGAGGTTCAGACTCCCCAGAACACCTGATACCAGAGATTTCCCTCTAATGTATAACCCTCCCTTTTAACTGTTAATTCTTACAGAATTCAGGGGTTTTTCTTCCCCATTCTTTTTTTCATCTTTCAATGTCTAATTTCATTTATCAGCAAACCTAAATTTTTTTTGTAAAAGCAAATATCTTTTTCCATTCATCAATCAGTGGAATCCTTCCCATTGTTTCTTTTATCTCCCAGTGCTGTTTTTATCTACCAGCAGACCCACAGCTTGTCTGTAAAGACAAATCCACCATTCCTCTCAATGCCAGGTCCTCCCCACTGGTGTATCCTAGAGGAAAAGCCCTCATGCCTCACTGGGGACTTGCTGGAGCATGTTGATGGAAAGGATAAATCATCTGCCAAAATCTGTCCTCAGAGCTGAGGATTTCCACATGGGCCCTTCCCAGTTGATGTGTGAAAACACAAATGCATCGTGGACATTTTATGCTGAGTGCAACAGAGATAAAAATTAGTACAGTGATCCATTGGCAAGGTAGGAATGTGCTGGAGATGGGAGAGCAGAATAATTATCTCCTCTTGGCTGACATCTGCATACTGAGATGCACCCAAGAGGCCTTTGCACAGCTGCATGCCCAACTGCTGATGGGAGGATTTTTATAAAGACAGTTCAGTAATTGCAGGGCTGCCCTCTGTTCAGTGGAGCCATGCACCGAGGGGGAAAGCCAGCAGCACCAGCCTGGCAGTGTCTGTGTGCCCAGGAGATGTGCTGGGGATGGTGCCAGCCTGGCTGTGCCCAGGAGATGTGCTGGGGATGGTGGTGCCAGCCTGGCTGTGCCCAGGAGATGTGCTGGGGGTGCTGGTGCCAGCCTGGCTGTGTCTGTGTGCCCAGGAGATGTGCTGGGGATGGTGCCAGCCTGGCTGTGCCCAGGAGATGTGCTTGGGGTGCTGCTGGGGGTGCCAGCCTGGCTGTGCCCTCTGAGCAGCCCAGTGTGCAGATGCATGAGCCAGAACTTGACTTCTGGGTAGGGGACAGGGAAGGAGCAAGAAGCTTCCTGGTGTCCCAAAAAGCAGGTGAACAAAACCCATCCAGTGGTGGCTGGTGCAGACTGAGGTCCAAGGAAGGACCTTCCTTCTCCGCCCTCGAGGAGATATTGCTACGACATCCAATCAATTTTGTGCCATAAAGCCAGCAGCCACGAGGCCTGCAGGGTTCTGCAGCCACAAATACATTTCCTAGTGCCTTTCCATGGCTGTAGGTGGGTCATCACCCTTGCCTTGCTCTCCAGGGTTCCCCTGCTTCTCCAGATCTGCCATGAAATAGCAACTTATGAGGCTGAGGATGCTGAGAAGCAGAGCCCAGCACCCTGAGCATGCCAGGCACATCCTCCTGCAGCCAGGTGGGCCAGGCCAGCAGGCAGCTCAAACCCCAGCGTGGCAGCTCCAGGGCTGCTCACACGGAGCTGGCTCTGACCAGCAGAATAAAAGGCACTGTTTCCTTTCCTGTGCTGGTGCCAGGCAGAACTTAGTATGCAGCAACTGTTTTCGGATGTTTCACTTCACAGCTGGTGAATGAACTCAGAGAACTCAATAAACCTCTTTGTGAGACATTATCTCTGATTAATCTCTCAAATGAGGCTGGCACCTGGAATTGCATAAATCTTTACCTGCACATTGTAGGAAACAGGGGAAGGGGCCACCATCAGAAAGTGGGTTAGAATGGGAGAGTCCCAAACAGCAAATAAAGAAGAAATCCTTGTAAAATTTCCCTCTTGATCTCCTCCTGGCAAGAGGACATCAACTTTTGGAGGAGATGAAGCCTGGGAGGATTTTAGAAGGAGATAGGGCAGCACCAGGGCCTTCAGATGTTCCAGAGGCACTGCCTTTCCATCGACATCTCAGGAAATGTCCAAAACTTTAAATGGTGCTGCCAGCTCAGGAGCAAACTGCTTCACAAGAGCTGCCAGCTTGCCTGATCCCAGCTGGCTGCTCTGGACACAGTGTGGTTTCTGTCTCATCCTTCTCCTGGCTAGACTGGCTGTGCTGGAGCACCATGAACCTGCAGCATGTGCCATCAACATCCTACAAGTGGGACACAGCCACCAAAGCCACCTCCCTGAGGCAAGACAGCTCTGAGAAATGGTTGGAAAGGAGAGAGATGATTTAGCAAGTCTTGAACAGCTTGATGTAGAAATAGCATCCAGAGTGTTCTCCCTTGCAGGGGATTTTGAAATTTATTTGGCCATCCTTTGCTTTGGTGCAACAGATGGTGGCGAGGCATGGTGGCCTGGAATATTAATGCTTCCTCCAGCATCCATGTCCTCAGAGCAACTGGCAGCTCCATGCTTTTGCTGAACCTCATGCAGCACCATCTCTCTCAGGGCTGGGCTCTTCCCACATCAGCTAGGAATTACAATTTGTGGCTCTGTCAACAGTGACCCCTCAGGGGTGGGGCATTTTGCATCAGGAAAGCTTCAGGGCAAAGGCTGGGGCTGGGAAGCAGGGATGTGGTTATGGCAGGGATACCACCCACTTTGCCCAAATGGGAAAGTTAGGAAAAAATAAAAATGCAGTGAAGCAAATCTGTTCTGTGACTGTAACCACCACCATTGCTGGAAAGGGTATTCAGCCTGGATTTTAAGAGTTGTCTTTTATTGATGCCTAATGTTCCATAACCAGTGTCCAAGGAGGAGCAATTAAGCATTCCCTTAGATAAAATGTATGTCTTCAGGCAATAACCAGGCAAAGGATCTTCTACTACGATGTCAAGAAGTGGCTTTGTACCATGGAACGGAGTGTGTCATAAAAATCCCTCTGCTGCCCTGCAATGGCTGCTTTCTCCCTGTCCCTGCATGCTGGAGCTGGGGAGCATTGCCTGACTGAGCTCCCAGCTGCTGGGTGACCAGTGCTGAGCCCACCTGCCCCGGTGCCTCACACCTGAGCCCTTCAGGACAGGCACAATGACACAGTTTAATACACCAGCAATCTCACAGATCCATTTCATGGTGCCCACTCAGAGATCTGCAGCCTGAGCTGCAGCACGCTGGGATGCTGAGCAGCACACCAGTCTATCTCAGCCCCAGGGAGGCCTATAAAGGCCAGCAGGATGTGGAGCAGCATTTCAGCCCCCTCCAGGACTGTGCAGGGAGGAGCTGGCATGATCTGCCGTGAATCTGAGCCCTCCCAAGCACAGTGCTGTCAGCAGGCCAGGTGTGTTCTGCTGGGAGGACAATGCCATCAGCCTGGTGGCTCGTGCCATCCCTGCTTTGGTCTGCTGGGACTTCTGAGCATTGCTCCCCTGGCTGGCTCTGTCTGGCACGCTCATCTCTCATACCTCACACCTCTGTCAGGCCCTTCCCAGGGGCTCTGCCTGATGGAGCTCTTCCTTTATTTTTCTTACAAGTAGAAAATTACACCCGTGCTATTAAGTGCAAAGAACACGAGTGCTGTGGGGCTCAGGGTTTGAAAGGTAGTGTGTACTGATGGCTGCTGTGCCTGTGCCATGCTAACACTCACTCCTTGGCTCTTTTGTGTTAAGAAGGGCAGCACCAGGCTCAGGGCATGTGGACTATGTCCTTCAATGCTGGCTCTGCTCTTCTTCCTGGGCTCACATGGGATCCTGGAAATGCTGCCAATGCCCACAGTCAGCTGAAATCTGGAGCCTTGTGGAGACAGCAGCAGCAGTGCTGGGAATGCCCTGGCTGCAGCAGGTCTCCTTGCTTCCAAACCCAGCCTTCCCAAGGGACATACTGGGGATTTGCTTCTGTCAGGATCAACCTTAACACAGGTTTCTGCTGCTTTTTTCTGTTTCCCCAACATCCCACTGAACACCACCCAGTGGCCCTTATCACATTTCCAGTCTGGAAGAAATCCTGCCCTTCTCCTGCTTAAGCCTTGCCATGATGACCCTTTAATCCCTCCTTTCCTGGGCTGAGCAGCTTGCCATACCCATCTCCTTCAGCATGCCCAGGAGGGGTGCGACCAACCCAGCCCAGTTTCCAGGAGCGCAGGAATAAACTTGGCATTTAATCTGCTGTAGCCCCAAGTAGGATTTAGCAAAGGATCTACCTGTAATTGTCAGTGCCAAAAGGACTATTAAATATGTCCTTTAACTGGTTTCTGAAGGACTTACACTATTTTAATAAGCATCTCAGGAAAGAAAAGCTCTCTGTGAAGCATTAGCTCTGAGATCCAAAAGCAATCTCGCTAACATACAATAGCAAGTGTGATTGACAAGGCCAATACCCATAAACCATGCTGATTGACACTAATTAGCCTGCCAGCCTTTAATTGCCTCTGATCATGTTCTACATCACTCTGATTAAAAAAATTAGTCCTATGCAAAAAAATCAATGCAGCAGGGGGTGGTTTGAGATCTTGGCTGGGCCCTGAGCCTTCCCGCTGCCTCTGTTCACAGAGCATGGACACATCTTTTCAAAGGGACATCAAGGAGCAGGCAGGGAAGAAGGCTGTTAGGACAAACCCCTCCTGCTCAGGGTAGGTTTTCTTTGGAGGATTCCAGGTGCTGGGAGAGGGGACAGCAGCTCAGCAGGCAGGGTGAGGCCAAGGCAGCAGTGTGAGCTGCAACGTTATGGGCAGCAGGAGCAGGGGCAGGGCTGAGCTGAGGAGCTGATGGGACGAGGGCCAGGCTTGTCCCCTTGGTCACTCACAGCCTTGACTCCCCACAAGCCCTGCTCTGAGACTGGGCCTGGATCTCTTGAAGACAGCACCACACTTGGCAGAGGAGCCTTCATCTCACCGAGGCCCCTGATCCCCATGGATCCCATGTCCCTGCAGCTGCCCCCCGTGCCCATGAGGGTGCACACCCACCCACTGTGCTCTCCTCAGAGGGCCTGCAACCTCCCAGCAGGCTTGGAACACCAGCCATGGCCAGGACCAAGTCCCGTTTTTCTCTCCTGTCTCTGATTCCCTCCCTGTGACTGCCTTGGAAGTGCCTCCTGCCCTGCTCCCTCTGCTGCTCCCAGGGTGGCTGTGGGGACAGGCTCCAGCCCCGCTGTCCCCTGTGCTGCTGCTGCCCACCTCCCCCTGGCAGTTCAGCTGTGGCAGCTGCAGGACCCAGGAAAGTCTCCCCTGTGCTGCTGCTCTCCCTCCCCGGGTCACTCTCCCTCTGTTTGTCACGTACCCAGAGGGGCAGGGCAGCAGGGTGAGCTCCTGTGGGCGGCTCAGCTGGGGACAGTGCAAGGGACAGCCCAGTGTGGGGCACATGCTGCTCCATCCCACACTCTCGTGCAGGTCCTCCCTTTGCTTTTCTGCTTTCCTTCTCTGCCACTCTCAGTTTTGCCCAGCCTGGATGCAGTGAGGGTGTTGATGAGCAGCAAGACTCAAGGGTGGAGGGCAGCAGGAGAGGGACACCAATGCTGAAGTGCAGCCTCAACCAGGAAAGAGGGGCTGAAAACATCCCAGTGCATGAGTGTCTGAGGGGAGCTCCTTTCCTGTTCTTTGTGAGGCCAAGGACATCCCAGGGGTTCATCACCTCTCCCCTGACCTCCTTTTGATGCCTACAAGGCAGAGCTGAGGAGCTTTGTGGAAAACACTGTTCCCATGGCAGCCAGCAGCAGCTCCCAGACCAATAACAGCTAAGATATGATCACACTCTATTAGTTTGATAATATCATTTATAGTTGACTTAGAACTGCATCCTATCTAATTAAAAGGGAGCTGCTTGTGAAAAGCACAAGAGCAGAAAAAGGCAGAGAGGATCCTTGCCCTGAGCTCTGTGCCTGTGCAGATGTCTTGTTGGTGAATGGCTTTTTATTTCCCCTTCCACACTGGAGCTAATTTCATCCCTCACCAGAACCAATGTGACTCATGCCCCCAGCAAGAGACAGATGCAGAAAGTGAGCACCAAGAGGGAGGGGAAGCTCTGCTCTCCAGAGCCAGTGTCATCTGGAGCTCCTCTCTCCCTTAATTACACTTCTCTGTCTCCTGGGCCTTTCAGGGCCTCGTGTTTCTGCAAAGTCAGGAAAAAGCAGTAGCAAAACCACAAAATGCAGCCCAAATCCTCCTCCTCCTCTTCCTCACTGCAAGCAGGCAAGCAGAGGGAGGATGGTACAGGGCTGGCTCAGCACTCTGCTTGGAAGTGTTCAGCTGGAGGCACAGGAGAGGGCATGGATTCCTCACAGAGATATGTCTTGGCAAACCACCAATTTCTGTGGAAAACAAAATGCTGCATTTTCTCTTACAGCCATTATGTCAGAATTCCCCAGAATGCCCCCAAATTAGGAGAGGAAAAGGAGAGCTTGCATGCTCAAAGGAGGAAGGTTGGAACAGGACTGTGTCCTATTTTCCACCTGTGGGCTGCATGTTCGAGGCAGTTCTCAGGGGCTGGAGCAGCCTGCATGCTTTGTTTGCTCCCTGGACCTGTGATGAACAGAGCCCAGATCAGAGTGTGGGCTGGTAAAGAACCACCCACCCCCACCCAGGTCATGGCTGTCTCCTCTGCTGCAGCTGGCAAGGAGCTCAGGCACATCTGGGAGCCACCTGGCGCTCACCTGAGCTGGGAAGAGAGATGAGGAGCTCCTGAGCTTCACAGCAGGGCTCTGCACATCTCTGCCAGTGTGCAGCAGCCCAGCTGCCCTGCTGCAGAAGCCATCCTGGGCATGAGCACTGCTGCTTTCACAGGCAGACTGCCAGAGCTGGAGAGAGGCTGGAAAAGGTTTGGAGGATGCAGGTGATGCTGATGAGGGAAATGCAGAGAGGGAGGTCCCTGGCAGGTCATGGCCCCACGGAGCCACTGCTGCCACTGTGGCCTTGTGAGGGGAAGGAGGGACAGCAGGATCTGGAGCCTGCTCGGGTCCCACCACCTCTCACTGGTGCTGGGGGGTGCTTGTGACACTGGGGACATCACAAACTTCTGAGCTGTTTAGGTGCTCTTGGGAGATTTGCCCTCTGTCCCTGGCAAAGGCACTGAAGGATCTTCCAGCCTGAAGGACCCAGAGCTGCTGTGGCTGAGCTCCCTTTGCATCCCAAAGCATCCCCAGGGAATTCCTGGTGCTGTGCAGCCCCAGCAAGGAGCTCCCGCCCCTGCTCCCCCTGCCAGTCCAGGACAAGCCCTCTGGCCACAGCACTCCCAGCCCAAGCTGCTGTCCCTGCCTGCCCCTGAGGGCTGCCAAAGCCCTGGCAGCACTAAGCACAGCTAGCTGACAATTCCAGGGGAATACGAGCTGCTGCTTTTCCTTAAGATGTGTTTGCTGGAGCACTTTGCAAGGGGAAAGCTGTGCAGAATGCTGAGGGCAGAGGGGCAGCTTGCACATGGCTCAGGGACTCAGGGGAGAGGGGAAACAGCAAATCCCTCCTCCAGTGCCCACCCTGTGCAGGGAGCTGTGCACTCCCTGCAGCCTGGGCACCAGCTGTTCCCTGCTCACCCCAGGCTGCCTCCCAGGGCAGGGGGATTTCCTCTGAGCAGGGCTTTCCCCAGATACATCAGGGAGGGCAGCATCCTGCTGCCTGTCCTTCACCAGTGTCTCACAGCATCATGGCCCGGCTGCTCCTGCTGCACCTGCCCTGACAGGTGAGATTTTCGGGCCTTCAAAGCACACAGGGCTGGCCAGGAGTCCTCATTTGGAGAGCAGAGACCTGCTTGCCTTTCAGAGAGTGATAATAGAGCTGTGAAATTTCATCTGCTTCATCCTGCAGGCAGCCTCCAGCACGCTGGTGCTCCCACAGGCTGCCAAGCTGTCTGTTCTCACTCCACACTAGCTGTGCTCACTGCAGGCTCTCACCTCTCCCTGTGAGCACCAGCATCTCCCTCACGGCTGCAGGATCTGCTCCTCAAAAGTCAAGCTGCCAGCCCGCAGTTCTCACACAAAATGCAGTTTTCTAGGTGCTAAATCCTACTCTTGCAGGCTTTGCACTGCCTGAAATTCAGGTCCCAAAGAGCCTTTCCCTGTCAGAAGGATGCTAGTGGCAGCCTCTGGCCTGTCCCCCACTGAGGAGCTTGGGACCAGCTCCCAGCAGAGCTGCACAGCCCCTGGCACAGGGACATTGCCTCAGGACCCTCCCCTGTTTGCCTGGGCTGCTGCTTCTCACCCTAAACTCAGCTTTTATATTTTCCAGATTCTGTACTGCATTAGTATAATGTATAGTTAGTATGATCTGAACTCCATATAAAGTGTTGGCAGGTTCTCCTCACAGCTCAGTTACAGAACAATCCTTTTCCAGCCCTAGAATCAAGGGCACCACTGCAGCTTCAGGCCCAGAAAGTGCCAACAACAGGGAATGGAGGAGAGCAAACTGGGAGGGTGGGACTGCATCACCTGGAGCTGGAATTGGACAATGAACCTGTGATGGTGTTCACAGGGGTCCAAGAATGAGGGAAGAGATGAGGATCTGACTCCATGTTTCAGAAGGCTTGATTTATTATTTTATGATATATATTATATTAAAACGATACTAAAAGAATAGAAGAAAGGATTTCATCAGAAGGCGAGCTAAGAATAGAAAAAGAATGATAACACAAAAGCTTGTGTGTCAGACAGAGAGTCCGAGCCAGCTGGGCTGTGATTGGCCATTAATTAGAAACAACCACATGAGACCAATCACAGATGCACCTGTTGCATTCCACAGCAGCAGATAATCAATGTTTACATTTTGTTCCTGAGGCCTCTCAGCTTCTCAGGAGGAAAAAATCCTAAGGAAAGGATTTTTCATAAAAGATGTCTGTGACAATTAACCCCAAGATGGAAATGGACTGAAACTTATAAAAGTGTGAGAACTCGTGACACACCATCCATCTTGGGTCCATCTCAGGCACAGCCACGGCCAGGCTCTTGTGCTGCCCAAGGTGCACCCTTTGAAGGCCTTTTTAATAAATCCCTACTTTATTCCCTCGACACTGTCTAGCCTCTGTTCTAGTAGCCTCTTTAGGCATCACTGCACGTGGGATTTTGCAGCTTGTGGCTGGTCTCTGCTTCTCCTGTCAAACACTGACACGAGGAGCACAGTCAATAACTGGAGCTGATGAACTGCTTAAAGCAGAGACTCTTACCCCATGTTAACACACACCACCAGGATGCAGGGAAATTAGGCAAACTCATGAAGCAGAAGCCAAATTATCTCCAAATGGGTTTTCTTTCCAGAGGTGTCAGTCACTTTTCAAAGCATTTTCCCTGGCTGGGGATGATGAGGGAAGATGTCTGGGATGGAGGTGCTCTCTGCTGCCGTCACGCAGAGCGGCTGTGTGACAGCCTCTCCACCTGACAGGCCTGGAGAATCAGATCATTTCTCTGTAAAATCAGCTTTCACAGCGATGTCCCCGGGAGCTGGGGATGACAGGCTGGCAAGGAGCAAGCAGCCATGGCAGGGTGAAAGCCAGCAAGGGGCAGAGCAGCTGGAAAAGCACATGAGAGCAGCCTGGCCAGTGGCCCACGAGCTTTAATGGAAAATGAATTCCAGTCCATACATTTAAACAAAAATGAATCCTGTCAAACTGTGCATGTTTTTTCCACCTAGTTACAAGGCTGATGGTTAAAAGTGAATGTGGTGATGTTACACATAGGCACCTGTCATGGCATCACCCAGCAGCCTGATTAATACACAAAGGTGTGCATGTGTGCAGTTTATAGTCTGAAGATTGGCTCACAGAGGGGATACCAAAGTACCTGGGAATGGAAAACCTTCACCCAATGGTGGCAATTCTGTGGCACCCCTCAGACAGCAGTCTTCTGTTGCATTATTTTCTTATTGAGATGATTTAAAGTGAGCAGGAATGGGTTCATTTAAATAATAAGCAGGCAGGGATGGGAGCTGCTGTGCAAAGCTCCACGTTTATCCCCTCCTTGAGCTGGCGCCTGCAGCACCCATTGCTCAGCCAGCAGGATGCTGCAGGTCAGGCCCTGCTGCAGGGCAGTGCTCTTCCCCTGAAGCCCCCCTGGCCTGGAGGGCTCTGATGCAGCCTCTGAAGTGCAAATCAAAGCAGCAGCATCAAAGGAGACAACAGGGGGGGAGAAGGGAGCCTTTAAAGGCCACTGGGCATGGGGCCAAAAATAATCTATTTTTCATTGCTTCCTCCTGGCCCCTGCACTGGGCTCTCCCTGCCGAGGGAGGGCAATGTGTGCTGCCACTGCAGCCAGGCTGGGGAGCAGGAGGTGCTACCCAGGGCCAAGGACCATAAAAATGAGGGATCCCTGAGCTTCCCTGACAGAGCAGGGGCAGCAGAGCTTTTCACCAGTCACATCAGGAGGCGTTTTCCCTTGGGAATTACTCCTGACAGGCAGCTTGCTTCCTTCAGATGCTCATGTGCTGCTGCTGTTCTTCCTCCTGCCACCCTGACTGTGGTCTGCACCTTTTCAGGATTTGCTCACATTTATGGGCTGCCTCTGAAACTGGTCACCCTCTACCACATAATTCCTCCAAAAATCCCACTCAGGACCAAACTCAGGTGTGAGACCAAAAGCATCCAAGCCAGAAGTCAAGATGCTCTTGAGCAAACCCATCCCAAGGAGCCTTCATCCTCATCAAAAAGGATGAATAAAATGGCTGCATCTGCAACGTCTTTGCAGAAGAACCCAGCTGCTTTGCCTTTTCAGTATCTATGACCCTTTTTATTTGTGAATGCTCAAAAATATCAGCTTATGCTCATGTTGGTGGGAAGGAAACGCATCACGTCCGTTTAAGAGCAGAAAATAAGGAGGGAATCTTCCTGCCATATGGAAAAGCTCCTTTTATTATCTGTATAATAATTGCACAGACTTGCAGTCTGCAGATAATTTGCAGAGGACAAGGTGCTCTCACTAAGGATAAAAACTCATCAAAAATAAACCTCTTTTGCCGGAAAAATATTTAATTTGGATTTGAGTTCAGGGTTTCAAGCTCATGCAAAGTGCCTTTGCAAATCGCCCCCCACGCACATGGTACCACCTTTCTGATGAGCACAATGAATGTCTGTATCTCCAGGGTTCAAAGGAATTCACTGTTTCCCACATCAAGACATTTCCTGACAATTTTTCAGCTGAAGCACACAGGTTCTTTGTAAAGGCTTGATCTCTCAGAGCACAAGGGCATTTTGCTGAGCCCCGTGATTTCTTTCTGGATGTGCGCCCTGCATCCATGGGCCAGCACCTGAGAGCACACCTGGGTGTGAGAACTGGCAGTGCATTTAAGGAGAAGGCAGCTTCAAGTGCTCCAGAAGATGGAGACCATGCAGTCTAGCCACGTCTAGGGCCAAAGGCAGCTGGGAGCTGGTCTGTGTGCCAGGACCCTGCTGGGCCAGCCTGGGCAATCCCACACCCGCTGTCCTGCCTTGTTTCATATATAGATTTGTTTCATATATAGATTTGTTTCATGTATTGATTTCTTTAAGGAATGAGCAGGCATTCATGCTGTATCCTGGCACCAGAACATGCAGCATGCAGGGTGGGCAGGGAAGGGGTCCTGCTGTGGGCAGCCTGTTCCTCGAGTGTGCTGCTGGCCCTGCATCCTGCTCTGCTCAGCTTCCACCCACCAGCACCAGCCCTGATTTCCCCAAGCCCTTACCAGCCAGGGGCTCTTTCCTTCCTCTTGTGCTTCCAAATCAGTGTGAAGCGGAAAGCAGCAGGAAAGATTTCCATTTGAACGCTTCGAGGCTGATTACACTGCAAAAGCAACTGGGAATAGGGCAAACATAATCACAGGTAGCAGTGTGAGCATCATTAAATCAGGCACTGAAAAAGCAGCCTCTTCCAAAAAACTTAATTTCCTCTAATTCCTGCCTTTTGCCAGGCTGGTGAGGTATTTATAGCACCTTGTTTGGTATTAAAATCACGGCAGATGCTGTCCACGGAGCACACCCGCACTTGGCACCTGATTAATGGCAGCCTGTCACAGGTGTCACCCTCCAGTCCTGGCAGACAGGGTGAGCCCCGCTGCTCTGCAGAGGGGATGGCACCTCAGAGCTTTTCCCCAGAGCTGGGAGTTTGTTTATGTGTTCCCTGGGAAGGGAAAGTCTGGGGAGGCAGCAAGCCTTCAGGAGAACAAAGCAGAGACTTTCTTCATCATGGCAAGGAAAAGCCCTTACACATGGAAGTTGTCAAAAGGACGGCCTGAATTATTTAGGGGGAGCTCTGTGACGCCTTCACAGAGTGCAGCAAAGTGCTGTATCTACAAGGTGTGTGGGAAGCAGCTGCTCTGGCATCTGACACTGAACATCAGGAGAAGGCCCAGACTGGAAATGTTGTTTTTACAGCATTAATTATGGATGCTGCTCCAAGCATCCCCCAGCAGATACCCTCTGCTTGGAGCTTTGCTTCTCTGTCAGCTACACTGTGGTTATGTTCACAAAGGACGAGTGAAGAGATGAGAATTTTGACTCTATGTTTCAGAAGGTTGATTTATTATTTTATGATATATATTATACTAAAAGAAAATTATATACTAAAACTATACTAAAAGAAAGAGAAAAGAGACATCAGAAGGCTAGCAAAGGAAAGGAATGAAACGATAATAAAATCTTGTGACTGACCAGAGCCCCAACACAACCTGTGATTGGTCATCAAGTTGAAACAATTTCACATGCTGGGTAAACAATTCTCTAAATCACATTTCAGAGCAGCAAAACATGGAGAAGCTGAAGTTTCCCAGCTTCTCAGGAGAAAAGATTTTAACGAAAGGATTTCTCAGAAAATATGTCTGTGACACTACACCACAACATCAGCCTGCTCCTGGGAAAGACAAGCCCCACGAGCAGGTAGAAGGGTGCAGGGGCAGCACAAGGACTCCTTGGATGAGGCTGGTGGACTCAGGAGTTCCATGGATTTATTTTCCATGTGTCCTTTTGCAGGGATGCACCAGCACAGCCAGGTTACAGGAATGCCTCTGCTCCTGGGTTTGGGTGGGTTCAGTTCACTTGAGTATTTCAGACCTTCCTTTTCTCTTCTAAATGTATGCTAAGCCCTCAGCAGATAGGATCTCTCCTACTTCAGCATTTTCATGTAAGCTTAATTCTTGATGTTACTAGAAGCTGGTGTTCTCTCAGAGTTGCCATAGTTACTGATGCATGCGTTTCTGATTTCACACGCTAATGACTGTCCCAGCCTCTTGTTCGTGGAATAAACTATGTAACCCTGAAAGCAACAGAAAATGAAATATTAAAGCACTTACGGTTCAGAAAGCAGACATCGTGAATCAGCAATTGGAATTAATTGCATTATCAAGCCTGGATTAAAATAATCCAAGACTCTAGGCCAGCCAAGAGATCAGGACAGCCCCCAGACCAGATTTTCTGGGGATGCTCCAAGTCTGAGAGGCAGTGTGGTGTTGTGGGAGTGTCAGCCCGTCCCTGCACACCAAGATTAGCCAGGCAGTGTTCCAGCTTTGCTGCTGCATGAAATGATGGAGAGATTTGGCAGCCTGGCACCAGAGGGACAGGTGCAGAAGCCGTGCCCTGGAGCAGCCCATCCTGAAGAGCAGCATCCCTGTGTGAGGGACCAGCCCCACTTCCAATGCTTTTCTCCTGCCCCAAGGAAAGAGGAGCAGCAGATGTTCAGGGCAGCACTGGGTAGCACCCAGAGTGGCGTGGGGATGGGTGAAGCAATGGCCATGCAGCAGAGCCCAGCCCTGCAGCCTGGCTCCTGAGTGTCCTGGTGGCCTCTGTAGCTCTGACTCCCACCTGGAAGGCCGATGAGGGCCTCCTACCACCCCAAAGCTGCCATCTCTGCCTGCTCCCACAGCACAGCCATGCCCTGGGGACTGCCAGAACTTCTCATCCATCCCTGTGTAGCCCTGCTAGCCCCAGGCCTGAGAGTGGCTCTGTCCTCAGAGAGGTCCCAGGTCAGGAAGGCGGCCCTGTCAGAGGCATTTTCTTCACCTGGAGACACCTGGGGTAGGTGAGCAGTGGTGACAGGCCAGAACTGCCTTTCCATATGCCTGTGCTGATACAACTCATTACACACTTGACTGGTTTGAGACTAAATTATAATAAATGCATAATAAAATATTTCCTTTTCCAGCGATGGGGTGGAAGTGCAGCATTCCCCTGCCAATGCCAAGCTCTGCTAACAGTGTCCCTTTCCCCTGGCACTGAGGGGCCATTGCCTTGTCCTGCAGCACCCCCGTGTCCCTGGCAGCTCCTAGGGCTCCCATTCTCCCACTGTGGTGTGCTGACCTTGGCTGGCTGGCAATTAGAATAGATTTGGATAGTCCCAACTAAAACAAACACCCATGAAAGCCGAGGCAGGCCGGGCAGCAGCAGCAGTGTCCTGCCCTTGACCCTCCTGCTGGCTCTGTGTGCTCGTGCCACGCAGGGAGCTGGGCCAGCACTGCCTGCCTGTGCGCTGGACACGCACCCAGCCCACGGCAGGGAGAGCCTGCCAGCCCTGGGATGGGATCCTGAGCCAGAGCCCAAACCCGAGTGACCCTTCCAGAGGCTGGCCTGTCCTCTGGCACACCTCCTGTCCCTTCCCAGCTCCGAGCACGGCCAAGCTCTGCCCGGGGGGAGTTTCATTCTCAGTGTCATGGATGCAGGGCTATTTTTAACCCCTCTGGGCTCTGGCAGATGGCAGCTTTGGCAGGAGATGTTTGTCCCAGTGCCAGGCTGAGCTGGGGTCCCTCCCTCTGGGGGATGCTGGGGGCTGGGATACCCACTGGGGCTCTCTCTGCAGTGTGCGGTGCCAGGCACAGGGAGCTCCCTCAGGGCCCAGCCAGGCCTCTCCTCTCGCCACCCTGGCCCTGTGGGCTGGGAGCAGCAGGGACAGCAGCAGGGAGCCTCCTTCCAGAGCCTTCCCCCCGGAGGACCAGGCCAGGCAGCACAGGGAGGTGACACTGCAGGCGGGCACTTCACCCTGAGGGCTCGGGCAGCCAGGCCAAGGGAGGTGCCCACACCCTGGGGACGCTGCTAAGGCTGAGCCCTCAGCCTGCCCTGGGCCAGGGCAGCAGGGAGGGCTGGGGTCCTTCTGCTGGGGCTGAGACCCTGCTGGGTGCAGGGAGGTGCCGAGGGGAGGAGGCTCATCCTGCAGCCATTCCCTGCTGCTCCTGCAGTGGGCAATCCCAGGGGAATCTGAGGCGGCTCCTTTCTGTCAGGAGCTGTCCACAGCCGGGCCAGCAGCTCCTCACATTCCCCCGTGTGCTCAGCCCAGGCTGGCAGCTGCCAGCACCCAGCCCCAGCTCCCTCTGAGGGCTGTCAGCACCCATGGCTGACCTGGGCACAAGGGCCCCCCACTACACCTGGGGAGTACAAGTGCCAGGTCCCTGCACCCTGGAGGCTCCAGTTTGCTTTTCCTTGGTACTGAGCCCCTCAGACAAATAGAGCTGCAATAGGTTGAGATGAGGAGGAGTGGATAGCATGGGAATCACTGACAGACAGACAGACAGACAAGCAATAGGCATGCAGTGCACTGAGTGCTGTTTTCCATAGGAAGCCAGGATAAAATCACTTCTACCAAGCTGTGATCACATTGCTCTGTGATCCAAATCCTGAGTCCAAGGTAATAAACCCTTCAACCACCTTTACACCAAAGAGTGACTAAAGCAGCTCAATCTGTCTTGCTTATTAAAGAGCTGGGTGAAGAATAAACATGCCCACACTCCTTAAGCACCTGTCCATGGAGAAGATGTCTGATATTTAATAGTGTCACCATCATATTTTCTGGAAAATCCCAGGATTCTTCTCCTGGGAAGCTGAGAGGCCTCAGAGAAAAAGGAAAAACAATATTATCTCATTTGCTTCTCCTGTGTTTTGCTGCTTTGGAATGTGGTTTGGACATTGTTTACCAACAGGTGCTTGTTTGATTGGTTTCATGTGAATTGTTTTTACTTAATGACCAATCACAGCCAGCTGTGTCAGGGCTCTGGAGAGAGTCACAGGTTTTTCATTAGTATCTTGTTAAGCCTTCTGTAAGTATCCTTTCTCTATTCTTTAGTATAGTATAGCATTCTATAATATTCTATAATATAATGTTCTATGATATATAATGTAATATAATATAATGTAATGTGATATGATATGATATGATATGATATGATATTATATGATATAATATAATATAATATAATATAATATAATATAATATAATATAATATAATATAATATAATATAATATAATATAATATAATATAATATAATATAATATAATATAATATAATATAATATAATATAATATAATATAATATAATATAATATAATATAATATAATATAATATAATATAATATAATATAATATAATATAATATAATATATATCAGCCTTCTATGAACATGGAGCCAGATTCATAATTTCCTTCCTGCCATGGGGGACCTTGAAAATACAAAAATAGGTTTTTGCAGTAGATGATCAGGACAGTACAGTGTCCAGCACAGAAAACACACCAAATTTCAAGCAGAAAATGCAGTCACAGCTTTGCTCAGAAAAGTGACATCATGTGCTCAGAAAAGACAAGAGCAAGGACGTGGAAATATGTGATGGCCACATCAGCCTCATGTGATGCCATGGGGCTGGCCATGTCTCACAGGTCCTGGCTCCTGCCTCCTATCTTTGTGGAAACCCAGAGGTCCACAACACCAAGGACCCTGAAGGAGATGGAAAGCAGCATACAGAATCACAGAAAGGCTTGGCTTGAGAGGGAACTTAAAGATTATCCAGTTCAAACTCCTCTGCCATTTGCAGGGACACCTTCCACTGTCCCAGGTTGCTCCAAGCCCCTTCCAGCCTGGCCTTGGAGACTGCCAGCGATCCAGGGGCATCCACAGCTTCCCTGGGGAACCTGTGCCTGGGCCTCCCCACCTCCACAGGGAAGAATTCCCTCCTAACATCTGAGCTGAATCTCTGCTCTCTTGGAGGTGAAGCATTTGTGAGGCAGCTCAAGCACCAGGCACTCGATGGTCCTGCCAGCCACAGCTGTGGGGCTTTGCAGATCACGGGGGGTCTTCAGGTCTCTGAGCTGGTCTCACGGGGCCCTGGGGATGGTGGTGAGCAACAAAAGCATTCAGACGCCTTTTCTGTTCCATACCCTGGGAGCCTGCACTCCTGGCTATCTCCCCTGAGCAGCAACTCAGTCCAGAGATTCCTCAGTAATTCTGGGAGGTGTTTACTTTACTGTTTCATATTATGTATTTGCATACATCCAATTTACAGTTCCCATCATTGAGCTGCCTCACTAATTGGGCAGCTGGTCTCAGAAATGCTGATTTACTGCTCTGCTGATGACATAATATGTGTTTGTGCTTGCAAGAGGCAGCCACAAAATCCCTCTCCCCTGAACTGAATCCCACTATTGATCGCTCCTATTGGATTAATACCACCATGAGCTGCTGGTTTAGTCAGCACATTTGATCCACTGGCAAGGATGTGCCTGTGTCTTTTGCCACAAACTGAGTTTCCTGCATGGGACACGTGCATCTCCCCTCTCTTGGCACTGATGCAGGGGAATAACAATCCCTGACCACTGGGAACAGGAACAAGACTGCAGAGAGTGCAAACAGTGAGTATCACCTTGAGATGTTTATGGTTGCGTTGGGTTTTGCTCTGCCAACACCTCCTGGGCTGGGAACAAATTCCTGCTGCCTCTGCAAAACTCACAGAATGCTTTGGGTTGGAAGGGACCTTAAAGATCATCTTGTTCCAACCCTGCTGCTGTGGGCAGGGACACCTTCCATTAGGTCAGGTTGCTCTGAGCTCCATCCAGCCTGGCCTTGAACAATTCCGCACTTCCAGGCATGGCTCATCTCCCCTGTCCATCACCAGATCTGGCTTGAAGACATGCAGAGGGTTTTGTGTGGCTGCTGAACTCTGGGCAGCAGGGCTCACCAGCCCTGGCAGCAGCAGAGATGCCCAAGTGCCCACCCCACAGCAGCACAGCTGACCCAAGGAGGGCGATGTGCAGGACAAATGGAAATGGCGACAAAGTGTTCCCATTGCAGAGCAAGAGTGCTGCAAGCCAGCTTCCCACACGGCCAACTGTCTCCTGTGCTTTTTCCGTTTGGTTTCTGTCCAACCTGGAATAAGAGCAGTCTCCAAAGGGAGGCATTTGTCACTGCCCAAGAGGACTTGCAAGCAAGGTCAGTCTGGATTGCTGCTGCAGCTTGGCTTGATGCTGCCTTGCTCTGGAGAAGGGCATGAACACCCCGTCCCCAACCTTCATCCACATTCCCTTCCAGCCCCCTGATGCACAGCAAAGCAATCTGCTGCAGTGCAGACTCGACACAAGTAAAAAGAGCAAGAAAAGAATTTTGCTTGTAGACGTCCTTATTCTTACAGACTGACTGATTTTTTTTTCCTGTAGCTGGTAATTCCTGTAATTTCTTATTTCCTAAAGGAAAGCTTTCTCTTCGAAAGCAGAAAAGACAGGTGCTGGTGTGGGTTCACGCCATGCTTCAGAGGCTTGCACATCCCTGGCACAGCAGAGAGCTCCTAGCAGGGGACACGGTGTCACTTTGCATCACCCACCAGCCCGGCACATCCAGCAGCACAGGCCAAGGAGCTTTGAAAATTTCTGTGCAGTCCTTTTGTACTGTGACTTACGAGACCCTGTTTTTCCAGCACTACACACCACAGTGGATTCAGACATTCCCCCTCACATGTGGTTTTGGGTAGCAGAAACAGGTGCCAGGAGGATAAATGCGAGTGAATGAACAACAAGGAGAACATCCCAAAAAATGAAAAGCGCTGGAAGAGAACACTTGCAAACAGCAAGCTGAGGCTGCCTGGAGGGGACTGGGGAGCACATCTCCACCTCTCTGATGGGAGCAGCCCCTCACCAGTGAGTCCCAATCCCCAGCTCCCCACAGCAGGTGGGCTCAGCCAGATTGAAATGCCCGTCTCCCCACTTCGCCCATGCTCATTTTCTCCTGTCTCTTAGTAACTGGTTGGTACAGGTTATGTTAATATGGATTGAAATTCTCCAAAGAGCAGAAAATTAAAGGAAATTGTGAATCAATTTACATTTCATCTGATTCATAAACCTACACACTCTACAAAATGAGTTGATTTGAAATAATTAAGGTTAAGAATGTCCTCATCACCTCTTCAATACTCCTACTAGATGAACTGCATCTTCCTCGTCTGCTCCTGCTCTCTTTAGCATTTCAAATTACACGTCCTCTGTTGTTTTTTTCCAAGATACTGCAAATTTACCAGGCAATTAAATAGTGATATGTAATAATAATAACAACAGCAAAACCAATAACGATGGCAGCAGGCTGTGTTTGCAGCAGGAGGAGCAGAATGCCGAAGGGAGGGAGACGGGTGGGGAATTCCTGCTTAGATACAGCCCTGGCAGAGCAATCCCAGCACGTGCAGTTTGGGAATCAGGGTATTTATCAGCCCTCTCACGTGTGAGAGCGGGGCATAGTGGTGGGACTGCTCCCCAGCCAGCAGCCCCTGAGTCCAGCAAACATCTTCCCCAGAGAGCTGCTGGAGCCCCATCCTAGGAACGTTCAAGATCAGGCTGGACAGAGCTCTGAGCAACCTGCTGTAGTTGAATATGTCTTTCCTCATTGCAAAGGGATTAGACTAGATGGCTTTTTAAGGTCCCTTCCAGCCCAAACCATCCTGGAATTCTGTGATCTGCCTTTCCCCAGCAGACAGCCATGCTCTGCTGTCAGAATTCCTTCTGCAGAGCTGCGAGGACAGTCGCTCCAACCTTCTTAAGCATTTCTCATTAAGGTAATTTTTTCCCCAGCAGGTTTTACTGTCAGGATGATACATTTAAATCAGCTCCACCACAGCTGACTCACATGTGAATAGCCCCCAGTGAGAAGCAGAACCCACTCACCACGCAGAAATTCTAAGGGGAAATAGAGAATGGACTTTTCCATTACCTCAGAACTGCCAGGCCATCTGTATGGGAAGGTGACCCAGCTGAGTCTCAGGCCCCACAGAGCAAATGTGTGGCAATTTTCTTCACCTATTGAAGGTAAAAGAGGGAGAATGGCAGTTCTTGTGGGTGTATTATTTGGCAATGGGATGACGTGCTCTGGCATGTGCTTGCTGCCATTGCTGCTTTTTATTGGCAATTATAGATTTGTCAGTGATTTCAGTAATTCTCCTCATTGGGAAATAAACATCAGCTACATGCAGCTCTGTGGTGGCAGCAGTATTTCTCTCCAACATCCAAGTCCTTTCTGCCCATATTGTTCCAGCCATAAAGCAGAAGGAAAATGTCATGTACCTCCAGTACTGCTTCCAAGGGTCTCCAGGGAGTGACGACGTGTGCTTTCTCCACCTGACCTCAGGAAAGCACTAGGGCAGGGATTTGCAGGCAGGAAATTGCCCAGTTCCCAGCCTGGAGCAGAATGCAGCAGGCAGAAGGGCTCCTGAGAAGCAGGGCCCGTTGGCACAAGGAGGCAGTGCCTGCTGCCAGCTGAAAGGCTCTGCAGGGAGCAGAAGGGCTCTGTGACATTAAACAGAAGTGAATCGTGTCTTTCCTTGCCTTGCCTTGGCCTGCTGAACCCTTCAGTGCTGTGCAAGGGGCAGGGGCTGGATCTGGCTGGAGTGACACAGAAGCTCAGCTTCCTCCTCTGTGCATGGGCCCAGCTTCACCCAGTGCCAGCCAGAGCCTCCTTTGCCCCATGGTGGATGGCCCTGAGGCTGGTGGGCAGCTCTCTGCCACCTCTGGGAGGACAAGGGTGTGTGTCTTCCTCCTCAGAAACACACCAGGGGCATGCCAGCCTGCACAGGCATGGCAGGGCAAGGCAGCCACATCCTGGCTCCTTTGGGAGGAACAAGGCCAGGAGATGAAGGGGACTTGCTGCCCTCTGCTTGGGAGGCTGCATCTGAAACAGAGCTGGTTGGGGTCCCTGCCCCCAGGTCAGGAGAAACCTGGAGAAATCAAAGGCAGCTAAAACAGTCAGGGCCAGATGCAGGGCTGGTGATAGCCCTTTCCTGAGCTGGGGGCTGGACTGGGGCCAAACAGGCAACTTTGGTGATTCTGGCGTTCAGCACACAAAGCCTTCCCTGGGAGGGAGGGACTGTGATGTCTTTGGGGAGACAAGCACATCACCTCTGCATGCTGCAGAGACAAGCTGAAGGTACTGAACCCCTGTGAGCAGCAGTCTGAATTTCAGCCCTGCCAAACTGACTCAGCTGTATTGAACGGTGAGACAAATGTCCAGGAGCGTGTCAGACCCTGGGAAATGCAGAGCAATTACAGCAGCCCTGCTGACCAGGCAAGCCTGTGGCTGGGGAGAGCAGCTGTGCTCTTCTCTTCCAGCCTTCCAGTCCATGCTGTGCCTTGGGAGCTATTGCTGCTCTTCCTCCTCTTCCTCCCTGCAGTGTGGAGCAGCAGCCTGGATCCCACTTGTTGACACAGCTGTAAATCACTCTTGACAGGTTTAACAGTGACTCAAGGGCAGCAAGGAATCAGCAGAGAATGGATGTGGCTCCTGCCAAAGCTGAGTGCGTGGCCAGGTGCTTCCCCAGCTGTGCCCGGAACACGTGCCCACCCCAGCCAGAAAGGTCACTCACCCACTCACAGATAAAATGCCAAATCACAGCTGACATTTAACTTAGACTGCTCTTATTGAGAGTGCTGCAAGAGGCACCTGAGCCTGCTGCAGGCTGTGCCAGCCCGGGCACGGGGAGCCCTGGCACTGCTTCAGCTGGGCTCTGCTCCGGGGTTGTGGGACGCGGGAGTGCTGCCGTCCCCAGAGCCAATGGAGCCAATGGAGCCGATGGAGCCAGTGGAGCCAGTGGAGCCAATGGAGCCAGTGGAGCCAATGGACCAATGGAGCCAATGGAGCCGATGGAGCCAATGGAGCCAGTGGAGCCGATGGATCAATGGAGCCAATGGAGCCAATGGAGCCAATGGACCAATGGAGCTCTATTGGAGCTGTGGGACACGGGAGTGCTGCCATCCCCAGAGCCAATGGAGTCAATGGAGCCGATGGAGCTGATGGACCAGTGGAGCCAATGGAGCCAGTGGAGCCAATGGAGACGATGGAGCCGATGGACCAATGGAGCCAATGGAGCCAGTGGAGCCAATGGAGCCGATGGAGCCGATGGAGCCAATGGAGCCGATGGACCAATGGAGCCAATGGACCAATGGAGCCAATGGAGCCAATGGAGCCAGTGGAGCCGATGGAGCCAGTGAAGCCAATGGAGACAATGGAGCCGATGGAGCTGATGGAGCCAGTGGAGCCGATGGAGCCAGTGGAGCTGATGGAGCCAGTGGAGCCAATGGAGCCAATGGAGCCAATGGAGCCAATGGAGCCAGTGGAGCCGATGGAGCCAGTGGAGCCAATGGAGCCGATGGAGCCAGTGGAGCCGATGGAGCCAGTGGAGCCGATGGAGCCGATGGAGCCGATGGAGCTGATGGAGCTGATGGAGCCGATGGAGCCAGTGGAGCCAATGGAGCCAATGGCCACAGGCAGCACAAGGCCTGCTCGACCCCCCCCCGCAAGCTGCAGCCCCCACAGTGAGAGCTCAGCCCCTGTGCTGCTGGAGGCAGGGGGTCCCAACCAGGCACCCTGAGCACAGCTCAGGTCATGCTGCCAGCACAGCCAGGGCTGAGCCTTCTCCTGGCAAAGGGGCTGGAAGTGGAGCCACAGCTGGCTGTGCCAGCAGTTCCCCTGGGGGGCTGCAGGTCACTTCTCTCCCAAATAAAGCCATGGGGCACTGTCATGAGACCAGCCCCACAGCCCAGTGGCCAGGATGGCACATGCCCTGCTGCTCCCTGCTCCAGGGCTCAGTGGCACATCCAGAGCACACAGTGAGCAGCCCAGAGTGGGTCCTGTCTCTGACATCCCCCTCCAGCAGCACCAAAAATGGCACTTGGCTGCCAGGCTGCCTGGCTCTGACTGCCCATGCCCTGAAGCCACCCAGCCCCCTGAACTCAGGCAGGGCTTTTCATCAGTGCAGAGGCTCTGGAGGGGCTCCTGTGCCTTGGTTTGCATGTCCTGCTCTGCAGACCCCTGGGGCCTGGGTGCTCGTGTGCTCTGACAGGCTGACAGGCTGTTTGCACGGGCAGCAGGAGATGTGGTGGCAGGGATATCGAGATGTCATCCCCTCATCTCGCGGCCAAGGTAACGGGTGGGAAGCGGGTTTGCCTCGTTGAATCCCTCTTCAGATGCAAACCAGCGAGCATCAAGCTGCTCTTGTTCACAGATTCCTCCTGTTGGGTTTCTAATACAAGGATCCAATTTGCTCAACACAGCTGCAGGCTTTGGGCTCCTTCCAGCTCTGTGTGTGGCACAGAAAGGCTGCCTGCTGCAAAAACGAGCTGTGCCCCTTGCCTTGCACTGCTCCCTGAGCACGCTGTCCCCCTGCCCCAGCAACAGGTACACACAGGAACCTCCCCTTTGCTTGTAAGGATCTGTGGCCCATGGCCCACGGCTGGAAGAGAGGGAGGGGATGCCCAAAGTGCCACTGTGCAGTCTCATCATCCCCTTTTTTACCCACAGCTCTTTCCCAAGGCACTGGGACCTCTCCCTTTAACAGAGGTGGTTCACTCCCTGAACTCTTTTGCTGCAAGACTGGGGTCTGTGGCAGAGAAGCAGGGCTGTGCAGATGGAGTGGCTCTGGGACCTGCTTGCCCAGGTGCAGCAGAATTCCCTGTTTCTCAGCTGGAGGGGGGCAGCAAACACTCCCAGGCCTCTCCACTCCTCTGAATCATCCCAGTGCTGCAGGAGAGGAGGCCCCATCCTCCCTGCAGAGAGGGGACAGGCAAGGGGGCACTGCGCTCATGCAGCTCCAGGCAGCTTCTTGAAAATGTTGTCCTACTTATTTAATCTTTGGGACAGATGCCTGATGGGTCTTATAAAGTGTCTGAGTGTGGTTTATGCTCTTGGGTTGCAGGAAATTAAATGCCTTTTGGTTGTCTCTGAGGGTAGTAAAGAAAGAGTTCAGGAGCCTTATTAGGCTTCATTTCCATTTCTCTCCATGTTGAAGGAATGCTAAATAACTTCATCTTGGTGGACTTGAAGTGTCTGTCATTTGCTTATCTGCAGGACAAGCCACAGTATAGAGTATTACAAGTTCAAAATGGAAAAATAATCTTACTCATTTTCCCATTTACTTTATTTTTCACTTTTTTTCCTACACCCATCATCCTGCAATTGTAAACAACTTGGGCAGCTGAAATACTGCTTTTCTCCAGTTTCACTGCCCTGACTCCAGCCCTGAGACTCCCTCTAGGAATCCAGACATGCAAAGGCTCCCACAAATTCTTATGCTGGGCTCACATTTCTCAATTAGAAGTCTCCAGGAAAAAGTGCATGGTATTTCATCTTCATTCTGGGCTCAGAAGAGTTTTTCTCCTGTGAGTTTTGGATCTTTTCCTCTGAACAGAGCAGCCTGAGGGGGGCAGGCACAAAGCAAGTGCAGGATGAAGCCCCCAGTGACTGACCCTGCCTTTAAATTGGCCCCTGAGCTGCTGCACCCAGGAAGGCTCCGAGGCCCCAGGACTGCAGGAATTGGACAGAAAGGGAATAATTGAGCTCCAGGGAGGAAAGGCAGCTTTGCCTTGGGCTGCTGTGTGACTCTACAGCCCTACCTGTGCCATGACTGCCCAGGGCTGCTGGGCAGTTGGTCGGGGTTAGGGAGAGGTGGGTGGAACTCCTTTTCCAAAAACAGCACAAAAGGCCACCTGCTGACTCTCTGCAAGAGATGGAATGTATGGTTTTTAGACATTTTTGTTTCCATGGGACATCCTCTTTCATATTCTGAAATGATTGTTTTGTCACAGGCAAGTGGCATAGCTATTTTCATACTGATCTGATTTACAGATTCATAAGCTTTAGGGCCAGAAGGGGCTGTTATGATCTGCAGAGCTGTGGCCAGAGTCACTTGCCTGATGATTCCCTGCTTCAAGCCCAGTGTTTCTGGCCAAGTGACAATCCATCTCTGCAGAGAGAAACCCTGTCAGAGCCAGAAAGCACCAAATGCTTGAGAATTCACATCACCTGCAGACACCCCATAGCTGTGTGGGGTGTGTGTCAGTTGTCCCCAGCTGTCCCCAAAGCTCCAGCATGGCCAGCTCCCAGCTCACTCTCCTTTACCACCGAGCTCTGTTCATGGCAGGACAGAAACCCTGCTGCAGCTGTCTCCTTGCAGAGATCTGGAGCAGTTTCAGAGCTGGCCCGGGGCTTGGCTGTGGCTCTGGTTCAGCTGGCAGCTCCTTTGGGGCCAGGAGCATGGCCAGGCTCCCTGCTCACCCTGTGTCACCTTGCCTTGTCCCCACAGGCCTGAGCCCATCACTGTCAGACACCACAGACTCTGCCAGAGCCCCCAAGCATTCATTTATTTTCCTTTCCTCAGTGCAGAAGGGCCTGGGGGTGGGACCTGGGGTCTCTGCAGAGGTTGCTGCTCCAAGCCCAGGGCTTGTGAGGACATTGAGGGATTGCTCTGATGTCAGTTGTCCATCTGCCACCTCCAATCCTCTCCAGGGAGTTTTACAAGTGAGGTGGGCAAAGACCAGCTCATTCCCCACACCCTGGGTCTGCACAGGAGCCCCAGTGCCCTGCAGCAGCTGTGGCACCAGGAGCTGCTTCACCTGCACACACAGCGGGGCACCAGGGATTAATGGACTCCAATTCTATCGTCAGGGTTCATTAGGTTAATTAACACTGTGGACGCACTCTGTAATCAGCTTTGCAATGGGAGAGTGGTTTCAGCAGGAGTCCGGGAGCTGCTCAGAAGCTGCTCTGCTAATGGTGCTAAATCCAATTTGATGCAATGGCACGGTGCAGGGAGATGATGAATGGGTTTGGTGTCTCCCCAGCTGTGGGCACTGTCCCAGCTCCCCTCAGGTCACAGGGACCAGGTCACTGCTGGCTGCCAGCTCCTTTGCTCCTTGAAACATCTCAGCATATGGGCAAGGGAGAGAAGAAGGTTTCAGTGCTGGTGTGAGCATCCCAGTGCCAGGCAGGGCCAGCTGGCTGAGCTGAGCCCAGCCCGGCCAGGCCCGTTCCCACCAGGAGGTGCTGATGCTGACAGCACAGAGCACTCCAGCACAGCACTGAGGCAGGGCCTCAGGGACTGATAACAAATTTGCCACACAAATATATCGCTGGATTCAAGGGTCTGATGCCATTTGGAAAGGATTTGCATTTTCATGTGTCTGAGAGGAAGATTAGAGACATCACCTTCAAACGAGTTCTCATGGGCTATTCCCTCCTCCTCAGAACACCAAAAGTGACTTTGAAATATGGAACAGCATTGACTGCAAATAAGTTGAAATAAAAGTACTCTTGTGTGGCCCAAAGGATTTCCTGGTGGGGAAAGCTATCACCTGAACAAGGAGGAGGAGGAGGATGTGATGGTGCTGGCGTGGAGCCTGGGCTGCCTGCAGAGCAGTGACACTGCTGTCCCTGTGCCAGGGCACAGCCCCGGGCTGCTGAGCTCAAGCACGAGGAGGGAGGGAGGTGGGAAATGAGGATCTTTTCCCAATGAGAAGGAGGAGAGGTGAGCATTAGTGTGTGCTGCAGCTGGGCACACTGACTGAAGGGCTGGTGCTGGGGATAGCAACCCTCGAAACTTCCTCCCAGTAAATAAGGGGCATCTTTACTGGGATACAGAGGGTTTAGAGTGGGCAATGGGGAGAAAACTCATCCCCATCCTCTGACTTTGCAGGGACTGTGCACATCAGATAATTGCGATGCTGCTCTTTGATGAGATCATGTCTTTGGCTGTAAAGGTAACAGCACAGAAACAGTGAAACACTTTGGCTCTGCTGGCATTTGAGTCGGGACAGCCCGGCAGTCTGATTTGAAAAGTTATCAGGAAAAGACACATGCTGTGAATGACAGTGTGTCTGACAGGCTCACCTTTAGAAGGCAGCTGAGCCAGAAGCCCTCAGCTGACAGCACTGGTGGGTCAGGGCTCAGCATTTCTGTCAGTACCATCCCTGCTGGCAGCACCCATCCCGGGATAAGGACGGGCAGGGCTGGGCTGGGCAGGCTGTGCCAGGCCCAGGGGCTCTGGGGGTGCTGCCCTTGCCTGGGCTCAGCCAGTGTCACTCTCATCTGTCCCTGCACACCCGTGCTGCTGGGCTGGCCGGCGTGCTGGCACCAGAGGCTCCTCTGGGCTGTAGCTGTCCTTGTGCCAGGGAGCCCCAGCAGCTGCACACTGGCATTTCCCCCATCCCCACAGAGACCCAGGGCTGGTTTAGGGGCACAAACACATTCCCCTCTTTTCTTACAGGCAGTGATTTCAGCCTCTGCTCAGGCTGCGGGAGCACCTTGTGTCACTGGAATCGTGTGCTCTGATATTTGTTAGAGTGCAGGATTATTTTCCATTGATTTCAGGCTAATCACACAAAGAAAAGCAACATCTGCTGAGTGAATGGGCTCCCAAGGAGAATTAACCGCTCTCACACACAGAAGAATGGGAAAGAGTTGAACCAGCAAGATTCTCTTTAGCAAGAACATTTATTTTTAGCGCCTCGTGTGGCCCAATCCCTCCCTCCCTCCCTCCTTTCAGCCAGAACCAGTTGGAGGCGGGAAAATACCACTGGCACTGGCTTTTCTCCTTCCTCCCCATCATCCCCATCCTCACATCTTGACCCCTCACTTGACTGAGGCACTCAGGAAAAATGCAGTTCCTAGCAGGCCATCCATCTGCAGAGCACATAAACTTATTTGCCAGTAAAATGAGAGCAACTGAGATGATTTGAATCCATGTCAGGGCTCCCCATAGCACACAAGCCAGCTGCACAAAGGTGGAGTGGGGAGCCCGGGTAACAAGATGGGAGCAGTGGAGAAAAGTATCCTAACAAGAGTGTGGTAATTAGGATTGGGCTGTTTGTTTCCCTTCCCGGGAAGAGGCAAGCCATAAATCAGGGAGGCATCTGCCGTGCATGATCCAAGGGCTCTCAAAGCAGTAGGAAAAAGCCATCCATCACTGTTAGCAGGAGGGGGATTCGAGTTTCAATTACAGATACTCAAACTATGCATTTGTAATTGTTTGGAAACAAAGTTTTCCTTAATTTCTTCCCTTGCTCTGGGAGGGGGCTGAGCCAGCTACAGCAGGGGCCCCTGCACCCACTCTCACCCTCCTTGCCTTCCTCTCTCTGGGGGCATTTTTCCACAGTACGTTTCCAAAATAACCTGGTCCTTGAAACCAAGGGAGGGACAATGTCAAGAGCTTTCTTCCTGCTGAACACTCCCCTCTGGCACGAGTCCCATGGCACTGACCTCTCTGTGCTTCCCCAAGCCGCCTGCAGGGCAGCAGCTCCTGTGCCCGAGGAAAGCAGGCTCCCTCCCTCGCTGGGCACCTGCTCACAGCCCAGGGCAAATCCCAGCCCCTGCTTTTGGACAGGTGCCATTCCCTGCGTGCTACCTTCAGCTAAGCCTGTGAAAATGGTCCCAGCTGTATCCCAGCTCCCACCTCCTCGTGTGAGGCTCGGTTATCCCCCCGTGACCACCTGCAGCCTGCTGCCACATCCCTGTTCCTGCTCTCACCCCACTGGCACGCCCAGCACATTGCCACATCCCTTCCCAAACCTCCTTCTGTCCATGTGTCCATCTGTCCTGGCAGCAGCAAGCATCTGAGCCCCCAGGCACTCACCTGAGCCACTCATCCCTCCTTGCCCCGGTGTCCAGGTGTAATGGAATTATGTAAATTCCGCAGGACTATTAACTGTGCTGCTTTAATTCTCCCCTGGTATTTACAGTCACTGGGATTTGGGAGCTGATATATATTATTGTGTTGTCTGAATATATCTCCAGGCAAGAAAGTTGAGCTGCAAGCACAGAAACGTTCATTGCCCAGCTACGAGAGGTCCCTTAGGAGGATATACCAGAGCTACAGCGTTACCATGTAAAACATGGGGGAGTGGAGTGAAATATTGCCTTTGCTGGCCAGCTCCCATCAGCGGGCTGTGGGAAGGGCTGTGGGAGACAGGCAGAGTGAGGGAGGTGTCCCAGCCGGGGGTGGGGACTGGCACAGGTGCCCAGTGAGTGCCAGGCCCGGGGTTTGTGTGCGCGGACTCTGCCCCGGCAGGGCTGGGCACGGGCGGTGCCCTGGCAGTGCTGCACCCACGGGCAGCCCCTGCTCTGTGCCCCGGGCATTCCACATGCCCTTGCCCTGGAAAGGAGCAACACAACAATTCCCACCGAGCCAGAGGGACCCTGCCCAGCCCTCGCTCGCCTCCCTCCTCAGTGACCCCGTGTCAATCCCGGATAAATGCAGGCTTGGGGCAGAATTAATCACTGCGGCAGTTTACAAGGCAGTTAAAGGAAGGGCCGTGTGTCTCATTATACAGCAAATAAGCCTTGGCGAATTACAAACGTATCAAAGGTGGTTCCAATTAACTGCAGTGATCCACGGGACAGAGCACCCAGGATAATGCCACCTCCTCTGCTTGGTGTCCTGCACTTGGGAACTGAGCAGTAAGACGAGTGAAGGTCATCAGCTGCAGTCCCACATGAAGAATGCCAAGTATTGTATTTATTTATCAGCCAAAAGTGAGGGATTGCTACCAGGAACCTGAACAGCTAGACACTGCAATTAACATATTGTTTGAATATGGCTACACGCTTGCCACACAAATGAAGAAGATGTTCTTCTGGCTCCTTAGAAGCTGAGAAAAAACATATTCCTTCTTGTGTCTGCTGCAACATAAAAGCCATGGCCAACATCACATCCTCAGGATTGGGATCATAGGGACAAGATTAGCCTGGAGCCCCCCGTGCCTTGAGCACTTCCTGCAGAGATGGGAAGTCATGCTGTACAAATTCCTCCGCCTAGAGACAAAAACAACCTCAACACCTTTCTTTCTGCAGTGATTCCACCTTCAGAACAGCATCGTGACAAACTGGGAATGAATTTCAGATGATGTCGTGCCCCTGGAGTGGCCGCAGGTGGCTGCACGTGCCAGCCCATGGCACAGGCTTTCACTGCAAGGAGCATCTGTTCATGCAGATACTGATTGGTTCACTGACCATTACTGCAGCTGATAAAGCTGAGAACGGTCAAGAGTGATGTTTGTGCAGAGTGTGTTTCCCATAACACCATCTGAGGGTGTTTAATGGGGATAAGAGCAAGAGGAACATTGTGTGGGGTGGCTCCTGCAAAGCTGTGAGATGCCCAGGGGATGTGGACACTGCCCCAGCCTGCTGTGGGAATAGTCCTGCTCCATATGTGGAAGTTCCCAGGGGTGGGCTCCCACTGCCACCAGCTCCCTGCCATGGCAATGGGGCTCTGGGTGCCCCAAACCTTGCAGGCTCTCACTGCTGCCCTGCAGGCTGTGCTGGGGCTGGCAGGGAGCAGTGTTAATTTTAGCCAGCACCTGCTCTGCTGCAGGGAGTATATTTATTTCAGCACCATAAACAAGTGCTTGTTTTTCTGAAACAAAAATGTTTCAAGACAGGGGGTTTGTGGAGAACTTCCAAAAACTTGGGATAATTTCAAATGGAAAGGAAACCTCAGTGTAAAGATTTGTCTATGAAGACAAAATCTGAGTTTTCAGGTGGTTTGATTAAGCAGTCTGCTTGAATCCCACTGGATATTAAAGATGTGTCTGTGTTTTCAAAACCAGCTCTGAAGCTGTTTCTAGGCCCACCTCTAAAATAAATAAATGCATACATAAGTGTGTGCCTGATGAGAATGAGCTCTGCCAGCTCATCAGAATAAAATGTCAGCAAATGCCAGCAAGTTCCTGACCTTAATTCCAACAAGCTTGCCTTCCTCCCCTTTCTGAAGTTATTTGCTTCCTTCCCAGACCCTGCTATTTAGATGTTGATCTCCATGTTTTATTGGGCAGAAAAAGCATGTCCTGGTGGTGCACACCTCACCTGGTGCTTCTGCCAGTTGGGGCTGTGCAGGTGACTGCAGGGACAAGGTGACAGCCAGCCGAGCCCACCAGGGCCTCACAGGCTTGGGGATGCCCTGATGCCTCACGGGTGCCTCTACTGCACTCCCCAAATGTAGGGCCATGACCCTAAAACTATTTGCTGCTGTAGGATTCTGTGGAAGGACATCAAAGCAATGGGGAGCACCGAGCTGTGAGCTGGATCCCCACTCTGCTGTGTGACTGCCTGCCCAAGGGCCAATTTGCTTTACCAATTACTGTGCAGAGCTGCAAACTCTGATATCTGCTCTCTTCTTCTCACAGCCATGCCCTGTGATGGTTCCCATTCCCACCTGCATCCAGCACAGCAAAAAACATTTGCATTCCTGGCCAAAAGCCCTTCCATTATTCCTCTGGGAGGAGGAGCCTCCTGGGCACAAGCATTGTGTGGGGTGTGTTCCCCAGACCCACTGCGCTGTGCTGCATAAAATGAGAGTTCATTGAGCCCTTTTTGGGGAACACAGGCAGCAAGGGAAGGGGTACCAGCCTCCTGGGGCTGGGCTCCGTGCTCACCATTGCCACCTTTGAGGGCAGCTTTCTTCTTCTCCCACAGTGCTGTGGCACAGGAGCTGTGGGGCAAGTTTTGGGTCAGGCTGCGGCTTCGTTGTGCTGGCCCCAACAGTGTGGGAGGTACAAAGTGCTCTGCAAACATTGCATTTCAGGTTAGATAAAAGAGGTTCCTGCTATAGACTGTGGATATTACAGTAACATATAGGACTTTCTGGTAGGAAAATGTGGTATTTTCACCGTGGTTTATTATAAGGGTGAGACTAGGTGGTGCAGGCTGACACTCACAGGGCAGCTCGCATTTATAACATATTTGTACAATATGATCTCTTTTCGAGCTCTGACATCTGCCAAGACTTTGGGATGCTTTTGGACAAACTCACACCACCCTGACCAGCTCTCCTGTGTCCTTTGCTGCTGGGGCATGGGGCTCACTGCACAGCCAGGCACAGGCGTGTTCCCAGGCGGGTGAGGATCCTCTCTCCCCGCTGCACCCCCTGACACCCCGGATGATGCTGGGGGGCTCAGGGCTGGTGGCGGCCCCTCAGTGGGCGCACAGCCACACGGGCTTCATCTTCTGATGGCATCAGCTTCACCAGAACGTCCTCTCGACTTCACAGGATGCCAGAGCAGTGTGTGAACGGCAGCCGGGGCTGTTTCCCCGGGGCGCTGGTGCACAGCAAGGGGGAGCAGCCTACACACGCCCGCACCCCGAGAGCTGGGGAGAGCCTGAGGAAGGCGATCGCGGACTCTCCGTCCAGTCTGGGTTTTCCGTGCCGCATTTCTCGGCTTTCCCAGGAGATGGCAGGCCAGCCTTACAAATCCACGACCCGCAGATCCCGGCACCGGCCCCGACCCCGAGCCGTCCCCGAGCTGCCCGGAGGGGTCCCGGGCGAGCCCCAGCCGTGGCTCAGGGGACAGAGCCGTGTCCCCGCCACCCGAAGCCCTGGCGGGGTCCCCTCGGGCTCGGGGGACACTTCAGCCCCCGACCCGCGGGCACAGCCGGGCCAGCCCGGGTCCCGCCAGCGCCTGGGGACGGACGGGGATGTGACAACGAGCAAACCGGTTACACAACCTCGACGGGTTATCCCAGGGCTCCTAATTATTGATTTTCAGTGGGAGGAGACAGGTTCTGGACTTGCAGGCCAAACACGGGCGTGAGGGGTAATTTCCTTCCCGGATCTCCGGTGCCTCGCGGTGCCGGGGAGCTCAGCTCAGCTCAGCCTGGCAGCCCGAAAGGCGCTCCCGGCAAGAGGCCGTAGCTGGGCAGGGAGCTGCAAGGGCAGGGGGGTCAGGTCACTGATGGCAGGGGGGAAATGAAAAACCAGGAGAGACCCCGGTGATTTTCGTAACGCAGCGAGAAGGTGGAACCGCTGAAGTGCCGCCTCTGCCGGTGGGAATGGCTGGAGCGCTGCCCGAGGCACTGAGTGTCCCCGGTCACACCGGGCCGGTGGCTTTGGGACAAGCCGGTCACAGCACAGCTCCTGCCCCCCACGCTGCTGCTGCCCGTGCCCGTGGTGCAAAACACCCACGAGAAACTGCAGAGGGAGGCTTGTCCTTTGGTCCAACCCCGGTATTTAAAGAGCTGGCTCCAGGCACTGCAGCAGGCAGTGGGAACAGCCGCCACACTGCGGGAGAAGCCAGAGGAGCAGGCTGTGGACTGCCCAGGGCATCTGTCAGGAACCCCAGCGCTGCCAGGCAAACCCGCTGGGACTGCCTGGAAGGAGCTGGTTTATTCCCCAGGCTCTGAAGGCTTCCCATCAAATGCCCATGCCTGCACCTGGGGGAACACCTCCCCGAGGGCACCATGCACTGGAGAGATGCTTGCAAGCCCTCCCACACGGAATTCAGTTCTTCCCCAAATCCACAGGGCTTTGCAGGCAGTGGAAATTCTACAGTCTGCAAGAATGTGTGTCTGTAATCAAATTTAGCACAGGAACAGGGCTCCAGAGAGGCTGTGAGATCTCTGTCCCTGGGGATGCTTGCAATGTGCCTAGACACAGCCCTGAGCTGCTGCTCCGGTCTCAGAGCAGAAACTTACCCTGCTTGGAGCTTTGGACGAGAGACTCTCAGGGGATTTATGTGTTGTCTGTATCATTCCCAGCACCTGGGACTCCCATGCTGCCAGCCAAACCTTTGCTAAACAGAAACCTTCAGCAAGAACCATGGAGTCGATCCAGGCTCAAGAATGTTCTACCACCAGCTTCTGCCTGTCCCAGGCTGAAGTGAGTCCAAGCAGGTGCTCAGTTCTCTGCACCGTTTTTCCCCATGGATTCCTGCAGGTGCAGTCAAAACTGCGACACACAGCACTGATCCCCTGCCCTCCCCCAAAACCAAGAGTAAAAGGTTTCAAGAGCCCAGGGCTTGCTCGTTTCCTGCTTTCAGTGGGAAATCATCCCTTGATTCACTTGTCCAAGCGCTGGCAGCTCTGTGAAATCCCACCCTGGGCGTGGCACAGGGAAACTGGCAGCACAAGAGCTGCTCACGTACACCTCCCGTGGCACGATGGAGCACAGGGATTTCTCAGCTTGTCATACACTTGTCTGTGCCCAGACTGTCAGCAGAGCCCCTGGGGGTGGTGGGGAGTCCACCCAGTGGAACAATACATTTTTCAGATGTGGCTGAAGTGCTGCGGCTGGCACTGAACTGTCGTATAAACTCAAGTTTCAGCACATCGATTCGGGCTGAAAAATCAATGGCCCTGGGTCTGTTCTGCCCGGGGAAGGATCAACAATCAGTGCTGCTCTTTGCACTGCAGTCATTTGGAACCCTGAGGGAAGTGGGCTCTGGCTGTAGGAACATGCAAGCATGGCAGGGCAAGGACTTTGGGAATTGTGGTTCTCTTGTGGAGAAGAGTGCCCCTGAGGCCCGTGTTGGCTCTTCAGGCACACGTGGGGAGATGATCTCTGCAGCATCCGTGGGTATCCAAGCACAGAAGGATGGAGCCCGACCTTAGAGTGCTCTGTGTGTATGGGGGTAAGGGATGCAACAGCCTGGACTTGAGGTCAGATCTATGTGAGTTGCTCCCCGAACATCTGGAGAACAGCTCTGGGCTGCTTTTGGTGGGTGGGAAGCATATTCACAGCTTTCGGGACATTGGTAAGGGAGGGCCCAGTAGGGCTGGGGATCTGGTCTCAAGAGCTGCTCTTTCTTTAAGCGCAAGACGGAGATTTTCCACTTCCAGCGTGCTTGGTTTCCACCGTGTCCGGCGCTGAGACAAAGATTCGCGTGCGGAGCTCCCTGGCGCGGCTCCCCGGCCCGGAGGAATGGGCGCCATGTGCGGCCGGGGGGCGGCCGGCGCTGCCCACCCTCCGAGCCGCTCCCGAGGCACCGTTCCCCGTTATCCCTTCCTCGGTTTCCCATGCATTTGAAGTTTGGCGGCGGGGCGCAAGCCCGGCCCCGCGCACCGGGTGTCAGCGGTGCCGGTGCCGGGGAGGGGCACGGAGCCCCCGCCGCCCGCTCCGGGGCCGGTGCCGGTGCCCGTGAGGGGGGCGCAGCCTCGCCCCCGCCCCGCTCGCCCCGGTGCCGGTGCCCGTGAGGGGGGCGCAGCCTCGCCCCCGCCCCGCTCGCTCCGCTGCCGGTGCCGGTGCCGGTGAGGGGAGCGCAGCCTCGCCCCCGCCCCGCTCGCTCCGCTGCCGGTGCCGGTGCCGGTGCCGGTGCCCGTGAGGGGGGCGCAGCCTCGCCCCCGCCCCGCTCGCTCCGCGCGGGCGCGTCCCCGCCCCGGGGCCGGGCGGGGCGGGCCGGGCCGGCGGCAGGGCCGGGCGCGCTGCAGGGCTGCCCGGCCGCGGGGCCGCCATGCCCGCCAAGTCCAAGTACAACCTGGTGGACGACCGGCACGACCTGCGCATCCCCCTGCACAACGAGGACGCCTTCCAGCACGGCATCTGCTTCGAGGCCAAGGTGGGCGGCGGGCGCGGGAGAGCCGCGGGGGTCGCTGCCCGGCGCTGTGCCCCGGCGCTCCGGGATGCCCGGGTTCCCAGCTCTCTTTTGACATAGCTGCGGGGGTTTTCTGCTTTCCCCGGAGCCCTTCCCCTTGGCGTTACCTGGTCTCCCCTAAACTCCGCCGCGGAGTCGGGCGAGGCTTCCCGCCTGTACGGCAGGGATGCCCGGACTGGTGGGACGGGTCAGGCTGGAGTGGGGTCACCCTCCTGCTTCCCCCCGGCATCCCTCCCCGGCCCTCATCCCTCCGGGGCTCCGCGTGGTGTTGCCCGGGGACGCCGCTCCCCAAAGCGGGTCCGTGTGCCTCTTGCCCGGCAGGGAGGAGCGGAGGGCTCGGGCTGTGCTCTGCGGCTCCAGCGCTGCGGGCAGTGCGCCGGGATGGGCACGGCTGTGGGGTCTGCAGGGTGCCCCGGAGCCTGGTGCTGCCGTGCTGTGAGCAGCCCCATGGACTGTGTGCCATGGGCGGTGCAAGCGGTCAGGGGCACGCACCCGAAATAAACGCTTGCCATTCCTCTTTACACACATAAACCGTCCTCGCTGGTGGATTTGGCACGGAACTCTTGGCTTTTTATCTTTTCTTTTCCGTTGGGACTTTTCATTCTCTCGCTCCACGTCGGCTGTGGCTCCCCGCAGGCTGGCGCTTGCCATCTCGCAGCAGGCTGGCAAAAGCCAAGCTACCGAGCAAGGCACGCTGGCCATCAGGAAACTGGGAAGGAGCTGGCCAGGAGAGTTGGAAAGGAAAAACACAAAATTCTGTCCCGTTTTTTCTTCTCTTGGGGAATACGGTTATCATGCTGACGGGGGTACTCAAGTGAGGTTGACTTAGGAGGAAAGCCTGGTGTAAAACGAGCGGCAGGAAGGCAGGCAGGCGTCTGTCACACGCTGTTGTCTTCGGAGAACATGTGCTGTCAGGGGAAGAAAATTTGGCATATAATTGTGTGCCATGCCCTCGGGGCAAAGGCTGCGCTCGTAGGAAGGTGTCGAAGTGTTATTTTCCGCCTTTTCTCGGGGCGGGAGGGTTCCTCTGCAGAGGCCATCACCTGCCCGATGGCAGGCACTGTGCTGCACAGAGCAAAACAGTTGTTTGTGGAGCAAACTTAAACCTGCCTTGCAACTCTGGGAAAGGCTGTTCGAGCTCAACTTCGCAGCCTTTTGCTCCTGAGTGATTGGAGCCTTGCTGCTTTTCTGCCAGCACCTGCTCACCCCTCACTGCCGGTGGCTGCAGAGCATCTCCCCTTCTACATCCCGTGTGCCTGTGCCGTGCTAGCTTCGGGGACCCGGCTGGGAGGCTGGGCAGTGGGGCAGGGCATCAGCAGCCCCTGGGTGTGCTCATGGCTCGTCTCTGCTCCACGCTGCTGGTCTGACTGCGTTAGTGCACTGCAATATTAGCCTTTGTTAGCTCCTCTTGCTCTTATTTGGTATCTGGTGGCACGCGCTATTGCCAAGCGCAATCCGTACCAAACCCGGCTTCCCAATTCCCGGGTTTCACCAGCAGCCCTCGATGTCAGATACAGAATGCAGATGGCTGAGGCAATTACTCTATCCTTTTATTAGATTGCTCAAGATTAATTAAATGCTTACATTCCTTTACTTCCTTTTATCCCCAAGAATCCCAGGCTCTTACACCCGCACAGCTCTTGTTGCAGTCAGGCACCCAGCACGAGTCACAAAAATGTGGAGCTCTGATTTAGAGCAGAACTTTGGGGGAAGATTGAACGAGAAAAATGCTTGTCTGGGATGTCAGGACTTGAGTGGCTGTCTCCTCAAATCCTCCTGGGGTAGCTGATAGTGCGGGCAGCGGGGATCCCGGTGTTCCAGCTCAGCACTGGAGCAGTGCTCTTTGCTCCAGCAGCCTGACATTCCTGATGAACTTGCTTGGGGCTCCCTGCAGGGGGGTAGTGTGGGCCTGAAGCAGTGTGCACTGATTTATTGCTTTAATTTTTTATTGTATTTTTACACTTGGACCTACTGCTGTCTCTAAGTGGCACGTGTGGTGGGTGCAATGCATGCTTTGGTCCTTCAGCAGCAGCTGGCATCAGTGCTGTTGTCCCCTTTGTCCCTCTCCCGAGGGAGTCTTGCCATCCCGGGTGACTGGGTGGCCACAGTCAGGCAGAATCTGAACCTTTGTCAGGCAAAGGGTGGTGGACGTGATGTGAGGCGAGTGGTGCTGTCCCTTGAGCTGTGATGCCATCGCAAGGCTCGTGCCTCTTGTCCCCGCTGGAGCCACTTGCAGCCACATGTGCTGGCACAGGGTCACCGAGGCAGAGCAGAGTGTCCCTAAGGATTATGTTAATCCATTTTCTGGAGGTAAACCCAAGAGATGGAAAATCCCACTCCATCTTTTTAGGAACAGTAATGCATTTCACACTTTTGGATCTGTTTTCATTGGCCACTTCTCTTGGCACCAAACCTGGCTGTATCCCTGAAATGCCTTGGTCAGGCTGCAGGGAATCAGAGGAGCTGGCTCCAACGGGAGGCAGGATGTTTGTTTTCTTCTGTGTCTTGCCATCTGAATTGTTGATTAAAATCAAAAGCCTGGCCTCTTGGGTTAGCTGAAACATTTGGATGAAAGAACTGGGAGCTGCAGCGTGGTGCAAGGGGAATGGACAGAAATTCCCACTTGTGCAATGGTTTTCTGGTTAAATAAACAGAGATGTAGAGAGGAAAGATATCTCTTGTTCTCCTCCACCTCCATGAGAAGGAGCGGGATGTGAGCTTACTCCTTATCTTCCCAAAGCCCTGGTGCTGCAGGACAAAACCCAAGGGCCGCCTTGTGCAACACCAGCAATTCTGTGTGTTCGGAAATTGTGACTCAGGCTCCCCCAAGGGCTCCAGAGAGAGCAGCAGGCAGAGGGAATGGAGTGGGGCAGTGCAGCCTGGCACTGCACTCCTGGTCTCTGGGAGTGCTGGGTGCTGCTGGCTTTGCTCAGGGAAGTTGTTACTGTCCCTCTCCTGGGGGCTGCTGCTGGCCTGGGCTTTCCCTCCTGCCCCAGGGGTCTTGTGTCCTGAGCCAGGTCCCACCTGCCCCAGGGGTCTTGTGTCCAGAGCCAGGTCCCACCTGCCAAATGCCCATTATTTGGAAAGAGCTGTTACTCCCTCAGCCCCATGAATCCCTTTGCAGTGCCTTGGTGTGCATGGTTTCCAGAGAAGGGGCAGGTGGCTGTGAGGACCCTCTGTGCAGGCACGGGGAGCAGTGACTGCCCAAACACATCTCAGCCCTTGGTGGACCAGTGCTTGTGGTCTGGGACTGCCTGGGCATCCCACGTGCTGGAACCTGCTGTTCCTGGCACCAGACCTGCTTGCAGGTAAAGGTTGGACTGGAGGTTCAGGAGCATTGCTGTTCTGTGCAGCAGGTGGGGTTTTGGTGTTTGGCTGGTGGGGTGGATTTTTTTTCCCTTAAGCGGTCTTGGCAACCAGGCACTTTCTCTCATTTTTGTCAGTGCTTTTCTCTGCTTCCGTGCGTGGGAAACTGGAGTTGAACTGAGCATCTGCTGCTGTCTATGTTTGGAGATGGGACATGGAGGAGACTTTAGTCTGATCCATGATGTCCCTTCCTCTGAACCTCTGCAGCCCACCTGCCTGCCACCTCCCAGGGGCTGCGAGCACCAGCAGGCACTGCCAGTTGCTCCAAAGCAAAATCCTGTGTCAGGGAAACGATTATAGCCTCAGGTGGGCACTGAGCAGGGAGTACATGTGTGTTTCCACCCGTGTGTATATTTTTATGTACGTTGGGGCTGCAAATAACAGCATTGGAAGTGAACTGAATTGCAGGCAGCCCTGATCGAGGTGTTCACTTCTCCTCCACTGCTCCAGGCTCCCTTGCCAGCAAGGGTCGCTTTCCTGGAGGGCTGGGAACCAAGAGACAGGTTGTGTGGTGCTGTGCAGCAGGCTGGCTGGCTGGGAGGGAGCTGGCAGCTCTCTCTGGGGGCTGTTTGTCCTGGCAGCTCTGTGTGCTCTGTCGGGCTGCTCAGCCCAGAGCTGAGCTGCAGTGAGCCTGAGCCCGGGATTGCTGGCCCCAGGCTATAAATAACCTTCCCAATTCTGCAAAGGTTCTCCTCTGAAACAGTGGCACGTTTCTGCCGTACTTGTGGAGTCGCTTCCTGGGCTGCTTAGTGGAGCTCTTAGCAAGGAAAACTCCGCCTGGCTGTGCCAAAGCCCTGTGTGCCAGGCTGTGGGGCCGGGCCGTGGGCTCTGCAGGTGCCCAGGGGTGCCGTGGGATGCTGCCAGCCCAGCTTTCTGCAGCGCTCTGGGCTGGCACAGCCTGCTGGGGCTGGGTGCAGGAGCAGGAGGCTCAGGCCCAATGTGGGACAGCCTGCCTGGGCAGGATGGAAACACAGCAATGGACAGTCCTGCTGCACTGCCTGGAAAAGCTTCATCCCTCAGCTCCTGCTGGCCCTGCTGCACCATCACAGGTGTCTCCCCTGTTCAGGTGAGCCCTGGTTTGGCTGCTGGGAGGGCAGAGTGGCTGTGGTGAGTGTCCTGGGGCCCCCAGAGCTCGGTGTCTCTGGCACTTGAGCCTGGGGCAGCTCCTAAGCAGGGCAAGTGCTGCTGGGACCAGCAAGCTCATGGGCACAAAACGGAGTGAAATCCACCTGAAACCACCCAAAACTGAATGAAAACAACCCAAAATGGAGTGAAAATACCTGAAATTGAGTGAAACCCACCCCAAATTTAGTGAAACTGACCCAAAACCAGGTGAAATCCACCCTAAACTGACTGAAACCAACCCAAAATTGAGTGAAACCGCCCAAAACTGACTGTCCTTGGGGGCTCTGCCTGCCTGCTGTGAGGTCCCTGCTGTGTCCATGCCCAGTGTCCAGCTGCATGGCTCTGACACATGGCCTCAGGCTGCCCAGGCTGGATCTGTTGTCCTTGGGGTGCAGAGCTCTGCTCAGGGAGGAACTGGGCAAGGCTGAGGTGCCCAGCTTGGAATGGAAGCCAGGGCCTTTTTCCATTAAAGTCGGCTGGCATTGTGAATTTTCCATCCCTTTTGGCCTCTGCACCAGCACAGTGTGAGTAAGCTTCCCCCTGTGCACCAGGCAGGCGGGGAGTTCCTGAGGGGCAGGGCAGTGCCAGCCCAGAGCCTTGGCTCCCCGGGCAGCTGGAGAGCAGGAGCAGTGGCACAGCCAGAACCCTGGGAATGGGCTTCTGCCTGCTTTCCCTGACAGCACAGCCTGGGGAGAAACCCTTATCAGACACACTGCAGGCAGACTGGGTGTTCCCCATGCTGGGGAAATGGGGAGCTTTCACACTGGTGCCTGAGCACTTTGTCCCTCACTTTGTGGCACATGTGGCAGGGTCAATGTCCCTGTACCTGGTGCAGCCTCACACCACCCTGGGCTCCGTAGGAACCTGGGGACCCTTGTGCCCTGCATCTGGCACTCCCTGCTGGCTGCTGGTGCCTCTGGTAACCCCTCCTGGCCCTGAGGGCTGGTGCCAGTGTGTCCCCTCCCACTGCCCGCCTGCAGAGAGAGAAGGAGTGGCTCCCATCTGTGCCTCTGTGGGAGCTGGGAACCAGCAGCAGCCAGGGCAGGCTCCCTGTGAGCCGGGGATGATTCAGCCCTGACCTTTGCACGCAGAGCTGGGCTGGCAGCAGCAGGAAGGAGGCATCTCCTCCCCAGGAGGCTTTGGCTGCCCACCTCTGCCTCCAGTGAGCCCATCAACGCCCCTTGCAAGGTGTTCCCCGGCAGCGATGCGGTTGGCCTTCGGTTTCCCAAAATATCTGCCACCTGCTGCCGCAGAAAAAGCAACTTCTCAAGAAAATTCGTTTCTGACAGAGCAGAAAATGAGCAGTATTCAACAGCCTCGAGGAAAAACGAGAAACTGAGTGACTTGTGCAAACAGTGCTTTGGCAAAGTGCTCCCCTTTGTTTTCTGTTTAAAAAACAAATTTTTTTTTTCCCTGGCATTTCCCAGAACTGGGCAGATCTTTTGTGAGCCGTGGGCAGAGGGTGCAGCGGTGCAGGCTGTGTGTCTCTGCCCACTGAGAGCCTGTTTGCATGGGGAGGGGAGAGCAGGCAGAGTCCCTGTGGCTGCTGAGAGGCCTGAGGGTGCTGCCACCTCCCACAGCATGGGACGGATGCCCTTTTGGGGCCCTGCAAGGATGGATGGATGGAAGGCTGGATCCCAACACAGAGGGAGACATGTGAAGGACCAGAGGCTCTCTACAAAAGAGGTGGCACCACAGGCTCGAGCAGCGCTGGCCTTGGCAGAGTGAGGGCTGGGCCTGCCTTTGTGGGGCTGCCCATTCACCCAGGGGTGGCCTTTCTTCCCCTAATTGAGCAGGGGAGGAGGGGGCTGCCCAGGACAGCCCGAGGGGATTTGTGACCCCCTGGTCCCCCTTGGCTCTTGGGTGTGGGTGGGGGACTCCGGTTCTGTCCCTCCATCCCTTGGCAGGGCGGTGGGGCCGTGGATCTGGAGGGGATTATTTGGAAAAGCCACATCCTTTACTTACATGTGTTCTTCCCCTTGGCTTGTGGGGCTTGGGGAGGGTGGGTTCTTTCACGGGTTTATTTTCTTTGTCAGCTCTTTTGCACAGCTTTAATTTGTTCCCTTTTGTCTCGGGCACCTTCCTTTGTCCTTCCTGCCTCCCTATGCCTTGGGGTGAGCTGGCTGGCACGGATGCTGGCCTGACCATGGCCCTGCAGGGCTGGGACCCCCTCTGTGTGCCTGGCACCTCGCTGGGGGCTCCTGTGTGTTAAAGGAGGGCAGGAATCTGTGCCTGGCAGTGCCCATGCTCGGGGGTCTCTGAGCTCCTGCTCTGGCAGAGAGGGAGCTCAGTCTCAGGGCTGGGGTGGGTGGGAAGTATTGCACTGTGCAGGCTCTGGCTGCCTTGCTTATCCTTGTCTTTGCCTCACCTGCTTGTTCCCACACCTATTCCTATAATTAAAAGTGGTGCTGTGAGTAGGAGGGCTGGAGGAGAGTGGAGCAGGAGCAGCCCTCATTGCCTGCACATCCCTGCTGAATATGGGTGGTTTCTCAGGCCATTCCCTAGCTCACCTGGGAAGTTGTTCAGCTGAAAGACCAACCCCCAAGTCCACATTTTGGGGGGATATTCACCACATTGTGAAGGGTTACTCTTCTGCAGCACACTTGTCACATGTGATTTCTGCCCTGAAGGCAAAAATAATCTGGAGAGACTTTGTCTATCTGCTGAGTTGTGTGAAATGTGTAAAAAACACCTTCCTGCAGAGTGGAGGGAGAGGGGGGTGTTTTTGGAGCTGTGAGCATGGTCATTGTGAGCAGTGAGCCCACGCTGGGGTGGATGTGGGCTCTGGTGGGAGCACCAGGGGCTGTGGGATACAGCAGGATGCAGCTCTGCACACCAGGCTGGGGAGCAGTGGTGAATCCTGCAGCCTCTGTGACCCGTGCCCCTCAGTTTGGGTGCATGTGGGCATGAGCTGGAGCACAGAAAGGACAGCATCAACACAACCCTGCTGCTGATGCTGTTTCTCAGGAGGCCAGTGCAGAGGTGGTGCCTGGCCCAGGGTGGTACTGGTTGTGCTTGCAGGGCACCCCAGCCCTGCTGGGCTCACACACTCACTCCGTTGTGGCCATGGGGCTGTGGTGAGCAGCCAGGGAGCTTGGCATGGCTGGAATTCCTGTGGCCACGGCAGCCAGCTCTGCTGCCCAGCTGGCACTGCCTGCCCTGGCCTTGGCCATGCTGTGTTCTGCACCTGCCTGGGCAAGGAGAGCCCAGGGGAAGGAAAGGGATTTCCAGGCAGTGATCTCATGCAGCTGGGAATAGCTGGAGGAAGACAGGCTTCCTTTGGGTGCAGAAGTCTGTCCTTCTCATATAGGATGAGAATCCTGCTTCCCCAGGTGGTCCCTGGCAGAAAAGTGACGTGGGAAGGCTTAGTGAGGAGGTGCCATAGGGATGTGTGCCTGGCAGAGCAGGATGGGGCAGGGCTTCTTCCTTCGGTCCTGCCTGGTGGCTGCAGGTCCAGGGCTCCAGCTGCCTCTGCCCTCCTCCTCAGCTCCTGCTTTTTCCTGATGGTTTCCAGGCCTCACCTCAGAGAAGGGGATGTGCTGATGTCTGAGATGCCTCTCTCAGATGAGCTGCCCCTTTGAAGGGGTGGCAGACTCCGTGCAGGGGCTGTGACAGGGAACTGCTGGGAGCTGTGTGCTCTCAGCAGGGCCCCGAGGGGCTGGCTGGCCTGGGCTGCAATTCCCAGTTATGTAAGGCTGCCCTGCACCGTGCAGCCTGCATGGCACGTGATGGACACGCCAGCTGTTTGGGGTTATTTTTATATCCTCTCTCTGCTCATCTCCTCTCAGCACTGACTGGCCTGTGGGTCACTGGGCACTGCCTGTGTGACCCCCAGGCAGGGGCTGTGTGCTGGGGATGGCCTGGCTGAGCTGCCTTAGCAAGGAGGGCTCTCAGGAACATGGGGCTCCCCGAGCTTCTGTCCCACAGGGCCCTCGGGGGCAGCTCACACACAAAGCCCAGCTTTGGTCATGCATCCCCTGCACCGTGCCACCCCTCCTCGGAGGTGGCAGTCCCGGTGCGGGGAGCTGGGAGGGAAATGACCCCTCTGAGCAGCCTCTGCCTGTGTTCAGGCCCTTGGGCACCCATGTCGGTGTGCTGCTGGGAAGCAGCCCCTGGGCTTGCACGGTGCCAGCAGAGGTTGTGGCCATGCCCCAGGAGCAGGAGCCCCGCTGGCTGTGGTGCCCGTGCCGCGCTGCCGAGGTTACGTCAGCCCTTGTGTGGAGATGGAGCGTGGGAGCACACAGGGCCAGTAAATGGGCTCAAAACGCTTTTCTTCTAACGACACGTTTTTAGCGCTCAGCATTGACTTTTCATCGCTTGTCTGTTTTCTGATCCTTCTTCAGAATCTGCCCTCTTCCATTTTATTTTTAAAAAGGTTTTTGTTCCGCGTCTCTCCGTGCTGGGTCGCAGTGGCGCTGCCTTTGGTCCCCTTTGAATAGCAAAGCGGCTCCTTTATTCTGGAGGCTTGGCCTGGAGGCTCAGCATTCCTGCAGAAACAGCCAGGCTTTGGCAGGGCTGCAGTTAAATAATGGAGGGCCTGTCACAGGACAGGTTGGGCCGGCTATTTTAGGGATATTCCAATACCCAGGTCTGTAATGGATGACTCACGGCAACCGAGGGGATACTTGCTTATACCTGTGTGCTTTGATCATGGCCTACAGGAGTGAGTCCTGCTGGCCTGACGGCTGAAGGGATTTTATTGCTAGAAAAAGGGTTTTTGACTGCTTGCAGTGGTGTGGTGAGGGAACAGCTTCATGGCTGGAGGCATGCAGGCATTCAGGTGCAGCAGGCAAAATGCTGCTCATTCCCCAGAAGTGACCCTGGGTTCCCCCTGTGGATACCACTGGGGCCCTGCTGGGCCCATGGGGTTTCCAGGGCTGTAGGAGCTGGACTAATCTCCTTCCTTTCCTTGCAGTACATCGGGAGCCTGGATGTGCCACGGCCGAACAGCCGCGTGGAGATCGTGACGGCCATGCGGCGCATCAGGGTGAGTGTGCCCAGGCTGCTCCTTCCCCTTCCCTTCCCATCCCGGGCCTGCCCTTCTCCTCCACCTGCACCTGCAGCTTTGTCTTGCATCAACCCTGTCCCACAGTGTATTGATACCTCTGTGTTTCACTGTCCCCCTCTCTGTGTCAGCTGGGCCTGGTGCTGGCAGGCTGAGTGTGGCACAGGGCACTGTTGCAGCACAGTTGTCCCCAGACACCCCCTGTGCTGGGGCTGTGTGTGTGCTCACAGTGCTGCATCCTGGGCTGTGGGGCAGGGATGGGCTGGAAGGTGCATGTGGGATGTGGCAGCCGATGGGAACTGTAGCGTGCAGTGGCTGGGAGCAATTCCTCATTGGTCAATCCCAATAACAAAGTAACAATAGGCTACTTGTGCAAGAGGTTCCTCAGGGTTTTACTGCTTGTGTAAGAGTTTCAGCAGCATGAAAATTCAGGTGCTGCCTGGATATGGCAGGAGGTCAGTGCTAAACGGCAGCGTGCAAGGTGAGGTGCAGAGTAGCAAGCTCTGGGGCTGGCCAGCAGTGAGCTTGTTTCAGGGTGAGTAGGTCAGGGGCTATGATCTGCTAATGAAATCACCTGGCTTCCCTTGCAGCCAGGATATGGGACACCCTTGCTGTTTAATGCTTGGCCCATGACCAAGAGAGGAGCTTTTCTTCTGCTCCCCAGCCTCTGGGCAGCACGAGTGTTCACAGGGAAGGAGGGGAGCAAACAAACCATGCACCCCAGAACTCGCTGCCCCCAGGCTGATAAAAGCAGGAGCTTGGCTGCTCTTCAGCAGGGGACAGCCCCTGGGGCCCAGCTGGCCCTGGGTGTGCTGGCTGCAGGTTTGGTCTGTCCTGGGGCCAGACCTTGGCCTGTCCTCCAGAGACGGCTCTCTCCTGGGAACAGCACCCTGAACCTGAAGGGCCTGAAGGCACTTGCAGGGACATTGGGTAAGGGATGAGCTGTCTTTTTGCTGGTCTGATGGGATCCCATAAGCACCAAAGCTGCTCCTGTGGCTGAGCAACTGCACCAGAGCTCTGCTCCTCTCAGCCCTTCATGCAGACTCTTGCTTTAATCTCAGTTTCTCTTTCACCAGAGGAGGAGAGCAGGATCATATCCCCATATAAGGAGTATCACCTTCAAAGGACAGACATTTTGAGGCTCTTCTGTTTCAGACTTTCAGGGTGTAAATAGTTTGTGGCCTTTCCTCACAGCTTTCCTACCTGTTCTCCTGTCCTCTTCGTGGGGGTTAGTGTTGTGACTGGGGCATGACATGGGAAGGCCTTTATGGCATTAGGTTTGCTCACCTTGTGTCCAGACAGTTTGGGACAGCACGACTGTTATGTCATCAAGAGCTCTCATAAACAGCAGTTTCCTTCATTGCCTTCCAAGATGAGACTTTTGAACAAATGCACTTCCAGCCCCAAAATCACAGAACTGCACCTCAGTGTGGAAGGACTGGCACAACTTTGAGGGTTTAAGTAAACCCTTGAAGGGGGGAAAAATAAGAACACCAGAATGTCCTTGTTGCCCAGTATGAATAAACTCAAACACAGTCTGGAAAATTCATAGGTACAGCTCTGAGTGGCAGTGAGAGGACACAGAATTGGGTACAATAATGGTTTCTCATGGTGAATGATGTGTTTGAGGCATGTGCTCAGGCTTTCTTCACCTGGTGTAAGACAGGAGAGATGCAAGTCATGAAAGGCCATGGAGATCAGATCTGCCAGAGAGACTTTGAGTGTCTGTTTATTTGTGAGGGGGTGCCAGGATGGTTGGATGGATGGCTGTCCACGTGCAAAGCCCTCCCCTGGTGTGCTGTGCTTTGCCGTGGAAGTTCTTGGCAGCAGGAGGGGCCACAGCATTGCTGTGGGCATTTCTGGCCAGGCTGGGTGCTGGGGGCTCCTTTCAGCCTGGCTGGAGCTGAAGTGATGCACGTCCTCCTTACAGAGCACAGCCACCCTCCTGCCTGAGGGCATAAAATAGTCCCAGAATACTGGCACGGGGAAACCAGAAAACAAAAATGTTTATTTGGGCACAGAAAGCAACAGTGAGGGATCATCAGGTGCAAGCAGCAGCAGTTTTGTGTGTAGGGTGTGAAGCAGCTGCTGACCCTGAGGTTTGTACAGTTTTAATGCAATCCCTGGTTTAGGGGCAAGGTGCTCTGTCTCAGTTTGCTCCAAGTTAGTCACTGCTGCTGAAGGTGGGGGACCCTCACCATCCCCTCTGCTGCCTCAACTCCCCTTTCTCAGTGCTGCCTTTGCCATAGCTGCTCTCTGGGCTTTGCCTCTGTTTCCCAAGTGATTTGAAAATGACCCTGCAAAGCAGTGAGGATGCTGCCTGCCCGAGAGTGGGGATCCCAGTGGGGAGAATGCCCTGGAAGCCCCCTGTGCCTGCCTGTGCTGGGCTGGGACAGCAGCAGCATCACCCCTGCAGCCCTGCCTCCCTTGTGCTCCCCCACACTCGCTGGGGCCAGGGGAGTGCTGCTTCCTGTTTGGTTGCAGGGCTGACCCTTGGGGCACAGAGCAGGACACAGCATAGCTGACATTGCTGGGATGCCTGCCCCACGCACCCCCCTGCACAGCAGAGCCTTGCTGTGGGCAGCACAGCTCCACCTGAGCCCAAAGCTGGTCCCTCTTGTGGGCCAGGGCTGAGAGGAACTTTAAAAAGGGGATGGCATGGATGCCATCCCCTTCTCCCCATTGCTGAAGGGCTGGTGATGCCGTAGCCATCCTCATGGTCCTGGCCAGAGGGAGTTTCTGTCCAGAAGCAGAGAATGTGGAGAATTCCTGGGATTCTCACAGCTCGGGATGAGGAGGGAAGGGGAGGTGCTCAGCTGAGTGTCTGCTTTTCCTTCCTGCATGGGCTGGGCTTGCAGGGCACACAGCCCTCTCTGCACTGCACCTTGGTGTGAATCCCTGGCCCTGAAATTACTCTGGAATGGGACATTTGCCATGCTAAAGATGCACTTGGAGAGCAATTTTGTGAGCGTCTGCTGCAGCTTTCCTCCAAACCCTACAGTCTCCTGCAGACCACTGATGGCCACATACACAACAAACGCAGTAGAACCAGGGTTTGTTTCCTGGGCAGGCAGGGGGGCTTCTCTTAGTACAGCTGGCTCCTGGCTGCTGCTCACCCCAAACAGGCTGACCCTGTCCACGTTGCTTCATGCCCTGAACTGCTGCATTTGGCTTCCCAAATGCTCCTGGGCTCCTCTGGATGCGAGATACAAGGAACTGATCCATAAATCCAGGAAGTCACCTGAGCATCCAAAAGCCCCAAACTAAGAGTGCTGTGTCTTCCCTAAGGATTATGAGCTGTTGCAAATTTTGGTTGAAAGTGTCTGAGCAGGTGGTAAGGTGTCTTTTTCCTTCCCCTCCTTTCCCAGTGAGCTCATGGGCCCTCAATGACAATGACAACTGTATATTTCTTGCGTTGTGATGATGTAAATTCATGCAAGTGCTTTCCAATGCATGTCCCTGGCATGTCTCCAGGGCAGCCAGTGCTGCCTGGCTGGGGCTTGGTGCCATGGTGCTGGAGAATTTGGATTCAGCCCTTTGGGATGGCTGAGTGCAGCTTTGATCCAGGTTTTCTCTGGAGCCAGGAAGGATGAAAGCCTATATAGGCGCTTGGTAAAAGCTGTGGAAGTCTTCTGCAAGGCTGTTTCTGGGAAGTGTCCAGCTGAGTTTTGCAGGCTCAAAACAGGGAGGCTTTCCAAGCACTTGAAAATCTTGCTCCTCTACACCTCCTACTCTGCCAGGTACATCTGATTTTGTGGGACTTCTGCTGCTTTGCATAGCTGAGCTCTATTTTAGCAAATTGGCAGAATTGCTGAATTTCTACAGGCTTGTGTAAAGCAAGATTTCACATCCTCTGCAGGCCACAGGTGCAGTTGGACTGGTGTGAAAATTGATGTGTGTGACCAGTTACTGGTGTAGAGCTCCTGGTGCAACTCTGAGCTCGTTTAATTGGAATATTTCTCAGCTATCCCTGCTCCTGCCACGGTGAGTTTTTAAAAGCATGAGGCCATTTACAGTGATGCCTTCTTTTTTTTTCTTCTTTTCTCTCACCGTGCACAGGTGTCTCTTCTGTAGAATGGAGCAGGATTTGGGAGCAAGCTGGCTCTGCATGCCTGGGGCAGCCCACCCCTGTGTGTCTGTGAGGAGCAGCACAGTGGAAATGGGCTGGCCAGGAGATGCTCAGGTTTTGGCCACAGGAAGAGCACAGCCTGCTTCGTGCCAAGTCATGGCACTTGGTGCAAGGTGAATTATTGACAAGCTAATGACTTGATGTGGTTATCCAAGATGAACAAGTTTGTGTTGTATTAGATCTGGGAGGAACTGAAAGGATGTCTGTGATAATTTCAGTTGCTCCCTCAGTGCTCTGACAGACACAATAAAGGAGTGAATCCTTCTGGGCGTGCTTGCATTTCTCCTGGCATCACCAGTGCCACTTGTGATAATGGCACATAAATAATATAATGGCTGGTCTGGTACTGCTGCCAGCATGGCATGAGATAGGCCAGGATCTCATCCTGTGGTTAGTATTTAATCAATAACCTGGTTAAATTAGTACCCAGTTGCTCCTTCAGTGCTCTGACAGACACAATAAAGGCGTGAACCCTTCTGGGCGTGCTTGCATTTCTCCTGGCATCACCAGTGCCACTTAATGTCATAATAAAATAATGGCTGGTCTGGTACTGCTGCCAGCGTGGCATGAGACAGGCCAGGATCTCATCCTGTGGTTAGTATTTAATCAATAAATAATGGCTGGTCTGGTACTGCTGCCAGCGTGGCATGAGACAGGCCAGGATCTCATCCTGTGGTTAGTATTTAATCAATAAATAATGGCTGGTCTGGTACTGCTGCCAGCATGGCATGAGACAGGCCAGGATCTCATCCTGTGGTTAGTATTTAATCGACAACCCGGTTAAAGCAGTACCCAGATTGATTGGAGCACCCTTTTGCCCAAGGCTGCCCACGTTTCCAGGAGAGCTGGCCAAAGTGTGGTGACCCTGCCTCTGCACCACGGCCAGGATGGGGTGAGGGCTCTGCAGGGGAGCTCTGGGCTCCAGTGGACCAGTGAGTGGTGCGAGATGCAATGCACACACGGTGCAATGAGGAGCTCAGGGGGGGAAATCACTCTGTGTGGCAGAGGACGGGCATCTGGCCTGTTGGAGAGGTGGAAGTGTGAGCCATTAATGCTGGAGAGCAAGGGCTGAGCCTGGGGGAGGGCAGTGAGGCCTGGAGCCTTCAGAAAGCACTGAGAGGGGAGCCAGGCCTGCCTGTGCTGGCCGTGTCTGAGCCTGCTGGCCCATGCAGAGTGACTGGGCTCAGGCTCACCTGTGACCCCATGGAGCTGGGAGATGAGGAACGGGCACGCTCCCAGCCCTGCTCCTGCCCAGTAAATGACTCGTGACAAGCTCATTGCCTTTCAGCTTCCAGCCATGCCCTGTCCCAGAGCTCTCTGCCAAACCCGGGACAGCGGCGTGTCCCTCGTGGCCAGGCTCCAAAACAGGCTGGGGTGGCCAGGCTGGGGCAGGAGAGAGCAGGGGTTCCCAGCTGGATGGGCAGCACGGTGCTGGAGCCAGTGAGGATGAGGGAAACCGTAAGCAGGTGGGGGAGCATGGTTTGGGAGGGCTCCTGAGCCAGGAGTGCAGCCACGTGTGGCCTTCCTGCCCCTGCTGTGTCCCACAGCAGCTCAGCCCTTTGCTCTGGACAGGGCTGTGACAGGGCTGTGGCAGGGCAGGGCAGGGCTGTGGCAGGGCTGTGGCAGGACAGAGCTGTGGCAGGGCAGGGCAGGACAGGGCTCTGGCAGGGCATGACAACGCTCTGGCAGGACACTCGGCTGGCACTGGGTGTGCCAGCACAGGCAGCAGCTCCTGGTGGGTGAAGCTGGCCTGGAGCCAGCCCAGTGCCTTGCAGAGGGCTGGAAGCCAAACAGGCACCAGGCCCAGGGCAGGAGTGGAGCTGCTGGCAGAAGCTGGGAGGCTGCAGTGCCTTCTGTCCCCTCCAGCCTGTCACACAGCCCTGCCCTCCCGTGCCTGGGCTGGACTCTGCTCTGCTCTGGGAGCCCTGGGTGTCTCCCTGTGATTCATGTCCCTCCCTGGCCGGGGCTTTCCCCCCTGCTCCCCCTGAGTCACCTCATGCCTTGCCTTGCCCCTGTCTGGGCTATCAGCAGGTGTCTGCAGGGGCTCAGGGCAGAGCTGGGCAGTGCCAGGCTGCCTGAGCATGCCAGGGGGGTGGAGATGGCTGTCAGTCCTTCCCAGCCAGGGAATGCTCTGCTGCCTCCCACCCCTCACCGAGTTCATGGCCAGCATGGAAAGCCATCACACCAGTGTCCATCCTCTGTGTGTCCTTGTGCTTCCTCCTCTTCCTCCTGCTTCCCACTCGTTCTTCCCCAGAAAGGGTCCTTCAAGCATCTCTGAAGGGCTGCCCTGGTGGGCTGCCCTGGCTCTGGGGCACAGCATGCTGGCCAGGTGACCCTGCCTTTCCTAGCTCCCTCCTGTGCTGCACAGCTGGCTCTGGCAGGGCAGCAGGTGAGCCCAGTGCCACGCTCAGCTGCATGAGGAGCAGGGCAATGTGGAGCTGCAAGCCTGGAGCCCAGGCACACGAGGAGTCTGTGGGACTGCAGGTGCCACGGGAGCTGCCCATGGGGCTCTCCTGCTCTGGCTTTTCCTCTTGCCTAGAAAGAAAGGATTTGTTGCACACTGCCTCCCAGGCATGAATGGATTCAGCCTGGCTGTCAAGGAGAGGAGGTCTGCAGCTTGTTCTGGGAGACCAGGGTCATGTTAGCACTGGTGATTGCTGTTTGTGAGGGTTCAGAGTTCCTACAGAAGCCATCATCCTCTGAAAGCCTTCTGCAAGGTGACAGAGCTTCCTTTGAGGGCCTGAGCCTCAGGCTTGCATAAACCTCTGCTGAAGGTGTTACTGTGGGAGGGGTCTGTGCTCAGTGTCACCAGCTCAGAGCACAGCAGCCCCACCACTGTCACCAAGAGAGGACAGTCTCTGCTGCTGCAAGGTTGCTGATGAAGATAACCATCTGCACTTCCCTTTGCATTTTGGAGTAAATTTCTAACTGTGCCTAGGAATAAGCTCCTGGCTACCTGAGAGGTTGTTGATAAGGAAAAATAGGTTTGAGAGAGGTGTGCTGAGGTTTGGCTGGTTTCAGGCTCTGTGACTCATTTCAGCATCTCTCAGTAGCATCTGGGCAGTGCACTGAAGAACTGGATCTTCTCCCTGGGTTTGTGTTTCCTCTCACCCTTGGCATTGCTTCTATTTGGAGGTTTTCCCCTTCTTATTTACTACAACATGGAATTTTCTTGTGGTTTTTAACAAATCAGTGCTTTCATCAATTTTCTGCCATCATGGCAGCATTTTACTCTTGGGATGGAGTGGGACCAAATGCTCCCTGATGCTGAGTGCTGATGCTGCATGGGCCTGAGCAGGAGAGATGCAGGCAGCCTTATCTGGGCAGCCATATCTTCCAGCTGGGCTCCAGTGTGTCCAGAGACAATATCTCACTCCTGCTCCGTGGTTAAAGGGAGAAATAACCTCCAAAAAGGAGACCAAAGAGTTACTAAAGCTCCCAAGCAGGGATGGAGCAACATTTGGTATCCATTTTATGGGTGACAACCTAAGGCACAGGGAGGCTGTGACTTGTCAGACTCCTTCTGAGGGAGACATCCCTGAACTGAAGTCAACCCAAACTGAAGTCAGCTTTGAATGCTGCTCTTGTGTATGGTCCTTTCTGCTCTTGTGCTTCCCTGCTGGGCCTCAGAGGCCAAGGACCCTTTAATTTAATCTGTTGTGGTGTTCTCTGCTGCCTCACCTCAGAAGAGAGACAAAAGCCTGGGGCTGCAGCCTTCCACAGAAACGCCACGTGCCCCAGTTTCTTCCCTTCTAAAATTAATTCCTGGTGGTTTTGGCTCAGTGCAGCAGGAAGATGTTCCAAGGGATGCTGTGCCCTGGGGAGGCACAGAGTCAGAGCCTGCCCTGCCTCCTGCAGCAGGGTGAGGGGGTCTGTGGTGTCACTGCAGCAGGGTCACAGGGTCTGGGGTGTCACTGCAGCAGGGTGACAGGGTTTGGGTGTCACTGCAGCAGGGTCACAGGGTCTGGGGTGTCACTGCAGCAGGGTGAGGGGGTCTGGGGTATCACTGCAGCAGGGTCACAGGGTCTGGGGTGTCACTGCAGCAGGGTGAGGGGGTCTGGGGTGTCACTGCAGCAGGGTGAGGGGGTCTGGGTGTCACTGCAGCACAGTGAGAGCGTTTGGGGTGTCACTGCAGCAGGGTGAGGGGGTTTGGGTGTCACTGCAGCACGGTGACAGCGTTTGGGGTGTCATTGCAGCAGGGTGAGGGGGTCTGGGGTGTCACTGCAGCAGGGTGACAGGGTTTGGGGTGTCACTGCAGCACGGTGACAGCGTTTGGGGTGTCACTGCAGCAGGGTGACAGGGTTTGGGGTGTCACTGCAGCAGGGTGACAGGGTTTGGGGTGTCACTGCAGCACGGTGACAACGTTTGGGGTGTCACTGCAGCAGGGTGACAGGGTTTGGGGTGTCACTGCAGCAGGGTGTCACGGGTGTTCCTGCCCTGTGCAGGGGCAGAGGAAGGCAGCACAGCTGGTTAAGAGGAGAGGTTGCAACATCTATTGTGTGAGCTGCTCTGTGGAATGGGAGTTTAATTAGGCGGTGGGAGGAAAGGATGTATCTATTGTGGAGCAGCAGAAGGAGCAGGCACTGCCCAGAACCAGGGAAAGGAGCCAAGCCCTGTTCCCATCCCAGCAGAGGAGGCTGGAGCCCGCAGTGTGCTGAAATCCCTGGAGGCTCCCTGCTCCTCCTGCCTGCTCCGTGTCCCCTCACAGGGAAGCTGCCAGGGCCACACGGGGCTGGGCTCCTGCTCGTGGCACTGTGGCCGTGGCTGCTCTGTGGCTCTGCAGACAGTGGTTGGTAGCTGATCTGCTTCAGTGGGAGTTTTGGAAGGCACGGGCTTCCCCACCTGGAGTAAAGTCTACCCAGGGCAAAGGCTCCAGACAAAGAATTTTCAGAGTAGAAAATGTTTCCTTCCCTGGTGGAGCACGAGGAGCCCAGTGATTCTTAATCTGTCACTTGGTTTTCAGCAGTGGGAAGAGTAACGTGATAGAGAAAAATCCCCAACCAAACCAGTTCCCCATGCAATGGGCTTGCATATGGAACTGCTGATGTGTTCCAGCAGAAGCTGCAAAAGCCAGCCTGAAGTGTGTATTTGCCACAGGAAACTTCAGCAGAGATGGTTAAATTTCAGCTTAATTCTTCAAGAGGGAGCAGCCAGACCTGTGATGTTGTGGTGTTGTTGTTGGAATGCAGTAGTGATATGCATCTGGGAGAGCCATCCCTTTCTTTTTCTCTCCAAGGCCTCCAGTTTTGTTTCAGCATTTTGCTCCAATGACATTTTCTTATTCCCTCTTAACGTGATGGATGGGGCTGGTCTGGACTCCTTCAAACATTCCCTGATCCTTGGGAACTTGGGGGATTTGTGTTTATTCCCAACACAAAGAGCACATCTGTGCCGACCTCTGCTTACATGCTAAGAAATCCACATTATCCAAAAGAAGAGAAACCCAGAATAATTGGCCAGAGCAGTTGGTGAGTGTGACTTGGGGTGCAGGTCCCTTTGAGGTTTCTGTGACAAAGACCTGTCTTTCTGTGGTTTGAGTGGATGCAGCTTCAACTCCTAGCTAGCTGATTTGTGCATTTGCCTGAAGTCAGAGCCTTTGATGTCAGGAAGCTCTTCCCAAGACCCAGGTCTGGGCTGTGCACAAGTGCCCACCAAGCCTGCTCTGTGGATGGGCCAAATACAGAGAGTTTGTTTTAACCTCTGGGATGTAGGAGTCTGGGGAAGCTGCCTCTTGTTCTTGTTGAACTGTTTTCTGTTTCTTCTTTGCAGTGTGTGATAGAGCAGGAGTTGTTCTGTAGGAGTGGATTGTGTTGGTAGTGCTGTCAGTGGTGCCATGGTTTGAGATAATGTCACCTTTCTGTTCTGCTGCACGTGTCCCAGGACCACGCTGGCTTCATGGTGCCCTTTGCACTGGGATGAACCTTGCAATGCCTCCAGGGTCTTTTTAGGATACGTTTCTGCATCTTGGCAGATGCAGCTTCTGTTCCTTTTCCTGTGAGAGGCTGCTTGGCCAATGCCATATAAAATCATCCTGAAATGAGTGGATGCCAGATTCCTGTGCACTTGGCCTGGATAGCAAATACTCTTTTTTCTCTTTTTTCTCTTTTTTTTTTTTTTTTTTTTTTTTTTTTTTTTTTTTTTTTTTTTTTTTTTTTTTTTTTTTTTTGCAGCCCTGCATTGCTGTGAGCATTGCTGTGCTCTCCTCACTGGGGTTTCTGCAAGCACAGTGGCATTCTGTCCTATGTCTCTCCTTGCTTCATCTGGGGCTCTGCTGCTGACATGGATTTCAACCTCTTTTTTCTAATTCCACCTAAAATCTTGATGCTTTTTTTACTTGGAAATTTTTTCTGTGATTCTGTCTAAGCCTCTCTAAAGGACATTATTCTTGTTGCCTTTAACATGCAGAATTTAGTGAATGAGTTTTAATACCTGCATTAGTTGTTGTTGAAATAGGACCTGTGAAGCAAGAGTGATATGAATAATTACCTCTTTTCTCCAGTTACAGCCCAGAAACATTGTTGAGCACTGCCAGCATCTTAAGAGCCCCACAGGGCTGCCTTGTTTCTGATGCACCAAGCGTTTAATGCTGCTGCTCATTCATTCTTTATTAATTGTCTGAATTTCATAATTGCTGATTTAGTTACAGTGTTACCAGCCTGCCTTCCTTGGCGTGTCACTGCTTCTCTTCCTGGCTATTCTCATTTGCCTTCTCAACTGATCTTACTCAAGCTTTTTATGCAACAGTGGGAGAGCAGCTCTGTGGTGAGCAGTAAAACAAAATACCAAAATAAATCCTGTATTTCACAACTTGGGGCATAAATATCACCGTGCTGCGATTCGGCTCGCTTTGCTGAGCTGACACCTTTCTGAAGTGCTGTGTGGGCGTCTTCTTAGGCTGCCCCTTGCTCTGTCACCTGCCCTCAGGGTAGATTTGGGGTGACTTTGTGCTCCTCTGCACTATCAGCCCTGCCTTCCACCCGTCCATGTGGGCAAGGATTACCTCAGCTGCCTTGAGGCAGGGTCTGTCTTTGAGAGGATGCATTTGGGGGAGAAAGCTGATTTTAAACAGAGGAATTTTGTTTTGCTTCTCAGCTGGAGGGAGGTGCTGGGCTGGACATTGCCTGTGCTGCTCAGTCCTGGGGTCCCTGAGGCATCAGGACTGGCTGGGGCCAGAGAGGGGCAGGAGTTTATCAGGGGTCACTGTAAAGGGGCATGACTGAGCTGCTGCTCTTTAAACCAAGCTTGTTCCAGCACAGGGGCTCTAACCTGCTCTGGGCTGGAAGAACAGAAGCCATTTCCAGGCTCCTGTAGTTCCTCACCTTCTTCAAAGGGTGGTTACACCAAGCAGCTTATGCTGCCTCTGCCTGCATAGGTCAAACCAATGCATGTCTAATTAAAAATACCACAAATTCCAGTCAGATGTGGGCTTTCCAAGGAATGCACTTCTGCTTATTCTAGCAGCAGGTGGTAAACATTAAAACATGTACAGCTCATTTCTGGTGTTCTCCTATGGGCTGTGAGAGCAGAGCAGAGCGGAGCGGAGCGGTGCCTGCAGATGCACACAGAGCCTGTCCTTGTTTTCCTTGGCTGCAGGAAGCACTCCGAGCCCGGCTGTGATTCCTGTAACCAGTCTGACCAGTATCCCACACGCACCCACACACCAGTTCATTCACACCCTGCTGTGGTCACCAGAGGTGCAGCATGTGAAGGAGGGGGGAGCTTGCCTTGCCACCTCCCACGCGGGTCCAGCCCGTGCTGTTGGCACTTCCTTGGATTTCTGGAAGGAGTTTGGAGATGTTTCTGAGGCTGGGGATGGCGTGTCGCAGGGTGTCCCCTGACCCATGCCTGGCTGAGAGGTGCAGTTTTTCCCAGCCTGTAAGCACTGCTCCCACTCAGAGCTGTCACTGAACATGCCCGGGCTGGAGGAGAAATGAGAACATGGCTAGGCTGGAGTGCCCAGCTTTCTTTCATGAGCTTGGTGTTAGTCAAGCCCCCATGGAATGAACAGTAAGGCTTGCACAGGGACCTGGTGGCTTTGGTGAGCTGCTGGTGGCACTGAGGTGTGCTTGCTCCTGCTCCAGCACCTGCATCCCCCATGACACAGTGCTGCTGCTGCGTCCCCCGTGGCCTTCCGTGACACTCAGCAAGCTGCTGCTGTGCCTCAGGCATCCTTTCAACCTCTGATTTAAGGGTGTTTAAAAAAAAAAACCTCACGGAGAGGTATGGAATGCCTAAGGATTTCTTGTAAGGGAGGTAAATCACCTTGCAAATGGAAGTCTTCAAAAGAAAGGGTTAGCATAAGTTGTTGCCTGTTAGCTTTCTCCATTTAACCCTGTGGCTGATACTGATTTCATTCTTACCAGTTCTGATTTCTCTGAGCTTCCTGTGAAGCTGCTTCTCCTGCAGATGGCTCGTGAGTGTGTCCCAGTTTGCCACCTCAACTTGTGAAACTCGGAGGTAGTGAGGGGAGGCTGGAGGAAGCGGATGGAGGCAGCTCTCCGGGAGGAAATAGCAAACCGAGCAGAAGGCATTTATTGTGAAGCATTTGATGTTATTGGAAAACATATCTTGTGTGATGGATGGGTATGCTGCAATCCTGGGGTGGTTTTGAAGCAGCAACCTTAACTTTGCTCTGCTGCTCTCACAAGATGGGTATTTTTAGCCTGATTCCCATTTTTACCAGCGGTACGCACAACCATCACAGACGCTTACCAAAATTAAACCTGAAGTTGGATGGGAAAATAGGCACTGACCTTGTCAGTGTAAACCAAAATCACATCTATTTCAGACAAACACATGTACCTCAGAGCTGCATTTCCCATATGTGCAAATGCAAACTCCAAGGAACTGCGGAAGAGTTTTAAAAAGCATCATTAAGCCCAAGAACAAGCATCCTGTACTTCATTATTTTTCCTCTCTTCAAAATGACTGTGGCCTTAAATTTAAGTCCAGCTCATGCTAAAACCACCAGCAGTGGGGTGTAGGCAGGAGGACAGGGGAAATTTAATCCTGAGGAATAGTTTAAACCCGATCTATCAGGGTAGCAGAGGTGTCCAGCATATTTGGCCATGCCGTGCTGGCAGCCTGTCAATGGAGTGGCTGAGAACCTTCATCCTGGCCCCAGATATCTCCATGTTTCTGTGCCCCACAATGGGACCCATCCCTGCTCCAAGTGTCAGTGCCAGGGGCTGATTTTGTCCTCAGGTTTGGTGGCAGGAGCAGGGAGCCCAAGCAAAATGACCACACTGAGAAGATAATGTCCCTGCTTTTCTCCTCTTTGTATCCCAGCTCCTGGAGGGAGCAGAGAGGTGCTGCTGGCATCCCTTGGCAAGTGCCCTGCTTGTGTGTGGAGCCTGGGCATAGTCACGGTCAGATTTACAGATGCACAGAGGAATTGGGGTGCAGTGGGATCCCTCAGTGAAGGGCATGGGAGTCCTCAGACACAGGCAGCAGCATAGCACTTTGGTAGGATGGCTTTTAGCAGTGTTTTAAAAATGGCTTTCAGTCCATTTATTGCTGATCACATTAGTAGGCTAAGCAGGTATTTCAGTGTGCTCCCCTTCAGCAAGTCTGAGTCCCCTGAGGGCATCAAGTGCAGCCCAGAGCAGTGGGCTGTCAGATACTCTGAAGCCTTGTTCAGAAATGCCTTTTGGATGGAGCTGGCTGCCCTCCTGGGAGGTGCCCTGCTTTCCATCCCTGCTGCTGCTGCCCTGGCAGGGCTGGGGGAGCCGAGGGCCAGGCTGGCAGGCAGGTGCCTTTCTGTTCTGGGCAGCAGGGAGTGATGGAAGGGGGCAGCAGGGATGATGGATGGATGGGGGCAGCAGGGATGATGGATGGATGGGGGCAGCAGGGAGTGATGGATGCTGCACGGCTGGGGACGCCCTGGCAGGGCTCTGGCTCTCTGCTGCCCTGCCCTCTGAGGGGAGAGCCAGTGCTGCCTGTGCTCCCTGCCCCACGGCTGCTGGCCACCACACAGTGCCACAGCTCGCGTGGCTGCCCCTCTTCTGACGGGCAAAGCTGCTTGGGGCCAGGTTATATCTGTCTGCTGCTTTTTTAACCCAGAGCTGTACCTAAAATCATTCCCCTCTCTCCAATGCTCTTTTCTTTCAGTTAACTGAAAGGCACACTTCTCCTCCAGTTAAGCAGAAGGGAAAAGGAAGGCAGGAGGTGTTCTGGCTGCAGTCTGCTCCTGGTGCTTCGTCAGGACCCCGGCGCTGAGCTCAGGGTGTTGGTTACCCCACAAAAGGCTCGAGGGGAGCTGATGCTGCTTTCCCTGCCCAGCCCCAGGGTGGCTTGGCACCCCTGGCCAGGGAAAAAAGGCCTTTTCCTCGCAGGTTCCCGTTCCTGCACAGCCCACAGGTGGCTTTGAGTCATTCCGGGGCACTGGGGCCGCTGCCATTTCTTTGTGTGGTTCAGTAAAGCGAAATCCTCCTGCCCTGTACAGAGCTGCGTTTGCCATTCCTCCCAATTATGGCCATTAGGATCCCAGCAAGGTTTCTCAGGCTTCCCTCCTGGGGAGCTCCTGGAAGGTTCTGAGCTTTGCTGTCATTGCCCGTGTTCTCAGCAGCAGGAATTGTGAGGTATGTGCCTCCCCCCGGCCGTTCATTGCTGGCCATGGGACTGGATCCCGGCTGTCACTTTGGAATGAGTTAATTCCCGAGCAGAGCACAGCCCGCTCCTCCCCCGGGCGCTGCTCTGCCATTAGCCCGGGCTCTCCCGGGGTTAAAATCCAACCCGGCAGGGATGTTATTAGCGATTAATGAGCTGCTGTGCCAGCCAGCTGCAGGGGAGCTGGGGGCACGGCCAGGGGCAGGAGCTCAGAGCTGAGGGTGCTCCAGCTCCAGCAGCTCCTGCCCAGCCAGCCCTGTGCCCCAGGGGGACCCGGCTCTGCTCACAGTTCCATGTCCTTTCCATAAACACACAGAAATACACCTTTCTGCCAGAAACTGCATCCTCTTCTGTGCTTTTTCTTAGGGCAGATTTTCGTCTCCTGCCTCCCGAGGTAGCAGAGCAGCATTGAGTTTAGTGAGAATTGCTTTTTCCCTGTTAATTGAATTCTCAAAACACCGCTCTTTCTCCAATACAAGGTACAAGCTTGTAACCTTTTTCCTCTTTTTGTTTTGTTTTGAAGAGGGGGACAGAGGGTGTATGGGAACAGGGGCAACTCCATGCACTTAGAGCAACTTCCTTTAAAAAATATTCTGTTTATTTGTATTCTGCTGCCACAATGCCACCATAAAGCATTCCTGGTACCTTCCCTTACTTACAGACAGTGCTAGTGGGCAGAGTTAAATTGTACCTAAGGCACTTGAGATGGGCTGGAACGAAATGAGGGCATTTTAATTCAGGTTAACATTTTTCAGATGCTTGTGAATGTGGGGGGATGATAGATCTAGAAAAACATCATCTCTCCTCCTCAGAGCCTGATCTGCCTGACCTTGCATGCAGCGTGTGGTTACAAGTTTTCTCACATTTCTGCTGTGTGGAAACAGCCTGATAGGGATGGGTAGCATCTTTCTAGGGATGCTGAGTTTTCCCTGCTTTTCACACGTAGCCGTCGCTCTCGGATTCATACATAATTTTACTCCAAGCTGACAGGGTTACATGCGCTCTCTATTAAGCAACATATGTTAGCTCAGTTCTCCAGAAAGGGCAATTTTAATGCTCTGCCAGTAGGAGTGCGTTGCACAATGATGCATACACCAGCTGGCTTCTTTTCCTTCCAAAGTTATTTAAATACTGAACTCTGCACAAAAGACAGATGTTGAAAATAGACTCCCACTAACCTGAGGTTGATGGGAAGGCTCCTGTGCTCTGATGGAATAGATGTTTCTCTTCCATTTGAAAAGATGAATGTGGTTTTTTGTAGGCAGGGTAAAATTAAGGGATAGTCTTTTTTCACTTAGCTGGTTGGATTTTATGAGTGATCTTGTACTTCTTTTGCATTACTGAGACCACCTTTGATTTTCTTCTCAAATAGTTGCAGGGCTTTTTAACTGATGTGTCTCAGATGTCCGTTTTCAGTCTTTCCTCAAAAATTTTAATGCAGCTCTTAGAGCTTCGGTGGGAGACCAACTGGGGAGCTGTGCAAGTCCAGGAACAGATTATTTTGTTGTTTCCTTTCCCATTTTCTGTGTATTTTCCTGAAATTAATACTTTTCTTTCTTCTGGCATTGCTACATAGCTATAAAAAAGGATTAATATAAATAACCCAAGCTTGTAATATTATTACAGATATTTAAAGGTCCAGAAACATACCCAAGATGGGCAAAATGGCTGGGTTGAAAGCTCAGAAAGCTCTTCTGTTACGGCATTTAATTGGTTATAAGTAGTACAGTGAAATCCTGCATGGTGTGAAACCAAAGGGGATCATGGGAATGCTGTGCAAATCCTCTTTCCTTTCTTGATTTCAAGCTGGATAATTATTTCTGTATCTGTTCTTTATTGAGCTGGAGGCTAGGATTCAGCTCTCCAAGAGGGAGCCATGGGTGGCTGAGCTTAATCACATATGAAATGTGGTTTTTCTCCTGAGGCAGTCACCAAATCCCAGTGCAGTGCCCAGCGAGTGTGGGGAGAATTGCTGCCACCCAGCTCCCTGCACCCAAACACACAGATGTTCCTCCTGCACATCTCTGGGAATGCAGGATTGGGAGGCAGTGGAAACATGGGGGTTTCCTTTTCCTGTGGCTCAGCCAGTGCCTGCTTGTTTTGGGTGCAGCGGCTGTGGCTGTGCACACCATCTCAGAGACCCTTTGGTGGCATTTCCAACCCTGTCATCATCACCTCTGCTCTCCTCCCGCAGCAAGAACAGCTAAATCCCTCAGCCCTCTCAAGCTTTCTCTCTTTGTTTTGCAGCAGAAGGAGGAACACTGGCAAACAGGGGCAGGCACAGCAGATCTCTGTGCTGGGCAGAGCAGTCGTCAAGAACAGCTCCAAGCCAGGGAGGTCCTGATCAGTTGTACAGATGTTCTTCCATGGCCCATTAAGGGTGTTGGTTCACCCCTTGCAGTCTCTGTGGCTCAGATCTCACTCAGAGGAGCTGCACAAAGCTGACACTTCCTTACACCAAGTTAGGAAGCCCCTCAAAATTAGCAATGGCATCTCCTGGCCCGTGGGAGCCAGCATACTTTCCCTGCAGAGCCCCGGAATGTGAGAGGCAGCTGGGCAGAGTTGCTGTCCTGTGGCATGCTCCTCCTGGCTGATCTGTTCCTGAGCCAGGGTCAGTGTTGCATGGGAGCCCCCTGGGCTGGAGTTCATTAGTGCTGCTGCCTGATTGCTCTAATGAGGGCTGGGGTGGGCAGCAGCTCCCTGAGCACATGGCTCAGGCTTGCAGAGGCGCTTGGCTCTCCAATCGGTGTCAGGATAAAGGCCAGGATTTATGGAAGGGCTTAACAAATCTGTCTGCTCGGTCCTTCTGAGAATTTGACTTCTTTGCTTCCAGTGGGTTTTGCTGGAGTTCTGCCATGACCCAGGCACAAGGGGGCTTTGGCTTCAGCGTGGCAGAGGCTCAGCAGCTCTTCCCATGGCACTCCCAGAGCCAAGCTTGGGGTGAGCCTGGGCAGAATCCCTTGCCCGCAGCCAGGGATTGTGGAAGGCTCTCCAAGGAGCTCTGTATGATTCTATCCCTGAAACGTGCCAGAGCTGGGTAGCATCTGTGCTGAAACCTCCTGGCCAGTCTGCATCGCTGTCCAGGGGCTGTTTTTCACTCATAAAACATACTAAAAATAGTCTGTTTTACCCTGAGATATTTTTCTCTCTTCCAAGCCTACATCAGTTGCACTTGGGGTAGTACAGAATGGAAGCCCCGCAGCACCAGGAGCTCCAAAATGCAACTGGATGTTGCAAATGAGTGATTTGTTAGGACCAATAAATCAGGCATCAGCACCAAGGTGCCATGCAGTCACCCTGGATGCTGCAGAGAGCTTCCAGGTCGGCCTGCAGCTCCTGGAAAATCACATGCAGAGCCTCAGAAAGGACTGGGATAATTACTGCAAGGCTGTCAGGCCAAAGCTCACCTTTTCAGGGCTAAATCAAGACATTTCTTTAGTGTTAGGTACCAGGCACTGGTCTAGTGTCCTGACAAGACACAAAGAAAGGGGTCTTGAGTGCAGTTTCATCTCTGCTGGTAATGATGGGGATGGCACTTGGTGGGTTCTTTGGTGAGACCCTTCTCCATGAGGAATAAGCCATGCAAGCAGCATGTGGGGATGTGCTGGGGGCTTTGAGGCTGACCAAAGCCACGGTGGGAGCCTGACCTCTGCTTTCTCCAGCCCATCACCATGGCTTCAGCCCCAGTGTGGGTGGGCTTGCCCAGTCAGTGCTTGGGGGAGGGCAGAGCTGTGTTCCCTGCACTGTTTCCCAAGCCTTCTGAATCTGCAGTCCCCTTCAGCCACTTTAAATGGCTTTGAGGAATTGTGCTTTCAGGTCTTTTATCATTGCTCACAGGTCAGGGCCAGCAGCTTTGCTGCCTGCTGGCTGTGGCTGCCAGAGCTGATGCATCACGCCGTGCTGGAGCTGTCACAGGAGGCTGGTGTGGGCAGGGCGCCGCTCCCTCTGCAGAGACACTGCCCAAATGGGAGAGCATAAAGCAAATCCCCTGCCTCAGGCAGGCCAGGGCAGCGTGCAGGGCTTTTTCTGGGCACAGAGGGTCTGTCCCCATGGCTGTGCACAGCTCCCTGCAAGTGGGACCAGTATATCAGGTGCCTGATGTGGCTGCACTGATGTGGCAAACCAGTCGTGGGACTCCTCAAAAGTCCCACAGCAGGATCATGCTTATTGAGCCTACTCCTCTGCCAGCCTTCTCCCCACTTGTAACACACTAAAGGCCAAAGTGGGTGGATTTGGGGGAATCTAATTCTCTCCCCAGGCCAGAGCAGAGCTTTGTGTTTAGTCACTGATCTTTGGAAGTTCCTGTTGGGATTTTTTCCTGTCCGGTGACTTCTAATTGAGATGGGTAATTGCATTATCCCATCTCCCATGGAGGGGTCCTCAGAATCCTCAGCAGTCATCTTCAGTTTTATACTGAGCCCAAAAATACCCAGCTCAGAATGGCATTTCACTTTCCAGAGCTCAGCAATGGCCACCAGCCAGGGGGGCAAGTGCAGCCAGGCTGCGGATCCTTGGGGGTATGGTGGTCCCTCTCTGGGGAGGCACAGCCCTTCAGAGGGGCAGGCCAAGGGCCTTTGAAACACAAGCTAACATGCCCAGCAGCATCCTGAACTGGGTAGAGCATTATCCACATCCAGGGGCTGGATTGCTTTGGTGTGTGCTCCTCGAGATGCTGGGCACTGCAGAGCAAAAAGACCCCTTGTCCTGTCCTAGCATGGGTGTACAAGGTTGATGTGGGAGACAGGAGAACCTGCCCCTGTCCCTCTTGCCCCTCCCTGGGGCTGTCCTGGCACAGGAAGGCTAACTCAGGTGTTTCCTTCCACCTCCTGCAGTATGAGTTTAAAGCCAAGAATATCAAGAAGAAGAAGGTGAATCTCATCGTGTCGGTGGATGGCGTGAAGGTCATTCTGAAGAAGAAGAAGAAGGTAGGCAGCACTGGTCCCTGGGGCAGCAGTGCCTCAGCAGCAGAGCCCCTCTCCTCCTGGTGCAGGGCCCTTGCAGCATCCTTGAACTTCTGGGAAGCTCTGGTGGGCTGGGAGAGGGAGGCACAGGCTGGGTCAGCCTGGTGTGGGTCACGTTCCTGCAGGGTGGCTGAGCCAGTCCTGCTGTGGTGCACAAGGGGCTCAGGGGGCCCTGGGGGAGGTGATGTGGGATGTGACTGGTCCCCAGAAGGACCCGACCCTCAGCAAAGGGTTGCAGGGGAGCAGCAGCAGAGCTGTGACAGGAGCTTCCCAAGTATGTCCCCAGACTGTCTCTGTGCCCTGTCCTTGTTCTCAAGGACAGCATCTGACGTACTCATTTTCAGCTTCTTTCATTGCAGAAAAAAGAATGGGCCTGGGACGAGAACAAAATGCTCGTCATGCATGATCCCATCTACAGGTAAGGCTGCTGGGCGAGGGGACAGGCTTGTGTGGCTCTGCTGTCCCCCTTACCCACACCACACCAGCACTGTGCTGGGCACTGGAGAGCCACCACCATGCTGTGGAGGGCAGCTCATGGAGCTTCCTGAAGCCTCCAGCTCTCCTCCTTCTTCTTCCCAAAAGTCAAGAGCAGGGGGTGTCTGTTCCAGGGAGGCCAAACTGGAGCAAGAGAGGCCCCCAGCCATGCTGGGGAGGGGGTGGCAGGCACCTGGGCAAGGCATCCAGCTCTGTGGGGTGGGGTTTGCTTCCAGCTGGCCAGGAGTGGGGTTTGCTCTTCTCAATCCCTGGAGGGCTCCTGGGCTGCTGATGCTGTCCCTGGGGGCTGAGCAAAGAAGTCCTGTGCTGCCTTTGCAAAATGTTTGCTGCTGCTGAATCAGCCAGCAAATTTTCCCAGCTGAGGTAAAACCACTGCCAAAATATTCTGATGGGCTTTAGCAGGGATGTGCAGAGGTTGGGCATCTGCAGCACCCTGTGCCTTGGGAAGCATTGGTTGTGGCCTTGGCCTTGTCCCATGGGAATGTGGGTAATGTGTATGCTTATATCCTTTCCATTCCGTCCTTGCAGGATATTCTATGTATCTCATGACTCCCAGGACCTAAAGATCTTCAGCTACATTGCCAGGGATGGGTCTAGCAATGTCTTCAGGTGCAACGTCTTCAAGTCCAAGAAGAAGGTAAGATGCCAGGATGCACATCTTGCCCTGCTGTACTCTGGCTGGAGCAGCTGGGCAGGACCCCTTGGATGTGAGAGCCCTGAGGGCTGTGCCAGCCTGGGGGGCGCAGGGGCAGCCCAGCTGCAGTTCCCTGTGCCCTCCTGTCCCCGGCAGAGCCAAGCCATGCGCATTGTGCGGACGGTGGGGCAGGCGTTCGAGGTGTGCCACAAGCTGAGCCTGCAGCACACCCAGCAGAACGCTGACGGCCAGGAGGACGCAGACAGCGACAGGAACGGAGACGACCTGGACGTCCCAGGTATTCTTCAGGGGTGCAGGTGTAGGGGTGGCGTGGGGCCCCAGAGCCTGGCAGGTGTGGGTCACAGAGGCACTGCCTTCCCATACTGCCCCTGGATGGCTGACACCTCTGGGCAATGGATTTGCACAGCAATCTGGCCTGCTGTGCTCCAGGCTCAAGCTGGGATCTTGCCCAGCAAGAAACCTTCTCTAGGTGTTAGCCATGATCCTCTCAGACATCCCCCTTGCTGAGAGCCCATTAGCAGAGCCCGGGGCTCTGCTCTGTGCTTGGCTGCACACGCTGCAAACATTCCCTCGCTGCTACCGTACAAGGGGGCCCAAGCACGTACCTTCCTCGTGTCCTCTCTGCAATTCCCAGAATGGACACAGCCATGTTTGTGCTCTCCCATCAAGCTGTCAGGGCTGCAAGCAGGCTGCAGACCCTGCTCCCTCTCAGCCCTGTGGGTAGAGGGTGCAGGGATGCCTGGCTGGGGGGCTGCTGGTCCAGCCCCATCACCCTGAGCGGGGTCCCAGGGAGCAGCCTTGCTCCTTGGCACCGGTGCCTGTGTTGGAGGGGAGGCAGAAGTTCTACGAGAGCTTAGTCAAACCCTTTCAGTGCCAGGTGGGACACTGGCAGGTCCTGCTGCCTGTCTGTGTGTGAATTCCCTGCCCTGCCCTGCCATGCTGTGGGCTGGATCCCCCACATCCTAACAGGAGCAGCCTGGGCTGGGCTGCAGTTTCCTGCTCGCCTCTGTAACCAGTGCTGTCCTGATGACCTAATCATCGGGCTGCCCTGGACCGGTCATTGTTTGCTTTTCCTCCACACAATGTCCCGGCCACAATATGCAGCTCCCTGGGGAATTCAGAGCATCTGTTTTTTGTTTTTCTTTCCCGTAATCTCTTGTTTACCTTTCTTCAGCTTTATCTGTGTTTTCTGTTCTTGGTGGCCCGTTTGTCTCACATCAGGGCTTTTGGCTGCCCTTCCCCGGGTTTGGTGTGCTGGGGCTGGGTGTGTTTTTAGCTGCAAGCCTCTTCCTGAGCAGCAGCAGGAAGAGCAGCCCCGTCTCTGTGTACCTGCTTCCCGGAGGGTGGCTGGGTGGCACGGGGGCGGTGGGACCCGCGCTGGGCATCGCTGCCCACGCCACGGGTGAGCTCAGTGGGCTCCTGGGGCCGTGCCCTGCCCTGCTCCCGCAGCCTGTCGCCTCTCCGGCGTGGAGAGAGCGGCCGCCTCGGCCGAGGAGACCGACATCGACGCCGTGGAGCTGCCGCTGCCCGGAGCCGACATCCTGGACTTCAGCCGCGGCGTCACCGACCTCGATGCTGTGGGCAAGGAGGTGGGTGCCATGCCGGGCCCAGGGTGCTGCCCTGCCCTCTCCTCTCAGGGGGTGGCACGGCCCCACCCCACGACTCTGAGGGCCCAGGGGTCAGCAGGGATTGTGCAGCATTCCCCAGCTCCAGGATCAAAGCCATCGGCCGCTGCAGGGCTGCCCTTTGGCTGGGGCCCAGGGGAGAGAGCCGTCCCGAGGCTCAGCTATGTGCAGCCACACGGAAAGGGTTTGGGGCTGAGCTGATAGGGACTTTTTTCCACCAAAAACACAAAAATAAAAGACTTTTTTGATACAGTGGAAATTCCCACGGGAAGCGTCAGCCTTTTCGGGAATTTTCTACAAAAGTATGTGGGTTGTTGTTGAAACTGAAAAAGTACTGTTTTCAAAGGTTGTAAGCACCCTCAGCAAAGTGTGCATTAGCTGTGAATGCAGCTGCTTCTTTTCTGGGTATTTAGCATGGCTGCTCTGTGCCAAAGCTCATGTGTGCCTTTCTGAGGTGAGTGCCAGGGGATCACACCTTCAACACTGGTGTTTTGCAGAGCTGCCTCCACCCTGAAGATATCCTGACAGCATCGCCCAAGATGCTGCTGCCCTCGTCTGCCCAGCTGCCCGACCTGGGAACACCCCTCTCTGCCCACCACCAGATGCAGCTTCTCCAGCAACTCCTGCAGCAGCAGCAGCAGCAGACACAAGTGGCCGTGGCACAGGTTCTCCCCTCCCTTCTTTCCCAGGGGCAGTGGCAGGGCTGGGACACACTGCTGAACTCCTTGGGGCTGCTGGAGTCTCCTGCCTGGAGGCAGCGTTGAAGGCAGGAGCTCCATGGGGAGGGAGCTCCATGGGGTGCTTGCTTTCCACCAGGTGTCTGGGGCCTTTGGCTCTGTCTGCTCCCCAGAGCCCTGCCTCAGTGACTGGTGTGCCTGGACTGTGCAGCTGGCAGCTCATTCTCCATGCAGCTATTTCTCATTGAAGCAGCTCTGGCTGCTTTATCCAGCTCATTACCTGAGCTTTACTTGTTCCCTGACCTGCACTGAGCTAGCTGCAATTCATCAACTTTTTTCATGGCCCAAGCGATGGACTCCAGCAGCCTTTCCGTGCTGCCCCATGGCTTTGCTCCTCTCACATCAGTAAATCAGTATTTGTTGATCAGTTCTGGCTGAGCTGCTGCCTCCAGAGCCCACATGCCTTTTGGGGTCACAGACTCCCTCTGGAAGTGGGATCTGCATTATTGGGGAGTCCTTTGTGTCTGTCCAAGTATAGTGTTGCTCACAATCCAAAATGCTCCATGATCCTGCTTGAAGTGTAAAATATTGCACCCCTTGCTCTTGCTCTGCCTTTGCAGCATGTTGTAAATCCCAGTCCTTTGCCTGGTCTCCTGTCACTCCCAGGCTCGCTGTGTTCGAGCTCGGCTCTGCCAAGGACACTGCTGTGGCACCTTGCTGGCCACATTTGGGCAGCAGCTGCCTGCTGGCACAGCTGGCACTGCCTCCTGATACCCATCTGTGGGGGCAGGTTCCCCCAGCTGGGCAGCTTCAGGGGCCCTGCAGCTGCAGCTCACAGCTTGGCAGGTACAGAGAGCTTCCTCTTCTTCCTCAAGGTCACTTTCTAGGGCACAGTAAAATAGCCTTTTGTATTTGGTGGGGATATTTTTAGTTTTGGGTTATTTTTGTTTTGGAAATTTTTTTGTTTGATTTTTTTGGGGTTTTTTGTGTTTTTTTTTTTTTTTTTTTTTTTTTTTTTTTTTTGTTTGTTTGGTTGATTTTTTGTTTGTTTTTTGGTTTGGGGGTTTTTTTTGTTTGTTTGTTTAGTTGTGAATCTGTGCTTTCCTGGTTCCAGTCCTTGCTGGAACAGTTGTAGGAGCTGTGAGTGAGTGCCAGGAAGGGGTGCTGAGCCCAAGTGGCCCCCAGGTCACTGCTGTTCCCTTGTGTTAATTTCTGGAGTTCTCCCTGCTGGAATGCAGATCAGAGAGCTGCCCTGGGCAGGAGCTCTGGGCTGTCTGCCCTCAGGGCATGGTTCTGGGGACACAGATGTTTGCACAGAGGTGCCTGTGCTGAAATCAGGGTGGTATTGCCCGTGGGCTGCCCACAGGCATTGCTTCCCAGAGCCAGGCTGAGCAGCCAGCTCGCACCTGAGAGGCAGCACCCCTCAGCAGCAGCCTGCCATCTGTGGTGCTCCAGCCCCTCCTTGTGACAGAGGCCACTGGCTGGGCCCTGTTTCTGGGAAAGCTTCCCAAAGAGACAGCTTTTCCAGGGCCAGCTCTGCTGCACGGCTGTGCCCTCGTGCACCCGCTGCACCATCCAGTCGAGTGTGTCTCCTCTGCTGCATCCATCCGGCTCCTCCTGGGCTGCCCTTTCCATGCACATCTGCAGCTCACGTGCACCCCTGACAGTTCAGCCAGTGCTGCCTGCCTGGCCTTGGGCTTTCCATCAGGGAGGCCGGGGGTAAAATGTGCTGAGTCCTGGTGTGACACCACCCACACACTCCCCATCACATCTGCAGTACGTGCAGGGAATGGCTGCTTCATCACATCATGGGTTGGGATGCTGGTGAGCCCTGGGAGATGGGCAGGGATGGCCAGAGTTGAAGCCCTCAACCCCCGAGCAGCATCTGCCCGTGCTCACCCGCTGTATCCTGTCCAGGTCCACCTGCTGAAGGATCAGCTGGCAGCAGAGGCAGCGGCACGGCTGGAGGCCCAGGCTCGTGTGCACCAGCTCCTGCTCCAGAACAAGGACTTGCTGCAGCACATCTCACTGCTGGTCAAACAGGTGCAGGAGCTGGAGCTGAAGCTGGCGGGGAACACGACCAGTAAGCGCTGCCGCCCATTCCTCTCCCCTCGCAGCTAGCCAGGGCTGTGGGGGACATGCATGCAGGTGTTTTTCTTGGGGTTCTGTGTGCATTTCCAGTTATTTTGTTCAGAGGGATATTTGTGCCCTTCTGGCCTGGCTTGTGTGTGTGCATGCATGCAGCATGGGAAGGGGCTTGGGGAGGGCTGTATGGACAGGTAGTCACCTACCTCCATCAGCTGTATGTTCGCTTTCCCCAGTGGCTGCATGCTCCAGGCCAGCTCCATACCTGCCCAAGAGCCCCTATTTGACCTTCCATCTCCAACAGATGTGGCCATCAGCTCTCTGCAGGAGCTGGGCTGGAAGAGAGTTAACTTCTTGTCCTGGAGAACTGGCCCTTCGTTGGCCAGCAGCAGCTCCTGGCATTAGTGACACCAAATAAGCCCCTCAAAACAGCAAGAGTGGAGAGGTTGATACTCAAACGACCCCAGACTGTCCTCCTCTGGCCAGTGTGCAGCCAGCTGCGGTGGCCAGGGGATGCCCAGGCAAGCTGGGCCTCTTAGCCGTGCCCTTCTCTTGCAGCAGGCTCCCAGGACAGTCTGCTGGAGATCACCTTTCGCTCCAACGCCCTCCCCGTCCTGTGCGACCCGACCACCCCGCAGCCCGAGGACGCGCACCCGCCGTCGCTGGGCCCCAGCCCGGCCTTCCCCAGCAGCATGGGCAGCCCCATAGGTAGGAACGACTGTCTGGTGAAGCTGGAGTGCTACCGCTTCCTGCCGGACTCGGGGCCGCCCGCCCCGGAGCCAGCCCTGGGCAGCCTGGAGCTCATCAAGTTCCGCGAGTCAGGCATCGCCTCCGAGTACGAGTCCAACACGGACGAGAGCGAGGAGCGCGACTCCTGGTCCCAGGAGGAGCCGCCGCGCCTGCTCCACGTGCAGCCCAGGCAGGACCTGGGCGACAGCCTGGAGGACGAGATCGCGGTGTAGGGGTCAGCAGGAGGTGGTGCAGAGCAGCCAGGGCCTGCTGGAGCTGGGGGGGACCCCGGCCGCAGCACCGTGGCCCTGGCAGGGATGGCACAGCCCAGAGGGAGGGGGGCAGAGGAGGGAGCAGGAGGATTCCGGCGCCCGGTCGCGAGTGTCTGGAGGTGAGGACGGAGCCGTGCCCAGGGCGTGCCGTGCTCCGGCACGTGTGGGCTTGTGTGCTGAGCTGCAGCATCCCTGCTTTGCAGCAGACAGAGCTGACAGCTCCTAGTGCTCCCCCCCGGCCCCGTCTCCCTTCAAACTGTGTGTCAAGGTCAGGCAGAGGTAAGGGACTTCTCCTGGATTAGCCTCTGCTGCTGCTGGGGAAGCAGTGAAGCAGAGGAGGGGTTTTACTGGGGGAATGGGCGAGCAGTCTAGGGCAGTGAGCAGAGACAAGAGGCACTGAGGGGGCAGCTCCAAGGTGGTAAGCAAGGACAGAGCAGCTGGTCTGGCTCTCTGCATGGTGGGCAGGGTGGGGGACAAGTACAGGGCCATGCTAAATGAGGGTTGGTGATGGTGCACTGTCAGAGTGGGTCTGTGAGTGAGAAGTGAGCATTGAGGGACAGTGGGGATGAGCCTGGAAAGGATTTGAAGAGGTGAGATGAGGTTGCACAGGCTGGCCAGGTGCAGGTAGGTGTTGGCAGGGGGATGTGTCACTCTCAGGACAGGGTTTATCTATGCCAAGGCAGGTGGAGGGCATGCAGGCTGTGCAGCAGAGAGGAAGGCACAGCGCAGTGTGGAGCAGGGAGCCAGGGCATGCAGCATCAAGCTGTGGAGTGTCCTCCCCCTAATCCTTTGGCTCCTTGGCGCAGCTGCCAGGTTTCAAAGCCTTTTTCATGCTCTCAAGTCACATTTTCAAGCGCTTCAAATCACTACAAACTGCCTGCTTTGCTTTGTAGACAAACCCTCCCATTTCCAAGCAGTTGTTTTGCCCCAGACCAAGGCTGGGAGCTGCAGTGCTGGCACTGGCATCTTCAGGGCTGAGCACACTTCCAGCCTCAATGGGGAGTGAACTGCTGGTGGTGCTTCATCACACCTCTGGTTTGCACCCTCTGGAAAAGTGAATCCAGGATCTCAGGGGTCCCCCACCAGCCCTCGAGACACTTATGGCTGAAAGCCATCTGTGGGGGCCTCCAAGGGACCCAGAGCTTGTTCCTTTTCTGCAAACACTTTTATCACCTGCCTGGTGCTGAGCCTCTAAGAGGCCAAGATTGGAAGGGGTATGAACCAAAGTCCTGATGTCCACCCTGCTTCATGTGGAAGCACTCGATGAGGTGGGGATTTGGCACAGTTGTCTTCCTCCCCATCCTCCCTCCTATCCTGCTTCTGCTTTGCTTTGTTGCTTCCTTGCTGCTCTCACCTTTGCCAGCTCTGTCTCTGCTCAATCTGCCTGCAACTAACCCCTGGCTGACACCACCTCTTGCTCTCCTCCAGGGCTTAGCCTGGCTGCTGAGCAAAGTCCATCACTTCTCTCTGCCCTGGTCCCCTGGGGACTGAGAGCTGCTGAGAAGTGTGTGTGTGAGACCCCTGGGGTCAGCACAAGCTGTGCTGTGCACCCTCCACCACACGACAGCACTGGGTGGACTCCAAGGTGCTAGAGTGGGAAGGAGAGAAGGACATGTTTCAGTGTCCCCGGCAGTGCCCTGGTGTCCAGGGGAGCTCTGCACCAGCCACAGAGCAGGCAGGGTGGGAGAGGGTGCTGTTTGGCACATGGTGCTCCTGTCCCCCAGGCACCACTGCCTCCCTATGCCCTGTGCCACACGGCTGTGGGCACGGCTGTGTGCCAGCCCCTGTGCCAGGGACCCGACGTGCCACTGCCAGCTCGCAGCAGTTGGAGCTGAAAGCAAGGGTGAGAGGTTGGTCCAGCTAGGAGGAGGAAGGGAGCATGGCAGCATGCACAAGGCATGGTGCTTACAGGGTAGGGAGGGTTGAGCTTGGACAGGGATTTCCATATGGGCAGAGAGATCGTTCAGGGGAAGAAGCAGCAGGAGCTCAGCTGTACCCACGGGGCAGGTGAAGGGAGAGCCCAAGAGGAGCAATAACAGGCCAGAGGTCTCTTCCAGGCTGGGTTGCCTCAGGAAGCAGGTGGAGGAGCCATCTCCTGAGCCCCTGCTGCAGTCCATCCCTGCTGCACACACAGAGCTCAGGTCCTGTGAGGGGCTGTCAGGACCAGATGTGGCCCCAGGCTGCTGCCCCACGCTCTGCCCACGGGGGACAGGGGCAGGTGCCCCACAGGCCGAGGGGGTGCTGCCGGGGCCGGGTGGGATCCTGCCAGCCTCGTGCTGCACCATGGCTGTACACATGTAAATGACCCCTCCTAAGTCAGTGCTGCCTCCAAGACTCCTCTCTAGCCTCTCACTTTTGTTATGGACCTTGACAGGGGTTTTATAGCTATATTTTTTGTCCTTTCTTTTCCTACAACTGTCATATTACTAACTGTTGAATCTATCTGGGAAGCCAATCTGTCATTGTAAGTGCACTTAACCCTTGGATGTTGTCATCAGTCAACTGGCTTTTGCTAAATAAATCTTTCTATTTCTCAAGGCTTTCTGTTGTCACTTTCTTCTCACTGACTCTCTCTTTCTGTACTTCCTTCCCTCTCCATGCTGGGTGCCAGCACCAGCAGTGCATCCTCTGGCCTTGCAGAGACCCCCTCCAACCTAAGCTTCCTCTCCTGTGGGACCCCTGCTTGTGCTAGCCACAGGATGCCCACGAGAGCAAGATGCCCAGAATGTTGCTGGGAGTAGAGGTGTTTCAGTCGTGCCCTTCAGCCACTGCACAGCACAGGGCTTGTCTCAGGGCTTGTCTCAGGGCTGATCCAACAGCTGGAGGGTGCCAGGGACTTCCTGGCATCTGCAGAGCTCCCCACAGAGATGCAGAGATGCTAATCGGCACTTCCAGGGGCTCGGGAAATTCTTGGCAGCTGAAAAAGGAAAAATAGGGAAGAGCCACTCTTAAAGGATGGCAGAAGTGTTGTGTAGGCAAAAGCAGCTCGCCGGCAGGAGCTGACTGCTCCTGAACAATTCATTGTGCTTCTGGCAGGAGTGATGGAGCAGTGCCCTCCCGTGGCTGCTGGGGCTGCACGGACACCGCGGGGGCTGCAGCCTCCTGTGCCTTGAGCTCCTGCTCCCCCAGCACCTCGGGCCTGCAGCAGAACCCCTGGAAGGTGTAGCCCTCCTGGGAGCTGTGCTGGGTCTGAGTGTTGAGCAGCCATGGTGTGGGGAAGGTGGGGCAGCACAGCGTGCACTGGTGGCCACGCTGGAGCAAGCTGGCCCTTAGAAGCAGTGAGTTTGTCCTGGACCATGATGCTGGCTCTGCTGCTGGCCAGCCTGTCCCTCTCAGAGGCTGGAAGTCATCTGAGGAGCCAGAAGAGAGCTCTTCAAGAAGTTGTCAGGCTGCTCACACTCCCGAGAGCTGGTGTCCAGGCTGGAGGAGAAGCTGCCCACGCACTGCTGGGTGGCTCTCTTGGTGCAGATGGAGAGCTGTAGGATGAACCCCAGGGCTGGCAGATGCTGCAGGTGCAGGCAGGCAGCTCGCTGTTCAGCAGGACTGTGGGGCCACAGAATGCAGAGGAAAGGGCCTGCAGTGAGTCGGGGGTCCCTGTAAGAGTCCAGCCCACCACGAGGCTGGAGCAGTGCTGGGAACGCTTCCTCTCTGGCTGTGCCATGGGATGGGGAGGTGGTTGTCTCTGTCTCATATGTGCCCCCAGATGCAGAGGTAGAGCTGGGCAGAGGATGCTGATGGGCAGCGAGGCCCCAGAACAGCACCAGGCTGACCCAGGAACTACCTGGGGCCATCACACAGACCCACTCTGACATGGAGGCAGCCATGGGGGTTTGAGCTGGCGCTCCTGGGGGCAGCCCCCACAGCTTCAGGGACTCTTGCTGGGAAGACATGGTGGAGGAATCCAGTGTAGCTCAGAGGTGGGGTTTGATTGCAGAGCCCTTTCCTCTGCAAGCACCTGCTGCCACCCACCACAGAGACCCAGCCTGGGCTGAGCTGAGGGAGCCATGGTGGGGTGGGCAGTGCAGAGCCCACGCCATGGGTGTCCCAAGAGAAGGTGCTGTGACTTCACCAGGGTGTGGCTGGCAAGGGACTCACCCCATGTGAGTCCCATCTCTTCAGGTAGCATGACATACCTGAGCAGGGGGTTGGCAGCACGCCTCAGCTGGCAGTGTGCAAGGGACAGGCCTCGGCCCTTGCCATTCCCCTGGTAAATGCTTTCTCGCTCTCTCTTTTTCCACAACCTGTTTCCCAAGTCGCTTGGTGTCAGGTAAGAGAAGCTCTCTGTGTTGGCAGTGCCAGCGTGGGGCCCTGGGCCCACTCCTACCCTCTCTTGCCCCACGCTGGTCCCCTGTGCATGCACTGCCCCGTGCAGCCCTGGCATCGCCTGGCTGCCCACAGCCTCTGCAGGGCTCTAGGCACATCCTCCCCGTCCCCAAAGCTGTGTTCCCACAGTGCTGCTGGGCCGGCCCTGCTGGGATCCCCCTGCAGCCTGACTCACATCCTCTCTGTTCCCTTGCCCCCTCCAGTGGACCAGAGCATGTTTGAGAACGCCAGCGCCGGCACGGCACCCGCGCCGCGGGCACAGCACGTCCCTGCCGCGGCGGGCGCCGTGCCCCAGCCCTGCCGGCCTGCCGGCAGCCAGCACCTGCGCAACCTGGGCAAGGCCGTGGGCGCCAAGGTGAACGACCTGCTGCGGCGCCGGGAGCCGGCCGGCCTGCCCGCCGTGGGAGCCATGGAGGTGAACGCCAGCGCGGGCGCCGTGCTGGCCACGGGACAGCCACCCGCTGAGCACGGGTGAGTGTCCCCGCAGCGAGCGCCCCGTGCCAGCGCCATGGGCACAGGCTGGAGGGGCTCAGAGTGGGGCTGTATGCAGCTGTCCCTCTGTGCTTGCAGGGCTGTGGCACTGGAGGCCTTTCCCCGGCTGGAGCCCCCGCCCCCCATCACCAAGAAGCGGACACCGCGCGCCCTGAAGACCCCCCAGGACATGCTCATTGCTCCGCAGCCGGAGGGGACCGGCACCAGGGGTGGCACCGAGGAGCCTCCTGAACCACCCCCGGCTCACCCTGAGCCCACAGAGGAGCAGCCGGGGATGGGGGACCCGTCCCCTCCAGCATGCCCTGGTGACCTCGGTGTGACAGGTGCCCTAGAGCCCAGCAGGGACCAGCCTACCAGTGCCCTACCCGTGCCCGACCTCATCCATAAGGGCAGCCAGGAGAGCCAGTGGCAAGTGGGTGAGAGGGCCACTGAGATGTCAGCCAGCACAGAGAAGCCCTCACGGAGACAGGGGCTGGAGCACGAGCCAGCAGCGAGCACAGGGCGGCCAGAACCACGTGCCTCTGGCTGGGAGGTGGAGGGGGCCCATCCTGACCTACTGTCCTTTGAGTAGCAGTGGGTAGCTGTGACAGGGTTGCCATGGGGGCTGGCTCTCCCAGACTTGTCTCTCACTGCCACTTGCCTTTTTTGGGGTGATTATTTTGGAAAGGAGGAAGTCCTGGACTGGAACGACCCATTTGCTGCCCAGTGTGGGCTCTGGGGAGCCATGAAAACCTGCTTCTCCCCAGATTTCCGGGAGGGGCACAGCCTGTCCTGCCATGGTTTCTGTAGCCCCATTCTGGCCCCCTATTCACCCTAGTCATGCCAAGCTCCTGTCCTGCCACAGTGCCACTGCCACCCTGTCTGCAGCCAGGAGCCTTGCTGAACTGGGAACCAAGGGGGTGCGTGGGGGTAGAAGTGCCAGCCTGCCCCAAACCCCATTGGCTCTGCTGGAGCGAGCATCCTGTGAGCATCCCACATGCACCACACACTTCCTCGTGTCTGCACTGGCTGCCTTGGTCCAGAGGATTTCCCAGCTCACACCATGTGCTTGCTGAGATGCCCCGTCCTGGGTACCAGCGGGCTCACCCAGCCCTGGTGCCAGGAGCCAGGACAGCAGATGTGTCCAGGGCCTTCTCCAGGTGCTGACCTCGTGGTGTTACTCTGCTGAGTGCCATCTCCTTGCACTGGAGCCCCAGATGCACTGGGCTCTGGCAGGATGCACAATTGCTGGCCAGTGGGCTCTGGCAGGGAGCTGAGCTCTCTGTGAGACTCCCTTCCAGCTCCTGCTTGTTTCCTGGTCTCATCCCAGCCACCATGGACAGAGATGTCCAGGCAGGCAGCCCTCTCCATAAAGGGGAGTCACTGCTCCCCTTTATTTCCTGGGACAGTGGTCTCTGCAAGACTGGGACACACAAAGCCACGTGGTCCTCTGAAACTGCTGTATGAGTGTTTTGCCATGGATTACAGGAGGAGTTAGCCAGCCTGGGGACATCTCTGTCAACGCAAGGCAGCAGCTGTGAGATGGAACTTTTTACTTAGAGCTTTTATGTACATCCTCACCACAAAGGTGTTTTTCAGAGGAAAAGCTCCAAAGCCCCAGGCTGGGTTGGAGGAACCCAGGAGCTCATGGGTGAGGCTGCTCACAGCTCCTTCTGGGCCATACAGGATGGTTGGGCTGAAGAAATGTCTTCCACCACCCAAAGCCATGCTATCCCGCTGGAGGAAGGAAGCTGTGAGCAGGGATCCCCTCGCCCTGGGAGCAGCCCCCCATGTCCTTGTTGTTGGTGTGGGGATGCCACAGTGGCACTGGGGCCCTGCAGCTCTGTGCTCTGGGAAAGCCCTGCTCAAGAGTGAAGGGACGCAGAGTTGCACAGAGACCATGTTCAGTGCTGAGGTGTCACACACCCTGACAATGTGATCACGCTGTGCATGGCCACCTGCACCCTCAGCTCCAGGGGTGTGTGTGTGCTGCCAGGTCTGCACTGCGGTGTAGGTGTTGATGGAAACCAGGACGTGCAGGCCCTGTCTGAAGAACCACTATCTTCAATCGCTGTGATCCCAAGGGAACCTTCCCCTTGAGGGTTGTCACTCACAGCCGGTTAGAGTCCACTCCCTCTATTTATGTTGTCAGGGTGCGTGTGTGTGGTTTGAGACAAGAGATGCAGATTGCACAATAAATTTTTTTGGCTTTTGTACCTACTGATGTGTGGCATTTCCTTGATGGGAGAGGACACCCTGCACGACCCTGGCGCCATCCTGGTGGGGAGCCAGGGGGCGGAGGGGGAGTTTGGTGGTGCCCAGACTGGGGTGGAGAACGTGGCTGCCTTGCTGCGCTTGGCACCACCGGGTGATGGCTGGGCTCGGGCACAGGGGACCAGATCCCGGGGTGCTGCGGTAATGGGAGCCCGCCGGTGCCTGGGCCGAGTGGACGGAACTCTGAGTCTGTTGAGGGTACTGGAGCCCGAGCTGAGGGGACTGAACTCCGAGGCTGTTGAGGGTACCGGAGCCCGGGCTGAGGGGACGGAACTCTGAGGCTGTTGAGGGTACTGGAGGCCGGGCTGAGGGGACCGGACCTCGGGGCACTGGGGAGACGGGACCCCAGCGGAAGCCCTGGTTGGTGTCTGGGCTGAGGGCGGTGACCCCCGCGAGTGCTGAGGGCGCTGGACTCCGCCCGTACCGGGGCAGAGGGCACCGGGCCCGGCTGCCGGGGGAGCCGCTGGCTCCCGGGCCGAGGGCCCCTCCCCGCCGAGGGCGGCGCCGCCGCCGTGCCGCCCCGCTTCCGGTGTCATGGCGGCCGGAGCGCGGCGGCGGCCGGGGCTGGGGCCGGTGCCGGTGCCGGGGCAGCGGTGGGGCCGCGGCGGGACGGCGATGTGAGGCGGGACGGCGCCATGTCGGGGTGCGCGTGGGGCGCGGCGCCGCCGCTGCTGGAGGCGCTGGGCCGGCTGTGGGAGGTGCAGGCGCCGCTGGGCAGCGGCTCCTCGGCCTCGGTGTACCGGGTGCGCTGCTGCGGGGATCCCCGGGCCCCCCCCGGCGCCGTCAAGGAGTTCGTGCCGCCCCCGGGGCCGCGGCCCGGGCCCGCTCGCCGCCCCGGCGCCCGCCCGCCCGCCGCCGACTGCGCCGAGTACGGGTTCCGCAAGGAGCGCGCCGCGCTCGAGCAGCTCCGCGGGCACCGCAACATCGGTAACGGCACCCCCGTACCCCTGCCCCCCGATCCCCCACACCCTGCTCGGGCACCTCTGTCCCTAGAGCACCCCCAGGGCAGGCTCCCCCTGCCAGACTGGTGTCTCCAGACCGCCCTCGCAGCCAGGGGAGGGAGCTCCCGACTGCTTTGGGAATACAGGATGCCCCCAGACGCATCCCCAGGCCAGTGTGCCCCTCGGATTGGCACCCCTGGGTGGGCAGATTCCAGGGCCCCTCGCCTGGACACCCCAAAGCAGCTTCCCTGCAGTGAGTGCTCCTGGGTACCCCACCTCTTCCCCGGCTGGGGGTTCTGCAGTGACATCTCCAGGGTGGGCAGGAGAGATGGGCAGAGGGGTCCCTGCAGGCGGGGCACCCTGGAGCCCTCCTTTGGGCAGGGTGCCAGAGCCCCAGCAAGGACTGGGATCCCTGCAGGACGGCTGTGGGACGGTGTGTTCCCACTGTGCTACAGCTCCAGGGCTGCCTTGCTGGGTGGGAATGGGCCAGGGAAGGGAGGAAGCTGTGTGTCAGAGGTGATTGCTGGAAGTGCCTAAGTTCACCCACCACTGATATTTTTTGTTGGCATGAAATGCTTTTTAATGCCTGGACACACAGACAGCACATGGGTTCCCACTCTGCAAAGTTTGTCTGTCACTGGGTGACAGTGACAGGTCTCTAAAGAGTGGCACAGTGTCCAGTTTGCCCATTGGGATGTGCTCATCCATGTCCCAGAGACTGTCCTTCTGAACAGGAGTGCTCAGCCCTGTCACTGTAGCAGTGTTGTGGGACCAGCCTGTCCTCTGAAGCTCGGAGGGGTGAAATGCTTTTCCCTTGCTTCTTCCTCCCTGGTTCTCCATCTCTCTGAGCATCACCCGTTACAAACCATCCGAGCTGCTGTTGCGGTGAGGAACAGTGGCAGGTGCTGGCTGCTGTCCTTACCCACGCCTGTCCCCGTGTCTCGTTGTAGTGACACTCTATGGCGTGTTCACCAACCACTACTCTGCCAACGGCCCGTCCCGCTGTCTGCTCCTGGAGCTGCTGGACATCAGCGTGTCCGAGCTGCTGCTGCACTCCAGCAACCAGGGCTGCTCCATGTGGATGATCCAGCACTGTGCCCGAGATGTCCTGGAAGCCCTGGCTTTCCTGCACCACAAAGGCTATGTGCACGCAGACCTCAAGCCACGCAACATCCTGTGGAGTGCAGAGGAGGAGTGCTTTAAGCTCATTGACTTTGGACTTAGCTTCAAAGAGGGGAATCAGGTTTGGAATGTGCTACTCTTGAGGCAAGATGGCTCTGTGTTGAGTTGTGTGGCTCTGTGGTGTTTTCCAAGTGACCTGATCAGAGTAGGAGCTGAGCTGGTGCTGAGGGTTAACTGGAAAGGCTGAAGTTATGTCTGCCCCAGAGACTGAAGCTGTGTTTCCATTCTGCTTGCATGTCTCTGGTTTCTGTTGATGTCTTAGCCTTTGTGCTACAAATTCCAATGTTAGTGATGCACTGAGAAAAGTGGTGTCTCAGCTTCCTGGAAGGTTTGCTAGTTTTTATGTGGTCAGACGAGTGGGAGCACTCAGAAGTGTAGAATTCCCCTTTATCATCCCTTACCATGTGTCGTAGTAATCCAGGCTTTGCCATCAGCCTCCCTGGCCAAGTGTGTTATCTCTGGCAGTGTCCTTGTGCTTGCCTTTACTTTCACCCTATCTTGAGCAGCCTCCCTTCCTCAGGAAGTCTGGATGTTTCTTTCCCACACGAATCAAAAGTCCGTGGTCTGGTCCTGGGTGGGCAGTGTCTGTTGTACTCTTTGTCCCGTTTGCTGATCTCCTGCTCCGTCTCCTTGCTGTCACTTTTGTTTTGGTGCTACTGAGTTGTTTGTCCTTGCCCATTTTCCTCTCTTCCATGGCTTCTGATGGAAGCAAAGAGCCTCAGGATATTCTGCTGTTGGCTTGATAGATCTTCCTTTCACTCCTCCCTCTCTCAGTAGCGGCCTGTGAGGAGTCTCAGTAAAGCTTTTCCATCAGGTAACCTTGCAGCACACTAGCCTTTAATCATTGGGTGATAGATGGCAAATTTTTCTGTGCCTTCCTACAGTGTCCTGGTTTGTCCCTATTCCATGCACTTTACCCACTTAGCAGTTTTAAATTGATATACTTTTTTACTGGTTTACCTGGTATTGACAGCACAGCCCACTGATTGTGAATATCAGGGGGTTGTGTGGGTGACTTATCTCTGAATTCTTTGGTACAGGAGTTGTTTTTAATGTTTGGACTTCTTAACTCCCCCGTGTTGTCTTCAGTTGTCCCACATTCTTGGCTGAGTTTCTGGTGGTAATCTGTTGCTGTCTGTCAGCAAAATACACACTCCTGGTGTCCTGTGTCTAATGCAGGTATTTTTATTTAATTCAGGCCTGTGTTTTGCTGCTTGCTGTGTGAGTTGCCTCATAATAGTTGATGGCGTGTTTTATTTGCTTCCTTGGTTTCTTCCAGTCTGCTTTCTTTGGGCTGAGTTTCCTTTGCCCTTTCTCAAAACCATGCTGGTTGTATGTGTGAACCTTCTGACCTTGCTTTGAATGTGCACCAGGTACCAGAGTCCTGTCCCCACCCCTGCCTTGGGCCACAGCCTGCATGCATAATTTCCTTATCTGAGTCAAAGACCATGCTTTTATTTATGCCAAGCTTATCCTTACACAAAATTTCCTGCCATTGGTGTTTAACAGGGAATGGTTGTACACAGAGCAAAGTTCCAACCTCTTAGAGCTCTCAAAATGCTTTAGGTGGTAGGAGTGAAATTCCCTCTGTCTTTTTGCTGGTGCCATTGATCACAGTGTTTTCTCTATCTCTAAATGTTGTTTGGGGGCCTGCCAAGTTGCTGCTATTGCCATGCTGGAGGTTCTGCTCCCTACTGATAGGAGGAGGGACAAGGATGAGCAATTTGTGTATCATTTTTAAGTTCATAAAGCACTTTTGAGCTCTGTTGCTGGAAGATGTCTTCAGTAAACTTTCAGTCAGAGAACCACATAATCTTGGTCTGAATATATTCTCATGGTAAGAATTCCTAATCCTATGCCTTATCCAGGAGGAAGTAGACTTGCATGTTCTTCTGTCATTCCTTGTGTTGCATCAGCGTGTCTAAAATGAGCCCCCACATGTTGAAAAGACCCAGCAGTTTGTCTTTGGACACATAGAAGACTTGGCTGGACAAAGCCACAGCTGACTGAGCAGGTACTGCCTGTTAGCAGGACACTGGACTGGAGCCTTCAGAGCAGCCCCTCAGCCAGCACCTCTGTGATTCTATAATTCTTCTGTGATTCCCTCCTTTCCTTGGAGCAGGCAGCTCCAGCGTGGGCATTTCCTCTCACTGTGCCAGCCACAGCAGCTGGGCAGGTGCTGATTGTGCAGCACCTGAGGCTTCAAGGGCAGATGGAAGAGGGGCATGGGAAGTGCCATTGATGATTTCCTTCTCTGAGCATTCCAGCTGCTTGCCTCCAGAGAACATCAGCACTTGAGCAATGGCAGCAGCTCCTGGTGCTCCCTGCTCAGACAGGGCTGTGTGTGCTCTCAGGCAGCCCATGTGGGAGCACATTGTGGGTGTTCAACCCTTATTCCAAAATTTCTAGCATTATCTGCGTGTAGGAGAGGTTAAAAGGCCAGTCCACAGGGACACCCAGCCCCTTCCTCCCAGCAGTGCTGTGTGTCCCAGCACTAACCACATGTTAGTGCTGCTTTGCTGGGAGATGTTTTTCTTCCAGACAGTCCTGCTTTTCCCTCAGCACAGCAGTATAGGGAGCTGAACTGCCTGCCTTGCACAACTGGCTCTACAGTGCTTTCTGTCAATTTAGCAATAGTGTTTTGGAGACCCCTTTGGAAGGATATCAGAACTGATTTAAGGATAGAGTGGAGAACCTGAGTGTGGAAAATCAACTTTTCCCCTGTGTTTTGTCTCCTGTAGGATGTGAAATACATTCAAACAGACGGGTATCGGGCTCCAGAGGCAGAGCTGCAGAACTGCCTGGCACAGGCAGGGCTCCAGAGTGAGACAGAGTGTACCTCTGCTGTGGATCTGTGGAGCCTGGGAATCGTTTTACTGGAAATGTTCTCAGGAATGAAACTGAAACATACAGTCCAATCTCAGGAATGGAAGGTGAGACACTTCTTGCTTGCCCCAAATGAATCCTTCTGCCTCTTGTTCATAATCTGGATTTGTGAGGTAGCACCTGGCAACTAGGTAGTGTTTCCAGGATGTTTATCTAATCCTATTGTCTTGCGAATTAAGATTCCTGAGCCTTAAAGACCCACCTGCTCCGTGGGACTGGCTTGTCTGAATGCTGCTTGTGTTCAGGTTATGAAATAGGGGTGTTCCAGGAGTCTCTGTTTGGAGCCTGGGTCTTGCCCAGATTTGGTAGGCAAGCTGTGCTGGCTGTAGTTGTGGCATAGGAGGAAGAACAAAACCAATGCCTGATGACTGTCAGCTAGTTCAGCAGCATGATGGCAGAGGAATTATTTGCTGGCTTTAGTTTAATGTTAGCTCTAATTTGGGGATCTTCTTGTAAGTCTGTATCCTGAGAAAACAAGAGGAAAGCTCTGTATTGTGAGCCTGGAACCTGCCTGTCCTCTGTTCTGAGTGAAATAACTTTTTGTGCTCCTCTTCCCAAAAGGAGTATCCTTTCACCATCAAAATCTCCACTGCAACAGAAAAGTTTCTTGCATGTGGAAATTTCCAGCTTTTGCTGGCAAATGGGAAAAGGTTGATTTGATGTGAGCCTGCTAGTTTAATGTGTGAGGCTTGGGCATTGGGGATCTCTCACAAAACCCCAGGGGCATTGGGGATCTCTCACAAAACCCCAGAGAGCCACAGCCCTCTGCATCCACTCTGCAAAACGATGGGATATGGCAGGCTTTGCACAGTCTGGTCTTACCTCCCTAATCACTGTTTCTTTTTCTTCCCAGACAAACAGTTCTGCCATCATTGATAGCATATTTGCCAGTGAGGGGGTGGTTAATTCAGCCATTCCAGCTTATCACCTCAGAGACCTTATCAAAAGGTACCACAGCATATTTGATAACTGTTCTTTAAGGATGTGCTCTTTAAAGTCAAGCCTTACTCTTAGCAACTTTGAGCCCACATCTAACACTCCTTTTCCTTTTCCTTTTCCTTTTCCTTTTCCTTTTCCTTTTCCTTTTCCTTTTCCTTTTCCTTTTCCTTTTCCTTTTCCTTTTCCTTTTCCTTTTCCTTTTCCTTTTCCTTTTCCTTTTCCTTTTCCTTTTCCTCCCTTCCCTTCCCTTCCCTTCCCTTCCCTTCCCTTCCCTTCCCTTCCCTTCCCTTCCCTTCCCTTCCCTTCCCTTCCCTTCCCTTCCCTTCCCTTCCCTTCCCTTCCCTTCCCTTCCCTTCCCTTCCCTTCCCTTCCCTTCCCTTCCCTTCCCTTCCCTTCCCCTCCCCTCCCCTTCCCTCCCCTTTCCCCTTTCCTTTTTTTTTCCTCCCCTTTTCCTTTCCTTTTTTTTCCCTCCCCTTTCCCTTTTTTCCTCCCCTCCCCTTTTTCTCTCCCCCTGTGCTGGTAACAAGTGCAAGCATTAGCGGAGATGTTTCAGTTCCTCAGATTTTGGCACCATTTGGAGTGAGCACATAGAGAGTGTCAGTCATGATGTTGATCATTTGCTGTTTCAGTGCTTTGCACTTGCAGCTGAGAGATTGTATTTGGAGAAAACTGCAGACTTTGCTGCTTTTGGGGATTGTTATCATAAAAATGAGAGAGGGGGCAGAAAGTGCTGCTCTCCACTGCTGCCAAGATTCAAAGGCACTTTTGCAACTCTCCTGAGGAGTCTGCCAGGGGTGTTGTTTTCACTGTCTTGTAACTGTGCTCTGAGGCTACAGAGGGAAGAAGACACAACTTGGCACAAATAGCATTAGGAGCCCCTGGTAAAGCCAAGTTAGGGATATTGTCAGGCAAGCTCTGGGTTATTATTAGCTGCTTTGAACCCCATTTGAGAAAAGATGTGGGAGCACCTTGGAGTGTGATCACTCTCATGAGACTGCATGTATGCCTGAGATGTGGGATGAATGGCCTGAGGATGTGGAGCTGGAACATGCTGTGCTCCTTGTGGACTTGTAAGTGAGCAGTTCTCAGTATTTGGTGCTGAGGGACATCAGGAAGGAAAGCCTGCTCCTCCATCTACCCAAAATGCTTTCAGGGGATCCTTCTGGTGTGCTTCAGCTGCAAATTGCAAGATGTGCTCCCCACTCTTCTCCTTGTACCATAACCACCCCAAAGATGGGGTGTTCCTCTATGCTGGCTTCCAGCCTGAGGGGAATGTGTCAGTGCAGGAATGTCACATGCATGAACATAAAGGTGTCTTCTCTTACAGCATGCTTCATTGTGACCAAGGAAAACGAGCCTCTGCTGAGAAGGCTTTATGCAGCCCATTCTTCAGCATTCCCTTTGGTAAGCTGTGCCTATGGCCCCTGCTCAGGACTTTCTCAGCTTGTGCTGGAAGCAGCACAGAGGGCAATTACCTGTTGTTTTTTGGCCTGGCCTCGTTGCTGCTCCTCTGTGGCACTTGCCAGCTCTCCATGGTGCCACAGGAGGGAGGTCAGATGATGCCTGTGCTCTCAGTGCTGCCTTACTCCTGTAGCCCCACAGGCTGTCACTTTTTCCTAGCTGGACTCTGATCCAAGAGTGTATTGGCAGCACATTCATCTGAGGCACAGAAATAACCAGGATATTTACCTAACATTCTGACTGTTGAGGTGCATTTGAAGAATGCAGTGCTGTTTATGGTGAGTGGATGGCTTTTCTTACACCAACTGTTTCCCAGTTCAGAAATCTCCAGGAATGTGAGCACCTTGGGCATGGGCTGGTGGTGGCATCTGCTGCTGCCCCTGCACAGGTGGTTTTTGGTGGCAGCCAGGTTCTGCAGTGACTGCCTGCAGTAACCTGTGTGGCACATCATGGACAGATGTCACTGTGGCTTTCATCTAATGCTGTCCCTTTGAATTAATAAAATAGTGGTGTTTCCTCAAGACCTCCCCATGTGTGTTGCAGGCAGTCAGCAAAGGTGGGCTGACACCTCCCTGTTCAGGCTTGTGTCCTTCCCTGTTTTCTGGTCCAGGTGCAACTGAGTAGCATTCTCCAGAGCTTGTCTGCCTTCCAGAGCACCAGTGAGGAGCTGTGCATCCAGCTTTTCTGAAGCCTGAATTAATGCTGCAGCCTGAGCTAGCATTTCCCCTTGAATCTTAGCCCTGCTTTTCTAAAGCCCCTTGGTGCACCTTGCAGCCAAAATTATTAAGTATTGCTCCTTATAGATACTGGTATTTCTGTATATCAGGCAAAGGTGACAAACTCATTCCTGTTTCCAGACTTCACATGTGTCTCAGAAGCTGGAGCTGTTCTACTCAGAGCTGTCTTCCATGGCTGAACCTCACAGCCAGCACTGCTTTGGAGCAGAGGGAATTGTGTGTTGGCAGTGCCCTCTGGGCTGGTTTTAAACACACAGAGCTCTGACTGTACTGAGGAAGGTGCTTCTGTGGTTAGTGCTTGGAGTTTATATAACAGCTTCCATTTTGCTTAGTTCTCTTTGCTGCTTCTTTTCTTTGACAGACTTGCACATATGCTTGTCTGCACAAAGAAGCATTTACTGCTGCTTTCCTAGCAAGTCAGAAAATGACCTGTCATTGCCTTTTACTTGAACACAGCTTTTCTGTTTAGAGCAAAGACAGCTGAGAATAGCTTTCCTTGTCATATACAGCTAAGTCTTGACTTTCCAGTTCATCAAGTTCTTTCCTGTGTTGTCAGTGTGGTTGGTGTCACCTGTCATTTGCAGAGGAGCTGGGCAGAAAGCACCTCCTAGGGCAGAGGATTGCCAGAAATGGATTTGTCACTTGGGTACAAGAAGACCAGGTGTCTCAGTTCTAGGGGCTGGTTTGTCTCCCTCTCTGGAAAAACTCTCATGAAATGAAGGACAGATTTACTTTAGTGTCTGTCTTTTCTCCCAGGTGGCAAGTGACAGGACAAGAAGAAACAGCCTCAGGTTGTCCTGGAGGAGATTTAGATTGCTTGTTAGGAAAAATTTCTTCAAGGAAAGGGTTGTCAAACATTGGAACAGGCTGCCCATAGAAGTGGTGGAGTCACCATGCCCATTAAAAGATGTGTAGATGTGGTACATCTGGGGACATGTTTAGTGGGGAGCTTGGCCATGCCAGGTTGGAGTTCATAATTTAAAAGGTCTTTTCCAACCTAAACGATTCTATGATTCTGCAAATAAAGGGTCACACTTAAATGTTCTTTCAGTCTTCAGTTCATCTGATGTGTCTTGGTTGCAAATAATCCTAGAGGTGCACTAGTAGCTGGAATGTGCCTGGTTGTGTGAAGACAGCACCTTCCTTCAGAGGGCTGCCCCTGGGAGCTGTCTGGGCATCATCTGCACTGATAAGGCCTTTAATACTCTGTAATTTAATTTAATACTCTGTAATTTAATACTCTGAGCTTTTCCTGAGGGCTCTTCCATGACAGGCAGGGGATTTACAGCTTCTGTGCTTGCCTTGCATCTCTTCCTGCACTGTGAGATCAACATCTGACTGTGCCTGGCAGAGATGTCAGCTTCCTCACAGGCATTGTGTGCTTAGCTGGGGAAAGTATTTCCTAGAAAATAACAGCTCACTTTGCAGCCATGGTCAGAAGGCTCAGGCTGGAGAGATGAAACCGTTTTCCTTTTCTCTCCCCTCTCACTGTAAAGTGGCAGAGCTGTGAGGTCCTGCTGTTATGTTCAGCTGCAGTAGCTCCCAAAACAAATAAACACATCAACATTCTCCAAGTACTGCAAGTTGGGTGCCCAGATCTTAAATTCATTAATGGCCTGTCACTATTGTACAGGAACATGAAATCAAGCTTTTTTTTTCTGCAGAAGTGACACTGTCCCTGTGGCTTTGGGTTTCTAGAGGGATGATTATCCTCAGAATGTGATTGTCATTAGCCTTTTCTCCTTGACTGTTGCCTTCTCCCACAGTGGCATCTGTGCTGCCCTGTTCCAGGCCATCCTGGAGCTGCTTGTTTTCTAGAGCCAAGTGCCCCATGTCCAGCACCCAGAGGGTTTTATTTCTGCTCCTGTGAAGTCCTTCAAGGATCACTGCTCACACACCTTGTGGCCATGCCCAATTCTACACCATTGCATTGTTTAAGCAGCTGAAGTATGGTGCTCTTCAAAACAGTGGATTGCAGTTGGATTTTGAGGGGAGGGAGGTTTATGTGGTGTTCAGAGAAGAACTAAAAGATATTCTAAGGAGATATGAGGCCTGTGCCTTAGTTCAGCTGAGGAATTGGAATTAGGGAAGCTGGCCAGCCTGCTTTCAGCTCATCTGGGAGCAGTGACAGGAGAGGCAGTTGCAGAGTATTCCTTTGATCTTCTCACATCTCCATACATATATGGGGTAGTTTGTTCAACTAGCACAGTTCTTGAGGTCACATCAGTTTCTGAGACTGGGCTAAGTAGACATAATTTTAGCTTTCATTTGAAAAGCAATTTCAGATGCTAGCATCAGAATAATTGCAGAGTGCACTGAACCCGTTGGAAGAGTCTCTCAGTGCACAGGTAAAGATAAGATGGAAATGGAGAATTCAGACTATAAATGCAGTTAATAGTGGAGACAAGCAAAACTGTTCTGCAGAGAGCAGTAAGTGCTTGAGTATCACAATGTGTATTGAGTCATCTTCCTCTTTGCTTGCCCCTTTGACAGTGATTTTGTTTCTTTAATTCTGTGGGTGTCAAACAGCTCCCCATATTGAAGACTTGGTGATGCTCCCCACACCTGTGCTGAGGCTGCTAAATGTTCTAAGTGATGCTTCTCTGCAGTGTGAAGAAGAATATGAAGGTTGGTGCAATTCTCATATAGCAGTGTTGTTTTACAGACTTTGTTTTCTGTGGCTCTGGGGATGTGAGAGCAAGCAGGTGACCAATTCATAGGCACAAGAACAGCAAACAGAGCTGCCCAGCTGAGCAGCTTCGGTTGCAAGGGGTCAACTGCACCAACAGAGAATAGACTGAGATTGAGAGAGAAAGCAGAGTTTGTAGGGAATTCTTGAAGAATCCCAGATTAAAAAAAAAAAAATTATTTTCTTCTTTGGTTAGATGCCCACCGAATTCCCAATGTGTTTGTGGCTCTGAGCTTCTGCTGGATATGTACAGGACTCAGAAGCCCAATAGCAGAGATCCTTAAAAATCTGCTAATGAACTTAGCCAAGATCTTAGCAGAGAGCTAAAATTTCTCACTGGAGTTCCCAAAGCGTGGTGGGTGGCAGGCAGGGTGCTGACCCCATGGTGTGGGATTTGTGTTTCTGTGTGCTGTCAGATCCCCGTGAGCGGCACACACCAGAGGGGACACGAGCTGAAAGGCCCAGTTCTGCTCACACAAAGGGGGATTGTGCCAGCTCCTTCAGTCCCCTCCTCCAAGTGCCATAGCAGGCACTCCTAAATCCCCAGTGCTTTGGCTGCTGGAACCTGCTGCTGGAGGTTCATGTCTGTGGGTCTGTGTTCCTGAGCCTCACTTCACACACTTCGTCTCATTACATGTCCATTAATCAGTGTCAGCTTCTGCTGTCACCTGGTGCTTGTTTATTTTAAATTGAGAGGGAAGGAATATTTGTTGTCCAGGTGTTGTTGATGTGTTCATCTCGCCTTTGCTTGTTTCTTGGCTCGCCCTGGTTTGCAAAGTGAAAGACAACAGCTCTTTCCTTTCCCAGATATCCTGGAGGACATAAGGGAGGAGTGTCAGAAATACGGACCAGTGGTTTCCTTGCTTATTCCAAAGGAGAATCCTGGTAAAGGCCAAGTAAGTGAATGGGGGGAAGAAGCTGTGTGTTCTATGTACACTCCATGTGCTGCAGGACTGCTGCTCAGGGCCTGGAAATCTCCTGGCTGATGGCAGTGCTAAAAATAAATGGCTGTTTTGAGGGACAGCACAGCTTCCTTCCTGGTTATGTAAGGTTAGCTAACCTGGGAGGTGGCCAGTCAGCTTTAGCATGAATGGAAGGAATGAAGAGGAGAAGCCAATGGCTGGGAGAGGAATTGTTGAGGGTATAGATCACCAGCATACTTTCTCCCACCTTACTAAATGGAGGAGCAGGAGATGAAATCCCAGTTTGGAGATTCAGCTCTTAGCTTCTGTGCTCTCTGCTCAACCAAGGATGGAGGGGAAAAATTGTTTAGGAATGGTTTCCCCCATTGCAGAGGTGGGAGGGGGCAGGTGGCATGGTGCACTGGAAGTCCTACTTCTCCTCTCTCTTTTTCAGGTCTTTGTTGAATATGCAAATGCTGGTGATTCCAAAGCTGCCCAAAAAATGCTGACTGGAAGGATTTTTGATGGCAAGTTTGTTGTGGCTACGTTTTACCCACTGAGTGCCTATAAGAGAGGATATCTGTACCAAAACTTGCTGTAGGCAGTAGCAACAATCAGGAGAGTTGTCTTGCTCCTCTTCCTCACGTGTTTTACAGTTGAATGTGTAAAAGAGCTTCCTAGCCCTGCTTCCGAGTCATCTGTGAAGGAGAGGTGCAAAGGACTTGAATGGGCTTTGAAACTTTACTGCTGCTTTGTGATGTGCTGAGGAGGCCGGGCGCTTTCGGCTGCTTGTGTGTGTGCTGTGCTTGCTCATTTACAGGGGTGTGGCTCTGCCCGGGGGCAGGAGGGGGACAGGGGCAGATCCTGGCCACGGCTTCTCAGTGATTAGAAGTGACACCCAAGTCTTGGCCTTAGCGCTGGCCTTGGCTCCGGGGAGAGCATTTCTTTGTTAAGCTCTCCTGTAACCAAATCCTCTTCTCTGGTGTTGGAGGAGGAGGAAGGCTTGCCTGCTTTTTGTTGATACTGTTAGAAATAAAGCAGCAGAAACACCATCCTCTCTAAACCAGACCAGAAGGACTTTTGGTCTGAGAGAGCAGAGAGAGGCACTGAAATTGGATCTGCTGAGCCTCTGGGGTTGCCCTGTCCTTGTGACTGAGCAGAGCCATGCTGGGCTGGGCAGTGACGTGTGGGTGATGCCTGTGGGGAGCTGAGCTTGCTTGTATGCCTGGGGTGGGCTGGGACTGATGGTGGAGACCTGGTCAGAGCAGTGCCAGCCCCAGTCCCAACACAACCTGTAAGCACTTTGTAGCCTGAGTAGATGTGAAAACCCCGCCGTGTGGATTCATCTTTGTAGCACAGACCCTGTGCTGGCACTGATGCTCCCTAGCTCTGATGCCAAATCATCTGTGATATGTAAGCTCTTTTGGTGATATTTTTGGAAAGGAGTGCTACAGCACACAGTATTCTTTGTGTCACAGCAGGACTCCTGCCTTGGGAGTCTTATAAGAACAAATATTTGTCCGTTGTAGGTCCCACGCTTGGCTTTTCTGTGTTGTGCATTTTGGTTTTGCATTAACCCATTAAGACTTGTAGATTAGAAGCACTGACACTTTTGGTCCTTCCAAGGTTACAAAAAGGGCTTGAGGCAATCTGAGATCCTGTATGGAAAGGGCTTAAGCAGTCACTAGACTGGACTGGCCAGGAGAAGGTCTTTCACAGTGCCAGGGACAGCAGCCACATGCCTTTGGGGAAGACACTGTGGTGAGCAGCATCACTCCCCCAGAGCACACTCTGCTCAGTCAGCTGCTGCCACGGGGCAGGCAGAGGCTGTTTGCCACGGATTCCCAAACCCATGCACCCAGCAGAGCCTCTCCTTCAGGGTGGGCAGTCTGCTCCTGATGGGCACAGTGTGAAACAGCCCTGTTTGAGAGTCACCAGTGTATTCTGGCTTGTGGTCTTGGTCCCAGTTTTAGTGAGGAGGAAAGCCCTCCTGAATTCTTTTCTTCAGACAAAATACTTGCAACAGCTGCCTGAACCATCCCTGACCTTCCCTGGAATAATACCTGAATTACCTTGCAGTTTACTGTTCGCATCTTGCTGATGCTGGACTTGATGGAATCCTACACTTTAAAAGTTCCTCTTGATTTTTGCCCTGTGCGTGGTGTGTCAGGAGATGCAATGTCTGTAGCATTTCATGAGTCTGAGTTGCTCTCTGTGCTGGTGTATAGTGCTGTCTACTGTGGCCCTTACCAAACTCCCTCAGAAAGGACCAATCTCTGAATTCTTCTGTTGCCTTTGGGATAGTGGGCTTGCCAGGGAAAAGAAAAAAAAATAAAATCCCACAATGAGTTTTAAGGTGTGATTTGCTGATCAGATTTTTCTGGGAATGATGCTGCTTTGGTGTACATAGCTGTTCAGCAGCCTTTGCATAGGTGGGGTGTGTGATTCATTGCTTTTAATTTAATTGTGCTTTGAGTGAAGCACCTTTTAGTGTCTGGGAGGAATTGAGTGGTAACTGGGTGAGGGTTTTTCCTGTGTGGAGAGCAGTGTTTAAAGTCTGGCTGGGTCTTGGCTGCCCTCCTCAGCTCTGCAGTGCTGCTGTCCCTGCGGGTTGAGCCGGGGGTCAGAGCGCTTTGGTGCAGACATGCACATGTTGAATGCCACCCTGGCAGCAGCACTGAGCTGGCAGGAGCAGACCCCAGAGCTCCTGCCCTGCTGAGTGCCAGCCCAGTGGGGCCCCAGGGAGCTCCCCTGGGTGCAGGGTGTGAGCGCTGTCACGGATAGCAGCGCTGGGACAGGGAGATGCTGGGATGCGGGTATGGAGCTTGAATGTGTTCAGAGTTCTCACAGCATTTGTCTAGGACTGTGAGCTGCTCTGTCATCTTTCAAGCATGACTTTTTCAGTCAGAATTCTTTCAATTAGAGATAGAGCTGGGCCAGGATTCATCTTCAGAGAGGAGCTACAGCCTATTCCTGCAGCATGGCAGCTCTTCCACCAGAGTTTGGCTGGGGTTTTGTACAGCTTCTTTAACAGGAGCTAAATAAATCCTCCTGATGCAAACTCCTGCTACCAGACATTTTTCTCCAGATGTTCATTGACCAGGCTTGAGCACTGAGCTGGGTAAAAAAGCCCAAAGCTGCTTTTCTTTTTATTCCTCCTGGCAAGAGCTGAAGATGTTGATCTCTGTGCTGTCACTGGATCCACCCTTCTGCAGGCTGTGGGGTACAGGGAGGTTTAGAAGCATTTAGAAGCATTGTTAACTCCTCATGCTCTGCCTTCAAAGACTTTGTCTATCAAGATGAAGCTCACTCTGGTGTCTCAGTGACTGTTGGTGTCTTGGCACAAGTTTTAGCCCTGCTAAAACCTTTGAGTTCCTTAACTCTAGATTGTATCTGAAGTGTGCATGGTGATCAGTCCAAGGCGCCTGTTGTGGTGTGTCTGGGATGGGCCTGGCTTTCCTCATCTCCAGATTACTGCTTGTTTGAGGTGCCCAAGTGTTGAGGCTTTCCCCTCAGATGCTCTCTGAGGTTCCAGGTCTGTGCTGCTGCCCCCAATAACCCTCAGTGTAGCACCGACCTACATAGTCCTACCCTAGTTGTAGGGTACCTGGTGTTTAAATCACTGGCCAAAGCACAAGTCAGCTCCAATCTTAGCTGTATTCCTAATTTTATTCTCACTGGTCTTCAGCCTCATAACAAGGTAGCCTGAGCTCGGTGTTGTAGCCAGGTTCTTTCTAGAGGGTTCAGTACACTTCCTGCTGCTGTGCCGGATCCTGTAACCACGTGCCTCCCTTCGGGTTAGATGTCAATTGTTGTATCCATCACACAGCATTGCTGAGCAGATGTGTGCTTGGTACAGGTGATTAATAAACCATGCTTCAGTACGAGCTGCTTGTCCAGCGTGCCCTTCTTCTGGGACACAGATGTGCGTGTGGCTGAGCAAGTTCTGTCACCGAGCAGCAGGGCCTCGGTGTGGGGGACAGGAGGGTGACCCAGCCATGGCAGCGCTGGTATTTGTGCTCGGAGACCATGGCTGTCAGAGCTCCTTCCAGTTCCAGTGAGGGGTGGTCGTAGCTGTGGGATGGAGGGGCTGTTAACATCATTATTGGGCTTTAACGAAGGAGGGGAATTTCACCACAGCTGCTGGCTCAGCAGGACATCTTTCCCGTTCTCCTGTGGTTGACAGAGGATATGCAAAGTATCACCTGCAAAGTACCATCGAGTTCCCCTTCCCTGCGAGGATTTCCACAGTCTGTCTCCACTCTGCTTCCCCACTGCACTCCATCCCCCTTAGCATGTGTCTGTATGGGAAATCAGCTTGGAATACGTTTCAGTTCATGCCAACTGCATTCCATCCAGGGAGCAGTAACTGTGATTGTAATTTCCTTACTGTTATAACTCCTGTTAGACACTAATAAAAATCTTCACCTTTCTTTAACTGTACTCCCAGTTAGCTGTCCACAGCGTCCCCGGGCAGCCTTCCCCAGCCCCACACGCGGGGGTGGCCTCTGCCTGGCCGGAGCCCGCCGTGGGGGCACTCGGGGCTCGGCGTCCTGCGGCAGCCCCGCTTCCCCACGCCCCACGCTGCCGCTGGCCTGAGGGTTCCCCGAACGCTGCTGCCCACAGGCAGTCACAGAGCCGCTGCTAACGCCGGCCGGCCCGGGGAGCTGCGGCTTGCACAAGGCCCGGGGCCGCTGCCGGGGCGCCGGGTGAGCAGTGCTTTGGCTGCAGCCCGCTCCGACGCTGGCCCGTCCCGGCACCGAGCCCGGCAGAGCTCCAGGGGCGTTTAGGGCAGGGTGTGGCTGCGGGGGCGCCCTGCTGTGCAGGCTCCGTGTCCCTGAGGTTCCCTTCCGGCTCAGCGCATGCTGTCATTCCGGGATAGCACGCGGCCCGATGACGGCAGGGGCGCGGTGTGTCATCGCTGCTGACGCCGGGAGGCTCCCGGCCCGGCTGACTCCTGCTTCGCAGGGTCCTCTCCGGCGCATTTGGGGCCGCGTTTGGGGCTTTTCCCTCCCCTCTCGCCGCCCCCGAGCCCGCCGGGGCCGCGCGCTGACGTGGCTCACGTTGCCATGGCAGCCAGCGGCGCGCGCCCCCGCCGGCGCCGCAGCGGCCGCTCCGATTGGCGGGGGCGCCGCGAAGGGGGTGGGCGGTGCCGCCCCTCCCCCGGTGCCGATTGGGCGAGCGGCGCGCACCACGTGGCGCGGGCCCCGGCCATTGGCCGTCGGGGAGCTATAAAGGGCGGCGGCGGGCGGCGGCGGCCCGGCGGCGGGCGGGATGGAGGCGGCCGGGGCTGTGGGGGATGTGGCGGCGGAGCTGCGGCAGCGGCTGGCGGCGGGCGGGCAGGACCATGTGTTGCGCTTCTGGCCCGAGCTGGACGGCGCGGCCCGGCGGGCGCTGGTGGCCGAGCTGTGCCGCATGGACGTGGCCGAGATCAACCGCTTCTTCCGCCGCGCCCGCGGGGACGGCGGCGGGGCGGCGGCGGCGGCGGCAGCAGGGCTGGATGCGCGCATGGAGCCGGTGCCGCGGGACGTGCTGGGCAGCGCCTCCCGAGACCGCGGGCTGGTGCCGCGCTGGGAGAGCCGCGGTAGGTGCGCGGGGCGGCGGGGCTCGGCGCGGCGCGGAGCCGGCGCGGAGGGCCCCACGCGTGTCTGCTCCCCCAGGGCTGGCGGAGATCGCGGCGAGCCGCGTGGCCGTACTGCTGCTGGCCGGCGGGCAGGGCACCCGCCTCGGTGTCCCTTACCCCAAGGGCATGTGCGACGTGGGGCTGCCCTCCCGCAAGACTCTCTTCCACCTCCAGGCCCAGCGCCTGCGGCGGCTGCAGCAGATGGCGGAGGAGCAGCACGGCACTCCCTGCCACATCCCCTGGTGAGCCCCGGCCTCGGGGGGACACGGCCCGCGGAGGGGTGTCGGAAGGGACCAGCCGGCTCTGCTGGGTCCGGGTCCTGTAGATTGGCGCAGCCTCTGGGTGTCAGCGGCCCGTGCTCCTCTGGGGTGCTGCAGTTCCCTTTGGCAGCTCGAGGTTAGCCTGGGGTGCTGCAGTTCCCTGTGCAGCCCGAGACTAGCCTGGGTGGGTGCAGTTCCCCTGTGCAGCCCGAGGTTAGCCTGGGGTGGTGCAGAGCCCCTTGGCAGCCCGAGGTTAGCCTGGGTTGGTGCAGTACCCTTTGGCAGCCCAAGGGCCATGGACTGGCATAGCCCCTCTTCGTGTCAACGCTTTGCAATGGGCATGGCCCCTTAGAGCAAGTGTTTCAAGGCTCAGGGTGGCACTGGCAGGTCCCACATTGTCAGACTCAGTCCCACGGCCCTTTGGGAAAGGTTTTCATGTCCCCATGCAGTACAGCAGCCATGGAGGGTGAGGAGATGAGCTGCTGAGGTGCTTTGTAGACAAGGCAAGAGTTGGCCACTGCAGCTGGATGTCCCATGCACGATGTTGTATGGTTTTGGAGATATGTGTGAAACCCTTCATTGTCTTGAGACCACAGCAGGTCAGATCCTCCTAAGTGTGGAAGGAGGGGGGAAAGCATGTCCTGGGTGTTCCCCACATTTGGGATGAGGGGTGTGAGATCCTGCCTCTCCTCCCTGCTCATTGGGTGTCTTCTACTCTGCAACAGGTACATTATGACAAGTGGCCGCACTATGGAGTCCACCAAGGAGTTCTTCCAGAAACATCGGTATTTTGGCTTGAAGAAGGAGAATGTCATCTTCTTCCAGCAGGGCATGCTGCCTGCCCTGGGATTCGATGGGAAAATCCTGCTGGAGGAGAAGGGCAAGATTGCCATGGCACCAGGTTGGTGGCCAGGGGTGAGACATGGTGCTGAGGAGCAGCTTTTGGAACTGCAGTCTTCCCTGTGGCCTGGCCCAGGGCTGACTCGGGCTGGGAGGTGTCCGTGTCTGCCCTGGCAGGGAGGAGCAGGGTGGGGTGTGCTGGGCTGAGGGCCTCCACATGGGCCCGTGGGGAAGGAGGGTGGGCGTGGGCGGCTGACGGACAGTGGGGCGTTCCCTCTGCAGACGGCAACGGGGGCCTGTACCGGGCACTGGGCTCCCACGGCATCGTGGACGACATGGAGCGGAGGGGCGTGCACAGTGTCCATGTCTACTGTGTGGACAACATCCTGGTGAAGGTGGCTGACCCCAGGTTCATTGGATTCTGCTTGGAGAAGGGAGCAGACTGTGGGGCCAAGGTATGGTTTTGGGAGTAGGCAGGCACTGCTTCTTCAGAGCTGGGTAGGGTCTGTCCTGCTCCTTGCCTGGCTTCCCTGACTTTTCACCCTTCATTTGCTGGCTTGCCACAACCAGGAGGGATAGCTAAGTACCTGGAGCTCACTGGTGAGGTAACATGTGCTGCCACAGTCCTGCCTGCCCCTGGCATCCTGGAGGATGCCTGGCACTGCTCTTCTGCCTTGCACAGGAATACAGCACCAACAGCCCCAGGGCTCGGAGGTCCCCCTGGGGTCAAGAGGCTGCTTGGGAGCCCTGTGTTGCTGCCTGGCACACACCCAGATGCTGGGCAGCTCTTCTCTGGGTGGCTGTGGCTAGCACAGGCAGACAGGATCCCTGCCATAAGCTGCCAGCTGTCCCCAGCCTGACATCCTGGACACCAGACCAGGATGCAGCTGGGTGCAGCTGACACTGAACCCAGCTCCATGTCTTGTGGACAGGACATTGCACACTTAGAGCTTTACTTAAAGATTGGCTTGACAGCCAAAGGTTCTGTTTGCATTTGGCTTGGCTCTGGCAAACAGGTGAAATGACTTACTGGTCTTGCAGCTTTCAGAGGGTGTGCTGAGAAAGGGAAGGCAGTTTTCTTCCCCTGGCCTGCATGAAAGAAACAGGAAATAAACCTCAGCATAATAAACCTCCTGCAGAAAGGAGAAAGCCCTGTGCCCCTGCATGCAGTGGTGGGTAGGGATTTGCTGGGGTATCTCATAACCCAGAGGGAGGTGTGTGAGGTGCAAGGAGGAGAGGAAGGTCAGAGGGATGTCTCTGCTGAGCCAGCAGCCTTCTGGTTGTGAGGAGCAAGCTGGCTAAAAATATCCGTGTGTGCTGCCAGCTGCACGTTCGCTCGGTGCCACATCCTGCTGTGCCCTCTGGGTGCGTCTGACACCTGTCACCAGCCCTGCCATCCTCTGATCCCCACTGCCAGAAGCACCTGGGAGGGGAGGGCTCCTGCATTGCCAGCCCTGCCCCGTCCCAGCAGAGGAGAAAGCCTTTCTAAGTAGGGTCTGCTCTTTCCAAGGGAGCGTTGGAAGCATGGGGCTTCGGGTGCTTTTCCCTGACAGCGCTTCCCTCGGCAGGTGGTGGAGAAGACGAACCCCACGGAGCCGGTGGGCGTGGTGTGCCGCGTGGACGGCGTGTACCAGGTGGTGGAGTACAGCGAGATCTCCCTGGGCACTGCCCAGCGGCGCGGCCCCGACGGGCGGCTGCTCTTCAACGCGGGCAACATCGCCAATCACTACTTCACCACTGCCTTCCTCAAAGATGTGGTCAAGTAAGCTGCTGCTGCTGCAGTGCCAGGACAGGAGTGCTGGTGCTGAAGTGCTGCTGCTGGGCAGAGCTGGCTGTGCCTTGCTTGCTGCTGGTTGAGCTCCAGGCGTGCTGGGATGAGGCCCCTGCAGAGCTGGTCTGACCCCCACCTGTCTGTACAGCCCCTTCCTTGAGATAAGGGTTCTCTGGGTCGTATCTGGATGCTGCTTCCAGAGTGCAGGCATGTGGGGCTGTCTCCTGGCTGCTGTGGGGTTGAGCAGCCCATGCCTTGGGGCAGCCAGGGTAAGAGCAGGGCAGCCATCCCGCTGCAGCCGTGTCTGAGCTGGGGACATGGCTTGCTCAGAAAGGTGACATCTCTGTCTTGGCCTGTTGCAGCACTTACGAACCACAGCTGCAGCACCATGTGGCTGAGAAGAAGATCCCATATGTGGACATCGCTACAGGGCAGCTAGTCCAACCTGAGAAGCCCAATGGGATTAAGATGGAGAAGTTTGTCTTTGACATCTTCCAGTTTTCCAAGTATGTCCTTTGCTCTCCGTGGGGTCCAGGCTGGCTGCTGGCTCTCCCTGGGGAAGCTCCGAGAGCCTCTGGGGTTGTGCCAGGGTGTGCCCACTGGCAATGCCCCGGGATCAGGATAGGATGGCAGCTGGAGGCTTGCTGGGCTGAGCCCTGCTCCTGTGCCAGAGGAACATCTGCTGACCCTACGAGCCAGGGCCTCCCCTCCCTCCTGCACAGCTGTGAAAACAGCCCGTGGGTGTGGGCCCAGCTCAGCCGCCCTGGCAGGGGAAGCAGCCACAGTTTCCAAAGCCCACCCTCCCGTGCTGTGTTCCCCCAGGAGGTTTGTGGTGTACGAGGTGCTGCGTGAGGATGAGTTCTCCCCCCTGAAGAACGCGGACAGCCAGAACGGCAAGGACAACCCCACCACAGCACGACATGCCTTGATGTCCCTGCACCACTGCTGGGTTCTCAATGCAGGGGGGCACTTCGTGGATGAAAATGGCACACGCATCCCTGCCATCCCTCGGTGAGTTGCTGCTCCTGTCACTTCTGCTCCTTTTTAGGCTGGATATTAAGCACAAGGCAATCCCAGTACTGATAACAGTGTCACAGAACCAGCCAGCTATGGGTGATCCATGGAGCAGAGCTGGCTGTAAGCTGTGTGGTGACAACAGGAGTGGTGCTCAGCTGGCAACAGCTTTCCCTCTCAATTCAGCCCCTATGAACTGAATCCTGCCAGCCTCCATTGCACAGCCAAGGTTGCCTCTGCTACAAGGAGGGAGGCGTCTCCCTAAAGACAGAGCACGGTAGCAGCTCCGTGCAGCAGCCAGGCTGGCATCCACGCATCCCTCGACCACGAGACCTCCCGCCAGCCTCTTTAGGGATCAGTGGACCCCAGACTCGTTTTGCTCTGTTTTTGCCCCCTTGCTAACCCTTGTTTCTTCCCGTGTAGCATCCCAAACGGAAGGTCAGCTGCCAGCCCAGCAGATGTCAATGACAAGTAACTATCCACGTGCCAGGTGCATGGTGGCGGGGCCGTGCTGAGGGACTAACAGGCTGCAGGCAGAGCCAGGCTAACGGGGCTGGGGGCGCATGTGGCTGCTGGGGCATGTCACCCCTGGGGACAGGGGGTGCTGCTTCTCATGGTGGCGGGGCAGGCAGCTCTGCTCCTGCTGGGCTCCTTTCCGCAGGGGATAACTGGATGGGGCTCATGCTGTTGGTACAGGTGCAGGATGGCAGCAGCCTGGTGCTGACTGCACACAGCCCCCAAAGGTCACCCCGCAGGCAGGGTGCTGTTGGCAAACACCCCGGCACGTCCTTTGATGCCACTCCCCTGTTTGTCACAGCACGGCAGGGACTGGTCCCGGCCGGTCCCAGAGCTGGGGATGGCTGCCATCTCCTGGTGTCCGCCAGGCGTCCAGGCAGACCAAAACGGGATTAAAAACATGAAGCAAACGTCAGGCAGGCTTTGATGTAGCAAGTGTGAATCTGAGCACAGCAGCCAGCTGGGCTTTGTGTGACTCCAGCTCTTGAGTTTGGAAGATCCAGAGCATGACACTAGGGAAAGCCCCTGGCTCAGTGCTTGACAGTTTACAGGAATACACAAGGGAAGTTTTAACTCTTCTGTTATGTTCTGTAGGCACAAATGTGCTGGGACTTGGAGCTGGTGAGTGTAAATGACTCACAGAGTCTACTACACATAAGCAATCTTGTTCCCTTCCACTCTTTGAGAAGCTTTATCTTCAGGTACTTCCTGGTGGAATACAGCTGTTTTATCTCTGTTTTAATTCCAGACTCCAGGTGTTTTCAGGCATATAACTAAGCCGTCACACTAGTTAACATGCAGGAGAAAGGCTGCACCTTGTCCCACATCTACCCTTCATTACCAGTTAATATCAACTGTTTTTTAAAACTACTATCTTGAATCTAACATTCAAGGTAAATAGCAGTGTGGGTTGGAATGGGTGAGTTTTATTTACTGACACCTGGGACAGGAGAGGGCTGAGTGAGTGCGTGGCAGAGGAAGGAGCTTTGACCTGGGTGAAGGGAGCGCTGTCACAGATGGCATTTTGCCGTGCCTGGCTGGGAAGGGGCACCCTGGGCTGCTGGCTGCTTGTTGGGTCCACACAGCTGCACCCCCAGATTTACACGCCAGCTGGATGCAGGGATCATCCAAGCACGTCCTACGAAGGCTGGTGGCAGCAGGAGCAGGGTCAGGGACCCCACACAGGCCCCTGCCCAGCAGTGCTGCTGCAGTGGGCAGCACTGATGTGGTTCTGGCATTTTGCTCACCAGCTCCATCTCACAAGCAGAAGAGAGGAGCCAAGATAGTTATCTAACAAAGGCAGGAGGAGCAGACAGTGCCGCAGGGAGTGATTCTGAGTGAGCAGAAGGGCTTACCCTGTGTCCTCAGGTTGTGCTTTAAGCGAGAGAGGGCTAAAAGCAAGACCTCTTGCTTTATGGGGAGGTGGTCTGTGAGTGCATCTCACATCACCCCAGGGCTGCAGGAGGAGAAGGAATGGGTGACTCGTTTCCATGTATTGAAAATAGCGGGGCTGGGGGCACAGGCTCTGTTGTAGTTGCACACATGGAAAGGCATCATGAAAGCTCCATCTAAAGCTCTCTTCCCTTTCAGTTGCTGGTGGTATCTAAACTTCAGCTGGCACCTCTGTGGAGAGCACGCAAGGCTTAACTAACCCAGGGCAGCTCTGTGCTGGTGGAGCCTGCGTGGGCCCAGACAGCCCTGACCCTCCGCCCGGCCTCGGCAGATGTTGGGCCTGTCTGTGTCCCCCTGGGCTGTACCTGACTGTCCTGACTGTGTATTGTTCTCTGCAGCCTGAAGGATGCAAACGACCTGCCAATCCAGTGTGAAATTTCTCCCCTTGTCTCTTATGGAGGAGAAGTGAGTACTGGCTCTGCAGAGGGTGGGGCCCTTGGGATGGGCCGGGCTGGCAGGGCACACGTATGTGGGATAAGCCACAGAAGCGTATCCCTCACTGGGGAGCTGTTTGGGGCTGCCAGCACACGAGGGGGGCAGAGGCAGCTTGGCAGCCAGGTGATGTGCAGGGTGTTCCTGACGAGCCACTCTCATCCCCCAGGGCCTGGAGCAGCTGGTGAAGGACCGAGAGTTCCGCACGCCTCTGATCATTGACGAGGATGGCATCCACGAGCTGGTGAAGAACGGGCTGTAGTGGTGCCCAGGCAGGGCTGCCCATCCCACCAGGAACTGGGGCACACCAAGTGGATAACTGGGCCTAGCAGGGACTGCTCCTGCTTGCTCTGGCCCTCTGCAGAGGAGGATTTGACCCACTCGGTTCTTGGCATGTTGTATGCTTCTATTTATATTTTAATTTAAAAACCAAACACTACAGATTCCCCTGCCACAAAGCACAGCTGTGGTGCTGCCCTTTGCACTCCAGGCTGTGGGCATTTATTTTTAAACATGTGTATAGTAATAGTCATTGTACATGCAGAGAGGGGATTTTTATGATATGGGGCTGGGTTTAATCTAGAATTTTTATTTTTCTGAAATCTACATGACTATTTTTTTTTTAATAGGGTCCTTGCCATTGCCCATGTCCTCCCTTTTGGTCATCCTTTGTATATTGCACAACTGGAAGCACCCAATTAAACTCTTGAGTTCCTCCTGTTTGTCTTCTGTGGTGTTTGAGTGACATGACTTTGCACCAAGAGGCTCGTGGAGTAGAGAGCTGACTGCATCATGCCAAGTGCTCTGCTCAGCGCAGCAAGGGTGGCTGTCTGGGGTGGCTGCAGACAGGGCCTCTAGCCTGCAGTGCTCATTTGGGGTGTTCCTGGAGGAAGCAGAGAGTTGTACTCTCCTCTTGTATTTCTGCAAACAGTGGCAAGCCTTGAGCAGGTAGGAACAGGCAGGTGTGTTGCACTGCTGGAGTGCTCAGGGTGAAATCAGCCTGGCACTGAGCCCTCCACCAGTGCCATGTGCCCTGTGCATTTCCTGGAGGGGCTCTGGCTCCTGCGTGAGCCCACTGCTGAGGAGCGTGGTGTCCTGACTGCCTGGGGCACAGCAGCTGTTTGGGAAGAAGGATGAGAGTTTGGTCAGCTCCTCTCCTGATCCTGATGTGGCCACAGCCTCTCGCTGCCCCATGGCTGCCTGGGGAGGGATTTTCCCTTGCAGGCCTGGGAATGGGACCCAAACCACTCCCTCTGGGGGGAAGTCACCATGTGCCCCCTGGGTGCAAAGGTGGCTGCTGAGCATCCCAGGCTCAGCCAAGCACTTGGTGTCCCCAGGCACTGTGCCAGGGCCACCAGGGCAGTGTGGGGGGTCCTGGCTGCTGCTGTCTCCTGCTGGCTCACCACAGGCTGGCCGGGCTGTGCGTGGCCGTGCCTTTGGCTTTTGGGCTTTGTAGACCACCACCTTTGCATTCGGTCCTGGGGCAGAGCGCCAGGGCGCTGGCTGCTGCCAAGCAATCTGAGCAGCACTTGCAGGTAGCAGGAGGGGAGTGGAGCAGAGCTGGCTGGTGTTTGTGCCAGTGTGCACGTAGGGCAGCCTGTGCTTCTCCCTGCCAGCTGATCTGGGGCAGCACATGGGGCACTGCTCAGACCTGCTCCCTGCCAGCCCCGGGGAAGCTGTGCCCTGCCTCTGTCGCCCTGGGCAGTGCCGGCCCAGCTGGTGCTGCAGCCCCTCTCTGGTGGCAGGGACAAGGATCACTGCTGGGAGCAGTGCCTGGCTTCCCCTGCCTGTGATTCAGTTGGTTTGTCTGGAGGCTTCATGCTGCCAAAGAGGTTTAGGAGCAGGGCTACAGCCCTGGGGCTTTGGGGTGTCTAGTCGGACAGGAAAGCTTTTTTGGGAGTTGGTGGCCTGCTGCCAGGGGTGCTATTTCCTTCCCATAAAATAAAATAAAAAATGAAAGTCTAAACATTTTTTTGAAAAAGTTCTTTAATTGTGGGTTTTGATGCTGCACAAAAATTAATTTGAGCCCATTAGTATTAGTATTAGTAAGAGTATCATTATTTTCTCCCTGCCTCGTTGCGTAGGCGGTGGCCACCGTGCCAGGCTAGTGCCTGGAAATGATGTCAAGCCGCCAGCTCTGCGTGGAGCTGGGGGAGCTGGAGCCCCGAGCCCGTGCCCTGGGCCGGGCTGGTCCTTTGGCTGCTGTCCTGGCCACGTGCAGGAGTCCCAAATCATCCCCCCAGGGGCCCGGAGAGGGGTGGCCCAGCTCTGGGGTCTTGTGAAGTGTCCCCATCACGCACACTTTGGGGGTGTCCTCCCCAGCCCCACAGTACAGGAGGAGGGTCCTGGACGCGTGTGCCATGCCACAGCCACGGGACGGGCACTGGAAAGTGAAACGTTGCCTATTGCTTTAAGTTCCCTTGCTGGCCACGGGCACTTTTTTATTTTTTTCTCTCGCGCTATGAATGGGTTTTGCTGTAAATTATAGCTCTGCGCACATTCCCTCGGGCCGAGGAAAATAACCTCTGCCGAAACGCCAGCCCGGATCGCTGACTGGCTCCCCTTCTCCGCTCCCTAATTGAAACCAAATGTGCGAGATGTAGGATTGTGGGATTTCTGGCCGGCTCCCAGGAATCCGCAGAATGCGAGCGAGCTCCCAGAGGCATCTTGCATCAGCCCGGGGAAGTTCGCTCCTCACCTGGCTCCCCCGGCCCGGGCGAGGGGCGCGGAGCCCGCCCGCCCTCCGGCGCTGCGGTGAGTCCCTCGGGGTCCCTCAGGGCTGTGTGGGGCTGTGGGACCCTCCCGGCCTGGCGCTGCGGCGGGACACGGCTCTGGCGGAGCCCCGGCACAGGGACTGGGGTGTAGCTCTGCCCGGGAAGGGTCTGGGGCAGCAGCAGGGCACTGTCCTCACTCGGGGGGTGACAATTGGCCCCTTTTCGCCAGCTGACCCCACAGCGCCGGCGGTTCCCCCCGTGCCTCGTGCCAGGCCGGCGTTTCCTGGTGTCCCTCCTCAGCTCCCGCCTATGTGTCTGTTGGCAGGGCTGGCGGCAGCGCTGGTCAGCCAGGGAGGCCCTGCTGTCCCCAGGGTCCCCTAGCCAGGCGCCGGGTCACACTGGGAAAGGGAGCACAAGGCCACTGCCCTGGTGCTCGTGAGCATCGTGCCCCCGTGCTGGTGCTGGGAGCCCACTCGTGGCTGCCAGCCCTGGGTGGAGTTGGGGCGATGCTGTGGAGCCCTACTGGCGGCGGCGCGACGGCTGGGAGCCGGGCTGGGGGCGCCTGGCTGCCAGGGAGCACTTGCAGGATGCAGCACCCGCAGGACGGTGTCCCCAGGCCCCCGGCCGTGCCCCTGGCAGCTCAGTGTCCCCGGGCCGTGCCCCTGGCAGCTCGGTGTCCCCAGCCATGCCCCTGGCGGCTCGGTGTCCCCAGGCCCCCGGCCGTGCCCCTGGCAGCTCGGTGTCCCCAGGCCCCCGGCCGTGCCCCTGGCAGCTCGGTGTCCCCAGCCGTGCTCTGGGCAGGTCTCGCCGGGGCAGCTGGGGCCATGGGGATGTGCTGGCTGCTCCTCGCACCCCGGACAGCTGCGGTGCCCCGGGCTGAGCCAGGGAGCCCGTGGCTGGGGAGGCGCCTGCTGTTGCAGGAAATGGGGCTGCATCCAGCCCAGAAAAAGTCTAATATGGCATTTTTGGAAGGAAGGAGGACTACGGGTCCCGGCATGCTGCACTGTGCTCCCGCCAAGGCTGCCGGCAGCACGGCATGCTGGGGGCTGTAGTGCCATCTGGGGCAGGCATCCTGAACCCCCTTATCCAAACATCCTTGGGCCGGGCTCACAGCGAGCCTGTCATCACTCAGGGACATTCCCTGAGTGGCCTTGACCTGTCTCACGCAGCAGGAGGGCAGCCCCAGCGCCGTGTGAGGACTGGGGCTCTGCAGCAGGAGCCCTTGAAGTCCTGGCAGACTGGACACACCAGACTTGTGTCCAGGACCTGGTGTGCACAAGGGGTGCAGGCTGCTGCTGTCCAGCCCCCTCCCCATGCATGATGCATCCTCCTGATGAAGCAAAGGTGGCAGTGCCCATCTGGGAAGCAAGCTGGGGCCCTTGCCCAGATGGGGACCTCACTTGGAACAGCTGACAGCAAGAGGGACCATGGCTCTGGTGAGGGTACAAAAGCAAATTTAGTTTCTCCCCCAGTTATTACCCTTGTTTATTTCAGTGGAATAAGGAAGCAGGGAAATAAGAAGGGAAAACAACAAACAAGCCGCAGCCAAGGGAAACTCAAAGCCCAGGCGATGCCAGGGAGGAGCTCCAAAAACTGTCTACACTAAAACTTTCCAGTGATTGAAAAATTTCAGCAAACATTTTCAGTCAAAACGTTGCAAAGCCATCCCTTTTGCAGGGCTGGTGGCACAAAACTGATTTCCAGCTGGGCTGCCAGTACTGCCCCTGTGCTTGACCGTGTGTCCCTTAGCCCTCAGCCTTGTGGCCTGAGTCACTGTCCCCTCACTGTCCCCCAGCCCCACACCCCTGAGGAGCGATGAGCACTTCCCAGTGGCTACGTGGGGATGATTTCCCTATACTAGGCTAAATGTAAATGCATTCCCTGCAGAACATTGCAGCATGTGGTATCCTGATGCTTTAAGAGTTTACTCAGCCTGAAAGAATAGTGGGAAAAATATCCCTGGATATTTTTTGGAATGCAGAAGGAAATTAAGATTTTAATGTTGGTGGGGAACTGGCCGTCATCAAACGCAGGAGCCTCTTGTGTGTGCCTCTGGGCAATGCAGCTGAAATTCCCAGTTGCAGCTGAGTTAGTTGCAACTAGCAACAGTTTCCCGGCTGGGAATAGGGGGGGAAAAAAGCAACTACATAATGTGCTTAAAAAAAAAAACACCAAAAAAAAAAAAAAAAAAAGGAAAGAAAGGAAAATTAGAGAAAAGGGGGGGAAACATCCCAAGTGGAGGTGTTTACTTGTGCCTCCTGCAGAGATTTGGTGCTTGGCAGAGTCCCCCAGGAATCCAGCAGGGCGCTGTGGGGTGCAGAGAGCTCCTTGCAGAGGGCAGGTGGCAGCTCCTGGGCTTTTGCTGTCCCCTTGGGTGCTGGTGTGGCCACAGCAAGCTCTGCTCTTGCTCCTGCCATGCCAAGCCCCAGCTGTGGCAGCGCCCAGGGCCATGCCCAGCACCTCCCAGCTGGCTCTGTGGGGTGTGGGCAGCTGCTTTGGGTGTGTTTGGCCTTTCTCTCAGTGGTGGGGACCAGGCCGTGGGCTGATGCAGGGACACAACCAGGCAGTCACCTGCAGCATCAGTGGTGTTGGGCTGGTTCAAGGAGGTGCCAGCCAGGACAGATGTCCCTGGTGCAGTGGGCTTGGCTGGGATTTACCCCAGCAGCCAGGTCCTGTTTGGCCAGGAGCTGTAGTCCTTTTAACCCCCCAGGTTAGAAGGTTGCACTCTCAAAGGTTAATGTGCATTAAAACAGCCCTTTTAAATAGAAAGAGAACTGATTGCATCTGGTACTGGTGTGAAAGTGTCCTCTTGGCAGATAAGTGGGGCTCAGGGAGCCTGGGGCAGGGCTGGTGACGTTTGGGGGTGTCCCTGGTGCTTCCCCCGGCATGGTGCCAGGCCCCATGGTGGTGGCCCAGAGGTGTGTGGGCACCGTGGGAGCTGTTGGGCCCTGGGGGCTCCTGGCAGCTGAGGGCCAGCCAGGGCCAAGGCCATGGCTGTGGTGACAGCCCTGGCACAAGGGCAGGCACGTCCTGGGGAGGTCCCCTTGTCCCCTCTGAGGAGAGGCTCGGCAGCACCAGTCCTTTTTCTCCCCAGGCCCCGTTCCCAGGACCCCCTCCAGCCCCATCCCATGCTCCCCTCGAGGCAGAGGGTGCAAGGTGGCTCCCACGCCCTCTGTCACACTTCTGTGTGTCACACAAGGCCCTGGCTGCACTCTGCCATGGGGAGCTATCCCAGTAAATAGCCTGTAAATCTCGGCTGATTATCTGCTCTCTCTCAAAGCCAGCAGGCAGGAAACTGCTCTGGCACCCTGCTATTATTGTCTGATGTGATGGGCTTGTGCAACTTCTTCTTTCAAAGGCAGCCAAGGGTGGGCGGCCAGGCCAGAGCCTTGGTGCCCAGTGCTGGCCCCAGGGAGCTTCCCGCGGGTCCTGTGGCCATTCCATGTGGATGTGGCACACCATGGCTCCCAGGGGTGGGGTCTGCCATCCCTGTGACCACCATCACGGATCCGAGCCTGGGGCTCTGTTCCTCCTCCAAGGCTGAGGTGGGGACACGGGCTCTGGTGCAGGAGAAGTGCTCCCACCCTCAGCTGGCTGCCCCAAGCAGGGCTGGCGTTTGCCCCAGGTGACGAGGCCTGGTTCTGTCTCCGCAGGACTGCCGACATGTCGGCCACCCCCAGACCAGCCCTGCTGCCGCTGCTGCTGCTGCTGCTGCACGTGCCACGTGCTGCCAGAGGCCAGGTCAACCCCGGTAAGTCAGACAGGGACCAGGTGGCTGAAGGTGCCAGAATTTCATTTCACTGGTCTCTGCTCCTTCCAGATGGCCAAGTTTGGACTTGCAATGTCTCCGTCATCTCTGGGATTTTCTCATCTCTGGGAGCAGTCAGTGATGGCCCCCCAGCCTGCAGCTGCTTGGTCACTCTGCTGTCCTGCACCTCACTGGGGCACCTGCAGTGACCTTCAGAGCCCCGCAGCGTGCCACAGGCGCTGTGTGGCCCCTGGCAGGGTGCTGGACATGGCAAAGCACTTCAGCCCTGGGCTCTGAGGGGGCCCTTGCCCAGGGGGGCTCACTGAGGTTGGAGGCTGCCAGGTGCCAAGCTATTGTTTTCTCTGCTGGGCTGTGCCTTCTCTGGCGGTTTTGCAGCAAATCAAGGCTGGCTTCTGCTCAGAAACCACAACACTGCACCGGCCAGCAGCACAAGTGTGTTTAGATGGCTGTTCCTGCAGGGCTCAGCCACATCCTGTGCTGCAGGGATGGACAGAGCCCAGGTTTTCCCAGGGAGTTCCTTTAACAAGTCCCTTCAAAGGCTTCTTCCATCTGTGGGAGGAGTTAGCTGGGTCTTCCCTGGAGGTTGCACTGTGCTTATTTAGGGAGGCAATCCTGTTTCTCCTGCAAACATCAATGGCTGGCAGGATTGGATTTGCCTGGCCAGGATTGTCATTACCAAGACAAAAACACAGGGCTGGCCCTGTGTTTGGCAAGAATTGAACGGGAATTCAGCGGGAGCTGTGCTCTGCAGAGCATCACAAGTGTGAGAGCAAGAGACAAGAAGAGATGCTCCCCCTGTGCCAAAGCTCACAATGAAGAGGCGCCCATCCTTGTGCCTGAGGCAGGATATGGTCCCTGTGTCTGGGGTCCCGGGGATGGTGACACAATGGGACGTGGGTTCTTTGTGCGTGCACAGCCCCAGGGGCTGTGGGTAGGAGGCGGCCCAGGCGCCGTGTCCTGCCCGTCCTTGCCCCTCGGTGCGGGTGTTTGCTCGGGGCGGTGTGGCAGGGCCGAGGTGGGCTGGAGCCGGCAGCCAGACGGTAAACACGGCCAAACAAGCCGCCCTTTCAGCTGTGCTCTTGGCAGCCAGGCGTGAAAAAATAACTCCTGGGAAGCAGCGAGGATGCGGTGCTCAGGGAGTCGGCTGCCACTCGGGGGTGCAGCCCGCCCGCCACCCTGGGTACTTTTCCACTTGCAGCCCAGCCAGGAGGAGGGCTGGGGGTGGAAGCTGAGGGGTCATCAGGGAGGACGAGTGCCTGTCTTGGTCACTTGTTCCCTCAGGCAGGGACAGGGAGCAGCGGGCAGTGTGGCACAGTTGCTGCAGTGAGGTTTCTGGGCAAGTGGCCCCTCTGGAGCATGGGGACAGCAGTGCCAGGCTCACAGGCTGTCCACCACAGCCAAGATCCTTGCCAGCAAGGCTGAGGAGATCCCTGGGGACAGGGCCCTGCGTGCCTGTTAGGCCTTGGAGCCACCTCCCCTTCTTCCCACTTCACTGGGAGCTGGGCTGGCATCTGCTTCTGGCCAGAGGCTTCACTTTGCTTGAGGAGGTGCCTGCTTTGGCAGGACTGTCCCTGCCTTGCTTTGTCCTCTCTCTGTGAGCCAGAGGGATGGAGAGTGCTGCCCCGGGGCACAGTGGATGTGGCCCAGGCCATTTCCGTGGAGGGATTCCCTCCTGCTCAGTGCCCTGCCGGTGTCATTGCAGCGGTGTGTCGGTACCCCTTGGGAATGTCGGGTGGGCACATCCCTGACGAGGACATCTCAGCCTCCAGCCACTGGTCTGACTCCACGGCCGCCAAGTACGGACGGTGAGTGTGGCACCCTCCTGCAATAGCCACAGCAGGGTCTGGGCTGGCATGGAGGGAGAAAGGGGACGTGGGGCTGGCCTCAGCCACCTGCAAACAGCTCCTCCACTCTGGGCTCGCAGGCTGGACTCGGAGGAGGGCGACGGAGCCTGGTGCCCCAAGACCCCAGTGGAGCCAAATGACCTGAAGGAGTTCCTGCAGATTGACCTGCAAGCCCTGCACTTCATCACACTGGTGGGCACCCAGGGGCGCCACGCCAAGGGCCACGGCAATGAGTTTGCCCCCATGTATAAAATCAACTACAGCCGGGATGGCACCCGCTGGATCTCTTGGAGGAACCGGCATGGGAAGCAGGTGAGGAGACGGGTGGGGGCTGCATTGGGTGGTGGGTGAGGAGGCTCCTCCTGCCCATCCCCACCATGCTTCTCTCTCTCCAGGTGCTGGATGGAAACACCAACACCTACGACATCGTCCTCAAGGACCTGGAGCCGCCCCTGATCGCCCGCTTTGTCCGCTTCATCCCCGTCACCGACCACTCCATGAACGTCTGCCTGCGCGTGGAGCTGTACGGCTGCGCCTGGCTGGGTGCGTGCTGCGGTCCCCTGCCTGTCCCTGTGTCCCCACGCTGGGGTGCTGGCCATCCCAGCGGGGACTGTCTGTCCTGCAGCACCGGGATTGCAGGGTGTCCATGCCCTCACCCTTCCCTCCCTGCAGATGGGCTGGTGTCCTACAACGCGCCGGTCGGGCAGCAGCTCATCCTTCCTGGGGGCACCATCATCTACCTGAATGACTCAGTGTACGACGGGGCCTTTGGGTACAGGTGAGGACTGGTGCCATGCTGGGCACCAGGTGAGGGGCATGTTCCTTCCCTGCATTTTCAGGCTGATCCTCAGCAGAGAAAATGCTTGCGGTGTCCTTGAGGTGAGGGACATGGCCAGCCTGGGAAGGCTGCACATCATGAGGGGGTCAGTGTGATGAGGGAAGCAGCTCCAGCCCTTCCCTTGGATTTGCTCTAGCTGTACCACATGTTCAGCACCCCACAGCCTTTTCCAGAGAGAACATCTCCAACAAAATCCCCTCCTGAGTGTCCCAGGGCCTGTGAGGAGCTGCCAGGGGGTGCTGGGTGGTGCAGGTTGTGGGGCTGGCAAGAGTCACGCTCCTTCTGTCCCTTTGCACATGCCAGCATGACAGAGGGCCTGGGCCAGCTGACGGATGGGGTGTCGGGGCTGGACGACTTCACGCAGACCCACGAGTACCACGTCTGGCCAGGCTACGACTACGTGGGCTGGCGCAACGAGAGCACGGCAGGCGGCTACGTGGAGATCACCTTCGAGTTCGACCGCATCAGGAACTTCACCGCCATGAAGGTCCTCACCCCCCCCGCCCTGTCACCCTCCCCGTGCCCCTCGGTGGCCGTGCTGACAGGCTGCCCCACAGGTCCACTGCAACAACATGTTCGCCAAAGGTGTGAAGATCTTCAAAGAGGTGCAGTGCTACTTCCGCGCCGACGCCAGCGAGTGGGAGCCCAGCGCTGTGTCCTCAGTGCTGGTGCTGGATGATGTCAACCCCAGCGCCCGTTTCGTCACCGTGCCTCTGCTCCACCGCATGGCCAGCGCCATCAAGTGCCAGTACTACTTCGCCGACACCTGGATGATGTTCAGTGAGATCACCTTCCAGTCAGGTACTGGTTGCCACGAGCCTCATGGGGACTGGGCTCTCCTGGGTGGGAAGCTCAAGGAGGTGGTGGGGCTGTGGGCCATCCACACCCCCAGCGTGATGTTCTCTTCTCCCTGGCCAGATGCAGCCATGTACAACAACTCAGTGCCCCCCGCCGAGGCACCCGTGGTCCCCACCACTTATGGTAAGCATGGGAAGCAATGGCACCCTGTGCTGGGTGGGCCCTGTGCCCCATCCCACACAGGAGAGGGGCAGGGGGTCTCCCCATTCCCCACTGTGACCGGCCCTCTCTGTCCCCTTCTCCGGCTAGACCCCACACTCAAGGTAGACGACAGCAACACGCGCATCCTGATCGGGTGCCTGGTGGCCATCATCTTCATCCTGGTGGCCATCATTGTCATCATACTGTGGCGGCAGTTCTGGCAGAAGATGCTGGAGAAGGTGGGCAAGGGTGGTGTGGCTGGTGAGGTGCCTTGCGGTGGTGGGGTCATTCTGCGCAGGTTCTTCTGGGAGCTCAGCATGGAGAAAACAGACTCCATGCAAGGGCTGATGCTCCCTTCCCCTCCTCAGAAAGGCTTTTCACCCATCTCCAAAGGAAGGGGACTTAGCTGAGCAGGGTGGTGACTTTGGAACTTGCCTGTTTGTCCATCCCTCTGTCCTGAAGCTGATCTGGGGGACAGGAGCCTGGGTGTGGAGGGTTCTCAGCACAGCCACCACCTAAACAAGGTCACTCACAGAACTGATGAAGCCAAACCCTTTTCCATAGAGGCAGACAAGAGAAGGGGGGAACATGAGGACAAACACAGGCAGGAGTGTCCCTGCAACCTAGGGACAAGGCACTAGAGAGGAGGTTTGGTCACATCCCTGGTACCATCCTGCCCATGCTGTGGGGAACCCCACCTCTCTCCTCCCTTGCCCCGCTGTCACAGGCATCACGGAGGATGCTGGACGATGAAATGACCGTCAGCCTCTCCCTGCCCAGTGAATCCAGCATGTTCAACCACAACCGCTCCTCCTCCCCCAGCGAGCAGGAGTCCAGCTCCACCTATGACCGCATCTTCCCCCTGGGGCCCGACTACCAGGAGCCCTCCCGCCTGATCCGCAAGCTGCCCGAGTTCACCGCGGGGGAGGAGGATACAGGTGAGAGACAGGACACCGTGCATGCTCACAGCCATCTCACAGGTGGCAGCCAGGACACCATTCACAGAGCCTGCTGCAGCCCCCTCTCTCCAGCCCCAGCTTTTGGCCGCTCTCCAAACATTTTGTCACAGGGGGAGAGGTCACACAAGTCCCCATGCATCCCCATGAAGGTCACACAAAGCTTGTGACTGAGAGCCATCAGTGACATCGACTGCCAGACTAAGGTGTATCCCACTGTCATCCTTGGGATGCTCTGGCACCTCTTCCTCAATGACGTGGAGGCCAGGCATGGATCTCTGCTCCCCTGGGGCTCAGGCCTTGGTTGGCGTTTGCCCTTGGTGGGGAAGGAGTGGAGCAGCCTGCGCTGCCTGCAGGAAGGCAGCCCTGGGGAGCTCTGGGGCAGAAGGGGCAGAGTGTGAGCGGCCCCAGGAGCAGAGGGTGCAGGGCAGGACACCCACGGCAGGGCTGGCCCCGCTGTGTCCCCCCAGGCTGCAGCAGCCCCACCAAGCCATCGCAGGCCAGCGTCCCCGAGGGCGTCCCGCACTACGCCGAGGCCGACATTGTGAACCTGCAGGGTGTGACGGGTGGCAACACCTACTCAGTGCCAGCCCTCACCATGGACCTGCTCGCTGGCAAGGATGTGGCCGTCGAGGAGTTCCCCAGGAAGCTGCTGACCTTCAAGGAGAAGCTGGGGGAAGGCCAGTTTGGGGAGGTGAGCGGGAACTGGGCCTGCTCCGAGCAGGACTCAGGCAAAGCTCTTCCCAGCTCGCAGGGGCTGTGGAAGGCTGCCAGTCAGCTGCCCCTTGCTCCCCCAGGTTCACCTCTGTGAAGTGGAGGGGATGGAGAAGTTCACAGGGAAGGACTTTGCCCTGGAGGGCCTGGATGGCAGCTCTGACCGCCCCATGCTGGTGGCTGTGAAGATGCTGCGGGCAGATGCCAACAAGAATGCCAGGTAGGGGCTGAGGGGGGCACACACCCCAGCACTGCCCACGGGCAGAGCCTCACCAAGAGAGCTGGGATGCTTGGAAAGCATTCCGTGTCTCCATCAGCCGTATGCTCAGTGCAGCTGCAAGGACCACACACCTGAGCTCTCTGGGGATGCTGGGCTGTCACACGTCAGGATCCTTAGTCCTAACCAGCTCCCCAGTGCCTACCTACCTGCTGAGCCCACCCTGCAGCTCATCTTCTCTAGTCCCAGGGGAAGGGGCCCACAGGTCCTTGGGAGGCTTGGGTGGGCGGGTGGCACTCTTGGCCAGTCTGTGCTCACCTCTGTGGCCCTCTGGGTCTGTCTATCCCACCTGTGTGGTTTCTGTTCCGGAAAGGAATGATTTTCTGAAGGAAATCAAGATCATGTCACGACTGAAGGACCCCAACATCATCCGGCTGCTGGCGGTGTGCATCACAGATGACCCCCTGTGCATGATCACCGAGTACATGGAGAATGGGGACCTCAACCAGTTCCTGTCCCGCCAGCAGGCAGACGGCCCTGCACCCACCGTCAGGTAGGGCTACCTGGGAGAGCAGGGGCAGGCAGTGCTGCTTGCTCCTGGGACACCCTGCCTGGAGCACCTTCTGGCTGTTGTCCTTCCCGCCTTGTGCTCATTCATCCCGTGTGCCCCCGACAGTGACCTGCGGTTCATGGCCACCCAGATCGCCTCGGGCATGAGGTACCTCTCGTCCCTCAACTTCGTGCACCGGGACCTGGCCACACGCAACTGCCTAGTGGGGAAGCACTACACCATCAAGATTGCCGACTTTGGGATGAGCAGGAACCTCTACAGTGGGGACTACTACCGCATCCAGGGCCGGGCGGTGCTCCCCATCCGCTGGATGTCCTGGGAGAGCATCCTGCTGGTACACGGGGCCGGAGCTCTTCTGACGGACAAACATAGCTCTGGGGATGCTCACTGCCCTGCTTCCTTGGGCTGGGGGGTGCAGGAGGGATGGCGAGGTCTCTGCTCACTGCAGCCCAGATTTGGGATGAAGCATGGGGACAGCGGGAGTGGTGGCAGCTTTTTGAGGCAGGCTGGGGGGGGACTATGGTGATTTTTGATGTGTCAGTGCAGAACATCCTTTAAACGGGATGCTTGGCATTTTATCCTGGCCACGGTCAGGCCTGGAAGAGGGAGCAATGTTGGTCTTTACCTTTGCCAGGAGCTGGGTCCTTGGCAAGTCCAGAGCAGTCACTGCCAGGCAGACCTGGAGCTCACCAGGCTCTGGCCTCAGGCAGAAAGCAGGTCTGTGGGGCCAAGCACCTCTCTGCGACCAGACCTGGATGCTGAAGCATCCAGAATGAGGTTTTGATCCCCGAGCACCTGGAACTTCTGGGTAAAGCCCATGCCTGACCCTGCTCTGCTCCCTCTGGCCAGGGCAAGTTCACAACGGCCAGTGACGTGTGGGCGTTCGGAGTGACGCTGTGGGAGACCTTCGCGCTGTGCCGGGAGCAGCCCTACTCCCACATGTCTGACGAGCAGGTCATCGAGAACACCGGCGAGTTCTTCCGCGACCAGGGCCGCCAGGTAGGGACGGGATGGATGGGACAAGAGGACCAGGGGTGCACCTAGGACATCAGGGGCCTGGGGAGGGACTTTAAGGTGACCAGATAGGGAGCTTGGCTGTGAGGCAGCTATGGGACAGGAACTCCTCTGGGAAGGAGTCCTGGTGAAAGGCCCATCGTGGCAAACGCTGCACTTTACACAGCCCAAGGCACTGCTTGCTCACTGACCTCACTGCAGCTTTTAGGGTCTGGGGGACAGAGGCAGGTGTCCCCAGCTGCCTCACTGTGCCACTGGGTCATCTTGCCCCTGGGCACATGGCAGCACAGCCCCCACCTCAGGCCATGGAGAGATGGGGCACCCTGAGATACGTGGCTCTCCAGGAGCAGTTTGCACATTGGTTTCTGTGGCAGTAATTCTCTCTTTGCTTTTCTGCTATTTGTTTTGCAGACCTACCTTCCCCAGCCCATACTATGCCCTGACTCAGTCTATAAGCTAATGCTCAGCTGCTGGAGACGGGACACTAAAGATCGTCCCTCCTTCCAGGACATCCATCGTCTTCTCCAGGACTCAGCCAGTGAGGAATGACCCTCGGCTCCCACCTGTTCTGGTGCCATCCTTCCCTGTGCCCAGAGGAGCCCCAGATGCAAACCGAAGCCACTTCACTCGGACTTAGCCATAAACCCGGAGCGGCTGCTCGTGTGCTCATTGTGCAGTGAGGCCTCACAGGAGGCCCCCAAGGACAGCAAAGCCCCACGGTGTGGGACAGCTCAGACCTCCCTCTTCCCCGCAGGCCTGAGCCCGGCAGCAGCTGGGGGAGGGTTATTTATTGGTGCAGCCTGTTCCTGGTGACAGGGACTGGGACAGAGCGGCTTCTCTTGCCCGGCTGAAGGGGACAAACTTCAGCTGGACTTTCTCCATGAGGAAGCTCAGCCTACACGCAGGGCAGGTGCCTGGGGAAGGGATGTGTGCAGGTGTGTGCCCACTGGAGCAGGGACAGACCAGCAGCCACCACCTGCTTCAGGAGGAGTTGGGAGCAGCCTCCGGCTGTGCAGTCGCGGGGTGAAAACAAAGACTCCGCAGGCATTCGGGGCTTTGGACATGCCACATGGAGAGGCAGGAGGCGCCCTCCCTGCTGGCCAGCCCCAGCTGCACAGGGAGAGGACTGGGGGCGCTCCCGGCACCTCACCCAGCTGCTGCAGTGTGCAGCCAGGGAGAAGCAGGCATCCCGTGCCAAGGGGATGTTCCCTCACTGACCACAGCCACTCCAGGGCAGCTCAACTGCCCACCAAACGCATTTTGGATGCCCCACGGGTGATGCATGGCAGCTGGCAGCCGGATGCTAGTACCTTTTAGTTCCATGGGGAAATCTCCAGGTCCTCCTCCCCCAGAGTTAATCCATATCTTCATCTGCCAGGAGAAGAATGTGTATAGCAGAGTTTCATTGGCAGCTGCCTGCTGCCCATGCCCGGGCATGGAGCAGGGCGCTCCAGCTCTTCCTGGCTCTCAGCCTGGGATCACAGTCCAGCTGAAGCCCCTGAGCTGGGCTCTGCCACCCTGAGCATCCCACAGCATTCTGGCCCCTGTCCGTGCTCCCGAAGCTGCCAGCATTCTGAGCAAACTGGGCAGGTGCCAAAGCCATGGGCCCTGGCAGGTGACCCACCAGGCCCCAAACTCGGACCCTCCTGTGGCTGGGCAGGAGGAACTGTGGACTTGGGGGGTCCATGGAGCCCTCCACACTCTTGTACGCACTAGCTCAGCCCCAGCAGGCGCGTGTGGCACAGTTCCCAGTACCCCGTGGCTAAGGCATGTGTATATTCAGTAGATGCACCTATGTGTAGGGGCCAACCCGCTGAAGAGACACTCGGTATGTGATCTGGCTGCATGGTTTCCTTGTGGCACTTCTGCAGGCAGCTCAGCTCACCTCCCCCGAGGGCACCCCGGGGCTGGGGAGCTCTGGAGCTGCACTGTGTGCCTGGGATGTGGGGTGGAACACAGGTAACAGCCCGAGACTTGGAGCCAGGATGATGGAGGGAGCAGCTGGCTGACCCACACTAGCTGTGTGTCCCAGCTGCTGTGTGTCCATGGTAGGGAGGATGCTCTGAGGCTCAGCAGCCATGTGCAGCAGCAGGGCCGGGGCAGGCCCCTGTGCCTGGGCGAGGGGAGGGCAGGGATGGTGGCTGTGCCCCACAGAGACTGGCAGGTCTCCCGCGTGCTCCTCCTGCCTGCGACACAGGATGGATGCCTCATCCCTGCTGAGCGTGTCGAGACGAGGACGGGCCTCGTTCGTGTCCTGGAATTGGTGTCCCTCTGCCTGTCCCCTGGATGGCCGCTCCGTGCTCAGGGTGCGTTGTGGCCCATCCCAGCCGTGCCTCAGCGGGCTGGGGCAGGTGGGGCACATCTGCAGCTCCCGGGGCCCGGGCACTCTGCACCATCGGTATGGCCCCGCATTCAATAACAGGCTGGGGGGTCTGGGGGGCAGCTGTGGGGTCCGCGGTGTCCATGCCCTGCTCCGGCCCGGCCCCCGCCGGCAGCGGGGCGTGTCCCCAGGGGGCGTGGTCACGGAGCGCGCCCCGCTGGCCCCGCCCCCCGCGCTCTGCTCATCATCACGCCACCGGCGGCGCGGGCCCCGCCTCCCTGCCGCCCGCCGATTGGCTGCGGGGCCGGGCGGGGCGGGGCCGGGCGCGCGCAGAGCTTATAGGGCGGGGGCGGCGGGTGCGGGGCAGCGATGGAGCGCGTGGTGCTGGTGACCGGTGCGAGCGGGTGAGCGGCGCTGAGGGCCGGGAGGGGCGGGCTGGCCTCGGCTCCGCTCGGGTTGCGCTGGGTTCCGTTCGGTTCGGCTCTCTCTGACACCGTGCCGTTGCAGCGGTGTGGGGCTGGCGCTGTGCAAGCGGCTGCTGGATGAGGATGGCCGTATTCACCTCTGCATCGCCTGCCGCAACGAGCAGAAGAGCGAAGCCACGCGGGACCTCATCCTGGCCACCCACCCCTCTGCCCAGGTGTCCACCGTGGAGATGGACCTGGGTAACCTGGCCTCCGTCCTGCGGGCCGCCCGTGAGCTCCGCTGCAGGTACGGGATCTGTCCCCATGGGACACCCCCGCCCGCGCTGCGCTCCGCCGGGCACCCCTGACCCCTCCGACCCGGCTCCTGTGCTCTCTCCACGCAGGTTTCAGCGCCTGGACTTTGTCTACCTCAACGCTGGGATCATGCCCAACCCGCACGTGAACTTCAAGGCTCTCTGGCACGGGCTCCTCACCGGGTAGGAGTGTTGCTCCAGCCCCCGCCTGTGGGCAGCACGGGGTGCCGTGCTGAGGAGCCTGCCTCCCTCCGGTGCGAGACAGAGTGGGATGCCCTGGGGATGCCCTCCCTTGTGGGGTGGGTTTGCCGGCTGAGTGCCGTGCTGCGGTGGCCCAAGGCACCCAGAGCCACCTCTGCTGCCAGGTGTCAGCCCCGCTGGAGGGCAGGAGGTCACCCAGAGTCTGCAGCCACTGCCTGAGAAATGCTGCTGTGTTGAACTCTGGGTCTCCTTGCTCTTGTTGTGATGCCAGGGTAGGTTTTTGCAGGCTTGTTCAAAGCTGTGGATCGCAGCAGTTTGTGAGGGCCATGGTTGGTGTGAGCGTCCCTGCTCTGTAGGCAGCACAGTGACGTGTGTGAGTCTGACAGAACTGCTGGGCTCTTGAGCTCTCCTGCCACACTGCTTTCCTTGCCTGCATTAGGCATGGCCCGAGGCCTTGGCTAGATGATGAAGCTTGATGAAGTTATCTGAGAGTGAAATGAGGGAAGGAGGTGTTTTTAACAGTACTTTACCATGGTAAAGTGAAGGAAGGGACAAGACTTCTCTGGTCTAGTGAGTATTGAGGCACTTGCAAATAAAGGGCCTGGGATACTCTCTAGATGTTTCCCATCTATTTCGTTAATGGTTTGATGTTGCCCTTGAAAGCAAAGCTGTGTGGGGCCTGTGAGGTGAGGGTACTGCTGAAGGGCTCAAGTGGGGAAGTAGTGGATTCCCCCTGGCAGTGTTCCTCACTAACTCCTGTTGTTGGCTTCCAGGAAGCTGCTCCACATGCTGACCACTGCAGAAGGCATCATGACCCAGACGGACAGGCTGAATGGAGATGGGCTTCAGGAGGTGTTTGCTACCAACCTCTTTGGGCACTTTATGCTGGTGAGGCTTCGTACGAAGATTGAACCCTCAGTCTGATGTTTGATGTGGGGTAGGGATGGGTCTGGGCAGTACAGATCTCACAGGTTCAGATGCTGATGGAGGCTGCAGCCTGACAGATAAAGAATGACAGGACAAAGGCTTGACATTTGTTTGAATGAGCAATAAATGGTGACTTTTGTTGTAAGAGTTAATATAATTTTGAGGTTACTCTAGTGAGCCAGCAGACAGAAGTCAATCATATGTAGCTCTCCATCCAGGATAAATGCTAAGGCTTGGCTGTATTAAATTCTGAGGTGCTCAACTGAGCTGTCCAGCCGAATGAGAGCTGCTCATACAAGTGTCTGCTCTTGGCTAGTCTAGGAAAAGCTGTCTGGGAAAGCTGAGAGAAGCTCACAGCCTTAGGTGCTGTAAAGTGATACCCTGAGCCTGGGAAACTGCTGTGTTAAATAAGTTAAGGATTCTTTTTCCAGGTTCGTCAGCTTCAGTCTCTGCTCTGCAGCAACGAGAAGCCCTCACGACTCATCTGGACCTCCTCCAGCAATGCCAGGGAGTCTGCCTTCAGCCTCTCTGACTATCAGCATGCCAAGGGGCAGGAATCATACAGTTCCTCTAAATATGCTACTGACCTGACCAGTGTGGTTCTGAACAGGAAATTTAATGACCAGGTGATGATGGGGTTTGTGTTGCTGCAGAAATCTAATGAGCTGCTGCTGTTTGTAATTATCATGACGTTGTTGTTACCTAGTTGCATTCATTCACTCATAGCAGTCTGATGCATTCCTTAGTGCACAGGTAAGAACTAAACATGGCTGAGATTGAACTGGTGGTGTGGGGGGTAGGGAATCTGCCAGAGAGATTGCCAGATTCTGGAGTTCTTGCCAGAAGAACTTCCCAAAGTGGGAGATTTTGGGAGCAGTTCTTACCTTGCAAGCTCTACTCCTTAGATCAGAATTGATGTTAGAGAGCAAAGAGCCTCTGCTTTTTTCAGGTGTCCCTGTCCATCAGCACAGGGCTGCTCTGGCAGTGCTGCCTGGAGCTGCAGGCTCTGCTGAGGGCTCTGTGCTACTGCTCAGGTCAGCCAGGGAGCTGTACAAGCAACTGCCTTCCCTGTCCTGGGGCAGTGATGGGTTGTGCTGGCAGCTGCAGCTCTGCTCCAGCAGTAATGCTTTTGCCATTCTCAAACACTTCTGGAGAAAATGGTTTAGTCCCAAAAGGCTGAGCTCTTACATATTAAAGAAGAGATAGTCTTTAGTCTGACTGGGCTGTAATTTTTGGGATATCTGCTGAGCTGCATGGAGATTGCACCAGGAGGCTGCATTTTCTACCCTGGGGGTTTGCAATGGGCATGGATCAAACACAAACCTTTGGACCTCTTAAAAATCGCCGCATCTAATTGCTCTCTGCTCTGGTACTTAGTGTAGTAAAAAAGTCTGATGTCTGTACACACCCTCTCTGGCTGAGGAGCACTGGGAGGGAAGCAGCATGACCCATTCTTTTAAGTGTGGTGTAATTGCACACTGACTTTGTTTCTTCTCTGCAGGGTCTGTATTCCAGTGTTGTTTGTCCTGGGCTTGTTATGTCCAATATGACATACAGAATTTTGCCTATCTTTCTGTGGAAGCTGCTGATGCCCATCATGTGGTTGGTGAGTGGATGTCCTGGCTGGTTTTGGGCTGTGACACACATCACTGCAAGTGATATACAGCACACTTTGGCTCCTTGCTGCCTGTGTTGGTGTAGATTTCTTCCTTCTCTTGGGCTGGGCAGGCTGGACCCTGTGTAAGCCTTGCCCTTCTCATCTTGGGGCCCAGTTTCCAAGCTGAGTTTGGAGGTTTGGTGCTGGACACTGGCAGAGGAGCAGGGTTCAGCCCTTCAGCTACAGCAGTGTTTGTCAAAGCTCCCCTTGGAAGCTTTGCCAGTTCTGCTTGGGATTGTGAAACACCATCAGCTTGCTGGCAGCAGAGCTTGGGATGTGGCCCCAGCTTGGCCCCTGTGCTTTGAGATGCTGTTCATTTCTAGAACAACCTGCTTTCCAGTGGTGTTCTTTCCATTCCTCTAGAAGGCAGTGTTGTTTTTTTCTTTCCAACCCTATGGAAAGCAAAGCTTCCTGCTCCCTGTTGCCTCCCCATCTGCTTCCTCAGAAGTTTCCTTGCCTTTCTTCCTCTGGCCTTCAGCTTTCCAGGTTTGTTGCAGTTCTGTCCCTGAGGGCTGCCTGTTCTGAGCCATGATGCTCTTGCTGCAAGAGTGGCCTTTCATCTTAAGCTGCCCCAGTTGCAGCAGCTGATCCTGATGGATCATGTTTCTCCTGGCAGCAGAGAGGCAGTGCCTTCTCAGTTGTCCCCAAGGCTGGCACTCCTGCAGATCCCCTCTGCCATTCCTGCCCTTGAGACCCTTCCAGAGGAGGCACCTGCAAGGTGTGTGTGGCCTGTTGCTCCTGCCTTGGGTGATCTCTGTGTGGGACCATGGAGTGACACTTGCTGGGGGGCTCCAGAAAGCAGTTTGTGGTGATAAGGGATGCTTTAGTCAGTGTGCAGTGTTGCCTGTTGTCCAGTTTGAGAAGCACTTGTACCTTTGGTAGATTATCTGGAGTGTTTGGGCTGCTCAGGGCTTGCCAACAAACCTTGGGCCACAGTACAAACTCTGCCATGTCCTTCTTTTCCCCTCAGATCCGATTTTTTGCCAAAACTTATACTCTGACACCCTATAATGGAGCAGAAGCTCATGTAAGTAGTTCACATTTTGATTTTAGCATTGCTTCCTTCTGAGTAGCTCTTCTGGGGTCTTGTGGCTTGAGCAAAGAGCCTCTCAGCGAGGCTGGTGGGTGGGAGCTGTGTGTGAGCCCCAGATGGCACACAGCATGAGTGTGGGGAGCCAGCTGTCCCCAGGGCTGCTCAGCCACCTGGAGCTCTGTGACCTTCACCCAGTCCCATAAAATAAATGGTTTTGGGAAAGCATCCTGACCAGGGAGAATGATGTGCAGCAGAGGGGGTGGAGGTGGGTGATGGGGAGCACAACGTGTTCTCAAACACAGTGGCAGCAAGTGCAGCCATGCTGAACTGCTGTAGCAGAAACCTCCATTACTCTTGGCTGAGGTAGGTCACATCTGAAGGGAGCCAGCTCAGAACTTCACAGATCACATCTTCCCCTGCTTGGTGGGAGCTCCTGTGGTGTCTTCTCCCGTGTCTGCTGGCAGTCAGGTCTTTGCCCACAGGCGTGGCTGGGACAGTGTGTGCTGGACTTGTACATCTTTGTGCTCTTCTTCCAGGTGTGGCTGTTCAAACAGAAGCCAGAGTACCTGGATGCTCTTGTCAAATACCACAGCTGTACTTCTGGACTGGGGAGATGCTACGTGGAGCCTCGCAAGGTCAGTGGAGAGGGAGCTTCCTGCTGCCTCTGCCATCTGCTTTGTATGGGAGGGCTGGTGCCAAGGGTGTCCTGTGCCTGGAGTGGAAGGAAGATGCTTGTTGAGTGCTAAGTAGCAAGAAGGGATGTGGGGTTATCTGCAGTGCTTCCTAGAGTAACTCCTGGCTTAGGCTGGAGTCTGGAAGACAATGGAAGTGACGATCAGAACGGGTTAAGTGTGGGATGATACTTTCCCAAAATATGTTCTGGCTTATGCCCTGGTGACAGAGCATGTCTGGAAATGCACCCTGCTTGTCCCCAGAGCTGCCCTCGGTGTGTGCACTGGCTGCCACCAAGGGATGGTCTCACAGTGCTGTTTCCTTGCCTTCCAGATGGATGTGGATGAAGACACTGCCGAGAAACTTTACCAGAAGCTGTTGGAACTGGAGGAGCAGAGTCTAGAGAAATACCATGATCTCTTAGATTAAGTAAAGCTAGTCTCAGTGGGGTGAGAGTCTTGTATCAGTAACCTGGGGTTTCTTTATTCTGGTGCTACCTGCGTTGCCAGCTGCTCTGCAGGAACATGGCTTCAGACACAATCTTCCTTCTCGACAGAAGGTGAACAGTTCCTGAAAATGGAAGTGTGAAAACTGAAGAGAAATACTTAGACCTTTGGCTATGGGATTTTTCTTTTGGCATAAAACTGGAGACCTCGAATAGGCAGAGTCTGTCCCAACACAGTTGCAAAGTGGTGTCTTGCAGAAGCATGACTGAGCTGTGTGTGGTTCAGGAGCAGCCTCAGAACCTGTGGTTTCCATCTGGCTCAGGGCAGCAAAGGCAGCAGTCTGGGGTGCTGCCCTGCATCTTGGCTCTGCTGGTGTTTGTAGATGGCTCAGACACATCACCTGTGGCTCATCCTGATGTACTTGAAGGCTCACCTTCAGCAGAGCTGCCTTACACTTGTTCACCAAAGCTGGGGCTGCCTCTGCAGACCTTCTCAACAAGATTGAACCTTACTGGCAGGCAGGGTCTGCCCAGCAGCTGAAACCAAGCTCCTGAAGAGCTGGCCTGAGAAGCACACACCTGCCTCAACTGTGAGGACAGATGCCTTGCTGTCCCCTGGGTATGGGCACTTGAGGGTTTTAACCATGACTGCCTTGAAAGGATGATGTTAACCTGGATTCAGGGCCAGTCTGCTCTGTTTAGAGCAAGAGTGAGAGGTTACCATGTTGTTTTATCTATTTAACTCTTTTTATATAATATAAATCTATTGTACCAACCATTCTTCCTGTTGTTTATCTGGAGACTTTCAGCAAGTACCTGCCACCAAGTAACTTCAAGTGCTGTAATGAATAAACGACTGAAATTGAGTTGTCCTTAATGCAGTGGTGTTTTTACTTCCAATATCCATCTAGTTTTGACTTGGAGGCTTGGCAGAAAACTTAATTGGTGCCTTGTGCTGTAAATCTGTGCATACCTGGGAAATGTGGAGCCTCTCTGCCACGGAAGAGCTGTCAACCACCTTTTTGGCTTGCTTCTTTAGCTAAGGAAAGACATGAGTGATTTCTAAAGACTTCAGTGTGGTTTTGTGTGCTGAGCACCTGTGGGAAGCCTGAGACTATTTCCCAGCCTTAGGCTCTTGGGAGATGTCTTTTGGTGCTTGCTCACCTGCTGTGTCACATAATGACTCTTAATGCTTAATGCACTAATTAATGGTTTAATGCACCTCCCTGGGGCTGCCTGGGGTTGGGTGCTGTTGGAGTGGGAGTGCTGCCTGCCCTGGCTGCTGCCTCCTGCCAGGGTGCCACAGAGAGGGGCGCTGCTAGGAAACCTGCTCAGAGCTGGCTGTCAGGAGAATGCAGGCTCTTCATGGACTTGCCTTGCAGGGATGCACATTCAAAGAGTCTTGCTTTCATTTTTTAATTTCTTCCCGTCCTCCGCTGGTTTGGAGCAGAGCAGAAGGGTGCTGGCAGCAGAGGTGGATCAGTGTTGAGTTTGGGCTGAGGGGACCCTCCCAGCTCAGCCCTGAGTGAGGCCTGAGCCCAGCAGCACTGGTGTGGGCAGCAATGCACTGGGTTTTGCCTGGCAGTAGAGCAGAATGAGGAGCTGGCCATTGTGGGGTGCTGCTTCCCTCAGCTGTGGCTGGAGCTGTTCAGAGCTGTGAAACAGCTTATGTGGGTGTGCTTATGTGGGTGTTTATTTAAATGCAATAAAGCCAGTCCCAGCACCAGATCTGCATTCTGTGGCTTTGTTCAGCTGTGTCCTACAACGCCCTGGGACCAAAGCCCTCTATTTCTGGTGGAGTAGTGCCTTCCCTGTTCCACAGGGAGAGTTGGTGGCTGGTTCTCCTCCCCACAGCATCCTGCAGCAGTCCTTGGCTCCCTGTTCTGCAGGAGATGAAGCACATTGCCCTGGCTGGTTTTAGATGACTACCTTGAGTTTGCTGTGCTTCTGCCCTGGGCTGTAGCAGGTAACACTCACCAACTCCACCTTTAGTGTTCCCCCCACCCCAGTGCAGAGGCACTCAGTCATTTGTTATCCCTGCCTCATTTTCTCTCTGGGCTGAGACAAATGGAATAGCAAGTGTTACTCAAAAACAGTCTGACACAATTGAGCTGAGTGCAACTTAGTGGGGAGTGGGAGGGTCAGGGCTCTTATGCCAAGCTGCTCACTTGTACTGCCCTGTGCCAGCTGGCACTGCAGCTCTGCCAGGCTTAGGGTTTGAGTGCAGTGAGGTTTGGGGAGCCTAGAAGAGGTAGCTTTGCATAATCTAGCATACTTAAGGAGAATAAATGTCTTCTGATTTATAGGTTTGCTGGTTCTGTTGGGATTTTTTTCTTAAAGCTTGGAAAAAAGGGGAAAATTTCTTGGATGGGCAGAGGTTGATGACAAGAGCTAGGACCTTTTAGGTCCTTTTATCTCAAGTGTGCCTGTAGGATGAAGTTAGACATTTAACAGGAAAAGCAGGGATGGGATGGAACAAGTGCTTTTTGCCTCTGGAGACCTGAGCTCAGCTTCTGTTCAGAGTGACACAAAGGAGGAACAAAAGGTGCTGAGCCCTGGAGAGTGGAATGGCCTGGAAAGATGGGATACACTTGTCATTTCCCACAAGCTTTGAGCTGCATGGAGCTGGAGAGGCACAGCCAGCCCAGGGGTCTGCAGAGGAGTCTCTTCAGTGGGAGGAGGTGCTCCCTGTTCTGCGGGCCTGTCACAGGTCCCTGCTTCTCTACAGGGGCTCCTGCCTGCTTTTGTGACCCCAGGCATCATTGTCCCTCCCTTTCTGTGGAAAAAGACTTGGCTGTGCTCAACCTCACTTTGTGCCCCTCTCCTCCATGTGGTGAGAAGCTGGACGTCTTTGCAGCCAAAGGATGGGACTGTTTTGTGGGGTGGGAACTTCCCACATTTTTTTCTTTTGTCCTGAAAGCACAGGTAGGACCTGGATCCCTGAAACAGGGACTTCCCCAAGGGTGGCTCAGGTGCACAGGTAGGACCTGGATCCCTGAAACAGGGATTTCCCCAAGGGTGGTTCAGGTGCTGGCTGCTCCCAGGGGCTGGCTGCCCACCCCAGCTGGCTGTGAGAGGAACTGGCCACTGCTGGGCATGTGCCAGTCTGCAGGGCAGCACGGCTCCTCCTGCTCTGCTCCTGGCCAGCACATGCCTGTGCATGGAGATCAATCCCTTCCAGCTGGACCCAACTGCTCTGTGCAATGAGAACAGGTCCTGCCTGGAGCACAGGGCCCTGGCATGCAGGGTGGTGAGAAAAATAGCGAAGAGCTGGCAGTGGCAGCCATGAATCACTGCTAACACAGGATCTTGCTCTTTGTGAGCCTTGGATATGGAGCTTTCCAGAGAACCTCCAGGGCAGGTCTTCAGTGTGAAAACTCGTTGTGGTTGCTCTGTGAAACCCTGCACAATCAGCTGTGTGATCTGGTATCTCACAGCTGTGCCTCATCCTGAGCCACTGGATTTTCACCCTTGTGAGCAAACACACTGCCTTGCTCCAAGCACAGCCTGAGCTCCCCATTGCTTTTCAGCTCAACTGGCTGTCAGCTATGTAGGGCATGGATAACAGAGGGTGGGTGGGAACTGAGCCCTGGCCAAGGAAGGAGAAGGCTTGAGGTTGGTGTCAGAGCTGAAATCCCGTGGCTGGGTGACCTTTACCTCTCCAGGAAGGGAAGGGAGTGGGATGGAAGAGAACAACAAGGACTGGCATGTTCCTGTATGCAGGTGGATATAATACAGCCAGGCTGTTTGGAAAGATCCAGGCTTAGTGGATGGCAGCTTGGATGTTGAAAGTCTTGGGAGCTGCCCAGCGTGGGGAGAGGAGACACATAGCTCTGAAGGGCTGGGTGAGAAGCAGGGAGCAGAAGCCCCTCTGAGGGTGCTGCAGCAGCATGACCTCTCTGTCTGGCAGAGAAGAGACAAGAGGGACCTGGGTCTGGGTGGGTTTTGCTGAGAATGGGCAAATTCCAGAGCCAAGACTGCCTCTAGAGTCAGGGAAGATTGTCAGCACTGCTTTGAAAGATGGAGCTCTGCTCAGAGGAGAAATCAAAAAGGGAACTGGTGGATGAGTTTAGGAATAACTCATGAGAAGAATCAGAATGAATGGTAAATTCCTTGTTAAGCTCATCAGTCGATGCTCCTGTGTACAAGGAGAGTTTGGAGGGGCTGTGATGCTGTAATTAACATTGTTGGCACCAGTGCTCAGCGAGAGGGGCCTGGACAGGCTGCCCTGCCAGAACACCTCTGCAGATGCAAGGGTTTGTATCAAACCAAAGTGCTAGCAGGGGAGATGGCAGGGCAGGCAGATGACATTCACCTTGGGGCAGAGCAGCTGAGCTGCTCGCTGTGCATTCCTTTCTCCCTTCCAGCTGCCTCCAGCACAGCAAACAGGAGTGTGCCTGGGTACCCAGCCCAGGCTCAGGCTGGGCAAGGCAGCACAGATGCTGAGTGTGTGTGCAGGACTCTCTTGGGTGAAGGAGAAGCTGCTAAAGACAAAGATGGTGTGCCATGGAGGCACAGCTCCAGACTTTGCCTTCTGGGACACATGTTCTCTGTGCAGTTTGGGAGCTGGCTCCGGCTTCTGCTCTCGTCTCTTTTCCCAAAGCCAAGGCCAACACTGCTGGGGTGCAGAGCAGCAGATTGGAAGGGATATAGGGGAGCAGGGGGAGCGTAAAGCTGAGCTGGTGGGGGTAGAAGCTGGTGGTATGAAGGTGTCCTCTCCAACACCTCCTGGGCCCCTAGAAGCCCACGGGATCTTCAGGGACGTGTGGGCACTGACCATGGCAGAGTGATCTGCTGTTGGTATGCCAGGACAAACAGAGCATGTTGGAACAGGTTCCACAGAATCACAGATTTGGAAGGAACCCTCAAGGATCATCAAAGCACAACTCCTGGCCCTGCACAGGACACCCCAAGAATCACACCAAGTGCCCCAGAGCATTGTCCAAACACTTCTGAAACTCTGGCAGGCACAACCACTTCCCTGGAGAGCCTGCTCCAATCCCCAACCACCCTCTGGGTGAAGAACCTTCTCCTAATATCCAACCCAAGCCTTGCTGGACACAGCTTCTTGCTGCTCCCTCAGGGTCTCTTGCTGGTCACCACAGAGGAGAGATTGGTGCTTCCCCTTGTGAGGAAGCTGCTGTGAGGTCTCCCCTCGGTCTCCTCTTGTCCAGGCTGACCAAGCAAAGTGACCTCCCTGCTTCTGGCATGGCTTCACCTCCAGGCCCCTCCCCATCAAACAGGACCCCAGGTGGGGCTGGGCAGGGCTGGTGACGCTGGCACGGGTGCCATCCCCGGATGGGCTGCCCAGGGCACTCAGTGGCACGTGCTGCTGGTATGTGGTGACTGCTGGAGAAACCTGTCCCAGCACATCCCACTGGATCAATCACCTTCCCTGAATGTGGCTGCTCAGGCTGATGCTCCCTGCCCGAGGAGCTGAGCTCAATCCATTCCCCAGGGACCTGTCAGTGGTGTCAGTTGTGACACAGGCTGCTGCCAGAGAGGGGTCATGTTTTTATCAGGCCTTGCTAATCCCTATTTTCTCTCCACCTTTTTCCCCTGCCCGTGCATCCCTCAGCGAGGTGCTCATCGGGGATTTGATTGCTGCAGGACAAAGGGCAGCTTTCCCAATGTTTATCAGAGCACTGCTCTGTGAGCCGTGGCTCCAACCATGGTGGCCTGGGCACCTCAGAGGCACTGCTTGGAGCAGGACAGGCTGTCCTGGCCCTGGCCCGTGCCCACTTTGCCAGCAGTGCTGAATGCTGTGCAGGGGCTGCCTGGGGTGTGCAGGCCCTGCCTGGCTCTCCCTGCACAGTGCCCTGAGCCCTCAGGTCCATGGTTCAGCTCAGGAGAGGGCAGAGCAGGGCATTAGCAAGGGGGACACTCCAAGGTGGGTTCCAGCACAGCTGGGAGCCATGGGGGTCAGCCAGGCTTCTTTCCCTGGAGCCAAAAGAACTGAAGACAACCAGTCCTCAGAGCCTCACTTTTGCCCAAGCTGGAGGCTCCCCCAGAAAGTTCTAAAGGGGTTTTCTGTCTGAGAGACTGAAACAGAAGGGTTTGCTTCCTTGCTTTGTCCCTGAGCACTTTTATGGCTACCACAAGCCCCTGCTTCCCCTTGAGGGCCCTTCTTGTCCCCTGCCCTGTCTTGGCAGGGCTGCTCTGAGGCCAGCAAAGAGACAGAGCAGCGTGGAGGGACTCCAGGGGAGGGGAAGGTGTGTGGGCAGGGCAGGGTGCTCCAGTCAGGGCTGTGTGGAGAGATTGCTGTCCTTCTGCAGCAGCACAGTCAGTCAGGCCTTGGTGGAAGCTCAGGGGCTGCTGGTGTGGCTGTGTCAGGTCCCAGTGCCAGCAGGGGCAATGTGCAGGTGGTGCAGTCACTGTGCCAAGGGCAGCGAGGGCACACACGTGCGGTGCCCGGGCATGGCACTGAAGGGCGGGATGGGCAGACAGAGGGACAGGAGGACATGCTGGTCCTCCCCAAAGTGATGGAGCAGCCTGGCAGCGTGTGGGCGTGCTGGGAGTGCGCTGTGAGCAGGGCACTGGTGTGGCTGGGTGGCCCAAAGCCGGGACTGCCTTGCCCAGCCCCACGGGGCACAGAGGGCACGTGCCTGGTGGAATGGGATGTGTGTGCTCAAGGAGGTTTGTGTTTGGAAACACAGCAGGGCAGAACCTTGCCTTGATCACAGGGGCCAGGCTTAATTACAGTGTGAAGTGGAGATGGGTACAATCAGCTGGCATCTCAGGGAGGCTGGATGGAGCAGCTGCATCCCTGAAGGTGCAGGCTATGAGTTAGGGTCGAAGGTATGGACACACCCTTGTTTTTACCCACTGGATTTCTTTGTCATCTTCTGCGCTGTTCAAACCAGAACTAATAGCCAGAGCTGTTTTCCTGGCTGTGCCATGCAGGGCGTTTCCACGGTACTCTGTAGGTGCCAGTGCCAGCACAGGACAGAATCCCTTGATGTGTAGGAAAGCCCAGGTGAATCCCAAAAGTCTTTGACACCAATGGGAAAATGTCAGGCCCCAGCATCTGCCACCATTTGGTGAATGGGAACAGAAAGCCAGGAATTTCAGCATAACATTATTATAAAGCAGAACTTGTATGAAGTCCCACTTTGCTCACACTGCAGTAATCTGTCCTGAGCTTTGCAATCAGTGCCTGTGCAGCTCAGTTTAGTGCTGAGCTTTTCCTAAACCCAGCCTTAAGCTACTCTTATAAGCTCTTGTGGATGGACCAGAGCTGCCCAGGAAGCCTGGGGCCCTTCCCAGCCTGCCAACCTACCTGACACAGTGCAACTCACCTGGCCTGCTCCTGGCTTCAAAAACCGTGCTTGGAAAGTTCTGTTATAACTGGTTTTAGGACATATTTTAACATACATTTTCTGTTCTGGCTTGGACAGGTCTCCTCCCCAGTGCAGGTGCTCTGCAGAGGAATGCTGAAGGGTCAGGCTTGGGGCAGTTGTGGCTCCGCTCCCGTGGACAGCCCCGGAATGGTTTCCGGAGCGTGTGCCTGCTCACCCAGCTATCATTTGACTCACAGACATAAACAAAAAGCTTGCTGCTGAGGCCAGCAGGGCAACCTCTCAAATTGCTGGGCAGCTCTGGGTCACGTCACGAGTTTTCCTGCCAGGTTAATTCGCTCCATGGGCTGGATTTCCTCCTCCAGCGGATGGATGTAGGAGGGAGCTTCCCTCAGCCTGGGCGCCTGGGCCAACCTGTGTGGTGGAGCTGCTGCCGAGGCGCTGCTCTGATTGCTGCGCCCCTGCCCGGCTCTGCGGCCTCCTGCCACCCCACCACAGGCTGTGCCAGGCGAGTGGCAGCGCTGGGCACACCTCCCACACACTCTCACCCATGCCCGTGGCAGCTGCAGAAGTGTTGCCTGCAGGAGCCCTGGCGTGGGGACAGATCCACCAGCCTCTCTCTGTCTGTGACCCCTGCAGGTACATGCCTCGCAGGATCCAGCGCGGCTCTACAGACACCACCGCACCAAAAACCACCTGAGCCGAGGCCACAGGTTCTGGGAAGAGCTCCAGCACATACCAGGGGCATGCAAAGATCAACCGCAGCCTGCAGCTCACCTTGCTCACCTCCGGGCCAGATAAGAAGGAAGATGATGTGTCCCATCCTTGTGATGCTAGGCATCTTTCAGGTTTTGACCCTAAGTTTTCTGACATGTGTCCTTTCAGACTGGCAGGAGTGCCTGGCAGGCTGGAGGCTTGGTCTGCCCTGCAGAGACAGTCTGGGGAAGATGGGGTGGCAGGGACCTCGTGCAGCTCAGCACAGAGAAGGGCAGGGCCCTGCTGGGGCAGGAGCAGCCCCCTCACCAGCATGTGCCGGGCCACCCAGCGGGAAGGGAGCTTGGCAGAGAAAGCCATGAGGGGGCTGGCAGGGAGCAGGCTGGGCAGGAGCCAGGAACACACCTTGGCAGGGAACAAGGTGGAGGGTGTCCTGGGAGCATTAGCTGAGGGCTGAGAGCAGGCACAGGGAGGATCTTTCCCCTGCACTGAGCGCTGCATGGCCACACCTGGAGCGCCGCACGCAGCGTGGGGCTGGCCGGCAGCGAGAGAAACCCTGGAGAGCTCCAGAGGGGTCACTGCCATGGAGAAACACTGGAGCATCTCTCCTGCGGGGCAAGGCTGGGCGCGCCGGGGCCTGCGCCGCCTGGGGGAGGCTCGGGGGGCGCGGGCAGGCCAGCACGGCTCTGTGGGCCGGCCGGAAGCGCTGCCATCGCCGGGAGCTGCGAGGAGCCGCAGCCCCGAGCGGTGGATCCGGCTCCGGGCCGGGCCGTGCCGCGCGGGGGAGCTGCGGCCCCGCCAGAGGGACCGGCGGGACGGGCCGAGATCGGGCACACCGGGATCCAGCTCGGGCATCCCAGGATCCAGCACCGGCATCCCGGGATCCAGCTCGGGCATCCCTAGGGATCCAGCACCGGCATCCCGGGATCCAGCTCGGGCATCCCGGGATCCAGCTCCCACATCTCGGGATCCAACTCCAGCATCCTGGGATCCTGCTCCCACATGCCGGGATCCAGCTCCAGCATCCCGGGATCCAGCACCGGCATGCCGGGGATCCAGCTCCAGCATCCCGGGATCCAGCTCCGGCATCCCTGGGGATTCAGCACCGGCATCCCGGGATCCAGCTCAGGCATCCCGGGGATCCAGCTCCAGCATCCCGGGATCCAACTCCCAAATCCCGGGGATCCAGCTCCAGCATCCCGGGATCCAGCTCGGGCATCCCGGGGATCCAGCTCCCACATCTCGGGATCCAACTCCCAAATCCCGGGGCTCCAGCTCCGGCATCCTGGGATCCAGCTCCATCATCCCAGGGCTCCAGCTCCCACATCCCAGGATCCAGCTCCAGCATCCCAGGATCCAGCACTGGCATCCCGGTCTCCAGCTCCCACATCCCGCGGGGTCCCACCCCGGGCACCCGCCCGCCCCCGGGAGCCGTCCCCGGGGCGCCCGGCAGCCTCAGGTGTCCCCAAGGTGTCCCCAAGGGGCAGGATGTGCCGCCTGTGCCGTCCGTCTGTCCTGCCGGTCTCAGCACGCTCCGGCATCCCAAGGAGCGGCCCCTGCACCCCGGAGGCGCCGCCCCAGCCCTGGCCCGGCCTGACCCGCGGTGTCCCCTTGGTGCAGGGCCCCAGACCAGCACAGAGGGGCGAGGCACCAAGGACAGGCTTTCAGGTTTTTGCACTCACAGCTCCAGGCACAGCCATAGTCGTTGCCTGTCCTGAGACTTGTATTCCCTTTTGCCCAGACCTGGTGGTGTTTGTTCTTGTTGCACTTTGAAGAGCACTGTCTCCCTGCATCCTTGGGCAGCCCTGGCTCTGCTTGAGCCCAATAACAGAGTGGAGTCAGCTCTGGGGATACTGGGGCCTCCTGCTCTCATCAAAGTTTGGGCCAGTTTCCATCAGCAAGACAGAAAAGCCAGAACCACACCTTCTTGCTCTGCTGTCCTCAGCAATCTGTGGATTTGTCTTGTTTTTTTCTTGAAGGAGGACTATTCAGACTCTAGAGATGATTGCTATGAACCCAAAGTGCCTGTCAGTTTCTCTCCTTGCCCCCAAAAGACCGGATTAAATCCATCTTTAACCCAAACTAAACACCACCGTAAGAAATGCTTTCTTCCCCTTCGAAAGAAAAGAAATCAGCAAGGTGTGTCAGTAACATGCGAAATCCCTCCTTTTAGTTTTGAAATAGCGTGGTTGATTTGTTTTCCTTCTGTTTTTCCAGCCTTTGGAAGCAATCATTGAGAAAAGGCCTCCCCATTTTCAGGTGCTGTTTGCTGTGCAGCTCTGTGGGCTGGTGCCGCTGCCAGCCTGGCAGTGCCATGGCTGCTCGGGGCTCTGCTCCCCTGGGCTGGTGTTGCTGCCAGCCTGGCAGTGCCATGGCTGCTCGGGGCTCTGCTCCCCTGGGCTGGTGTTGCTGCTAGCCTGGCAGTGCCATGGCTGCTCGGGGCTCTGCTGCCCTGGGCCAGCCAGGCACGGGCTGGGCAAGCGCTGGCCCGGCAGCCCCAGGACAGGGGCTGTGCCGGCAAAGGGGGTAGCTGCCCTCGGGGAAGCTGAGCCATGGAAACACAGGCGAAACAGCCTGTGCTCAAGGGACCCATTATCCCTGAGAGAGGCTGCTTGGGGGAGGCTTTTAGAGATGCCTTTGCCTCCCACTGCTCTCCAGCTGCCGAAGGCTGGCTGTCCTTCTCCTGCCAGCCTCCCTGGTTGCTTCCCGCCCTGCTCTGCTGTGCTCAGCGCTGCCGCAGGGACCCACAGGGCCCTGGCCCCCTCTCCTGGCTTCCCTTCCCAGGGAGGCCGGAGGAAAGGGAGGCACAGCGCCATCCCACACGAATCCTGAGGTCAGCATCATCTGCCATCCCCTTGCCACAGCCGCTTCCTCTCTCACACGAGATGTTTTCTTTGTGTCTGGCAGCTCCATCCCTGCGGAGCTACCGTGGGAGAGAGGGGTGGAATGGAGCAGCTGGAGTCCCCCTAAGGAGGGTGCCTGCTCCCAGGGCTGCAGGCACCAGATTTGGGGTGGTTTTAAGACCCTGCATTAGGGACTGGGGGCGCTTGGCTTGTGCCTTGCTTCAGCAAGAGCTCACACGGCCTCCCATGCCACTTGCTGTGCGTGTGACTTCTGTGGGCATGTTTGGAGGAAATGTGAGTCTGTGCCAGGCCTGGGCCACGGTGCTGGTGCGTTTGTAAGGGCACCTGGGGTTCCCTCCTGTGTGGGCGAGGCCCAGCCATGTCACGGCGGTGCAGAGATGCTGTGCCTGCGCGCTCCCCGGGAACAGCGTGTCCAGAACACTTCCTTTTGGCAGGAGGTGCACAAGGATACAGGACTGCCAGAGCACAGCCTGAATTTCACTGAGCACACAGAGGTCCACACTCATGGCTGGGAGCCTTTCTTGGAACATGCTGCTTGTGTGACCCCAGCGTGGGCAGTGCGACTGAGAGCCGTGCCATCGGGACCATTTCCCTGCCATCCAAAGGATGGATGGAGGGTGAGAGCCAGGCTGTTCCTGGAGCTGGAAAAGGAGCCAGACAGGCCGTCAGGATGGCTCTCCGTCCGCCCCAGCTCCCTGGCACACGGCAGGGATGGGATGCTCAGGCTCGCCGGGTGCCGACCGGCAGCGCAGCCCTTTGGGGAGGCGGGTGGCGGCTCCCCGAGCACCCCGCATGCCGGGGCTCCCCGCAGCCCGCTCCGGGCGGGCGATGCAGGTGGGAAGCGCCGGCAGGGGCTCGTCCCGCCGCCCAAGGGGAAAGGAGCGGGAGAGGAGCGGAGGAGGAGCGGAGGGCGGGAGTCGGAGCGGGAGGGAGGGAAGGAGGAGGAGCGGGGCGGGAGCCCGGGCCGGCCCCGCCCGCCCCGCCGCTCCGCACCTGAGCGAGCAGCGGCGGCTCCGCGCCGGCCCCGGCCCCGGCCCCGGCCCCTCCGACGCCCGCCCATGGCTCGGCCGCTGCCGCTGCTGCTCTGCCTGGCCGCGCTGGGCGCCGGCTGCCGGGCGGAGAGCCAGCCCGCCGGCACGGCCGGGCCCTCGGCCGAGCCGCTGCAGGACGAGGCGGACAACCAGGAGAACATCCTCTCGCAGGTACCGCGGGGACTGCGGCACGGCCGGGCCGGGCTGGGCGCGCCCTGCGGGGCGCTGGCCGCTGCTGCGGGCTCGGGGTGCTCGGCAGAGCCGGGTGCTCCTGAGCGTGGACTTCTCGGCAGTGCTGGGTAGTGCTGTGCACACTCTGGGTGATGCTGGGTGCGCGCTGTCGGTGGAGCTGGGTGATGCTGCGCACATCCTGGGTGATGCTGGGTGTACGTTCTCGGTGAAGCTCAGTGATGCTGTGCACCGGAGGAAGTTCATCACGGAGGGCGCAGTGAAATCACTGAAGCCCATCAGGGAGCACTTCACAGACTCCATCCTATCATTTCTCCGGGGGGACTCAGAAAAAGGGAAACTCCTTGAGAGGAGAATTGGTGGGGCCTCTTTGTGTGCCGAGGGGAGGGATCCGGGCTCTTTCCCTGCCAGTGGGATGCGGTGGAGGTTTCTGTTAGATTTGGCTGATCAGGCAGTGTGTTATTATCTGCCCTCGGAAATGGCTAACGCAGAGACTATTGCAAATGTACCGCCAAAGTTATTTTTGTGCTTGGGCTTCCAGAAGCGCTGTCTGCAAATCTCCGTAAAGGAAATTCCTGGCATTGTATAGGGCTAATCAGAAGTACTGCTTCACCACCAGGTTACGCTGCTTATAGGGTGGCTTTCAGTCACTCTTCCAATGTACCCTTGCTGTGTTGGCCTGTGTAAAACAGTCTTGCTCTGGGTAGCAGGTGGCTTATTGGGTCTTTTGCACACAGAGCATTAAAAGAAAGCAGAAAAATTAAAAACTCTTGTATTTAAAATTCAAAGCAGCATTCTGCGCACAGTGCAATAAAAACCACAAAAAATAACCAACTGAAGGAAGCCAGTTTTTATTCCCCTTGTCGGCAGCGATTAGCTCTGCGCTCTCTAGAAAGCTCCTTGGCTTGGCAGATTCTGGAAGAGCTGGCCAGTTTCCTTGAGATTCAGGGTATCCAGAGTGTCCTTGTTTGGACCTTGAGCTCCGGGCCGTGCTTGTCCCCGGGTGTGCAGAGGTCAGGAGGTTTCTCACTGCCGGTGACCTGTGCTCAGCTGCTAGGTGACTACGACAAGGTGAAGGCGGTGTCCGAGGGCTCCGACTGCCGCTGCAAATGCCTGGTCAGGCCCCTGGGCCGCGGCGCCTGCCAGAGGATTAACGAGGGTGCCTTCAGAGCCGAGGACTTTTACACGGTGGAAACCATCACGTCAGGGCCCAGCTGCAAGTGTGCGTGCGTGGCCCCCCCCTCAGCTCTCAACCCTTGCGAGGGCGACTTCAGGCTGAAGAAGCTGCGGGAGGCAGAAAGCAGCGACCTGAAGGTAGGAGAGCAGCTTCAGCTCCTGGCTCTTTGGGGACAAGGTCATCTTCTGAAGCCTTTTTTTTTTTTTTTTGCTGATCTTTTTCTGAAAAAAACCTCTATTTCCTAACATTTTTCTTAAGTCATCTCCTAGTTATATTTATATCTGCATGTTTGATATAGAAAGCAAGCTCAGCTTAAGGGACTGAGTCGAGCAGCTGCAGTGGATGATTCACTTGATTCATCCTGTGCTGCCTGGGGTCCACTGTGGCTTTCTGTGCTGAGAGCCCAGTAGGGACTGGGCTGCTCCCTGCCCCCTGTCCAGCTCCAAATGTCCCTGGAGGACAGCTCTGCTCTCCTCAGCAGCTGCCAGATCTTTTTTCTGTTACCGACAGGGACTCCCAGGGACCCACACAAAAAAGCTGATTTGGCTTCCATGAGCCGAAAGCCGCTGATGCATCAGCGTGAGGGTGTGATGCACAGCTGGCTGATGGCAGAATGGATTTGTTGTTTTAAATGCTGACGCTTCTCTACTATTTAGTATTTTATCTCTCTAGTAATACGTACTTCTTTTCCAAAAGTCACAGTGTTTGTTTTAAGTACTCCTGTAGTACTTTTACTGGATACTTCCTTTTGCTGGTGTAGCAGCTGGCAGCAGACCCTGCTGGGTTTTCCAGTTTGCCTCCCGTGCCACTGGCTTGGTCCAGTCCCTGTGAGTCCCTGGAGTGGCAGGTTGAGTGCTGGTGGCACTGGTGCCCCTCAATCCCTCTCGGGTGGGAAGGGGGTGGCGTGCAAGGTGCCGT